>NW_024345155.1:0-410 GCF_902729225.1 Pteropus medius
CTCCTTGAGCATGCCAGCCCCACCCAGTCCCTGTTCCTAAGAAGCTGGAGGGGACAGGGGACCGAGGCCACAGGAAGCTCAGTTAAGACAGATGGGGTGTGGACGGAAGGGATGGGCTTCCGAGCGGGGTACCTTGCCCACGTAGGCCACCAGCCGGGCACCTGCAGGGCTCTCATTTGGGCTCAGCCAGAACTCAGAGTTGTCATCCGAAGCCACAGAGAACTGGACGTCCCCTAGGCCACAGGACAGGGGCTCAGGGCTGCGTGGGCCCTTCCCGCCGGCCCTCCCCCCACACGCCCTCACCCCCGTACCATCTCTCGCTGGGTGGATGAAGCCGAAGAGCCGGAGGCCGTAGTTCTTCCACTTGGGGGACACAGCCAGCTTCTTCACCGTGGTGCGTGTCTGGGGGC
>NW_024345156.1:0-1298 GCF_902729225.1 Pteropus medius
TTTTGCTGTATCTAATTTGATTTTAACCTAACCACTGAGCTTTTTCATTTCAATGACTATGTTTTCATTCTTAAAGTTCTATTTGTTGCTATTTTTTTCAAACGCAAAACAGCCTGTTTTTTTAGTCTTCCATTTATTAGTATTTTTATTTCTTATTACCTTATTTATTTTAAATATACACATAGCTCTTTTAGATCTATTGTCTAAGTTCCAGCTTTGAAAGGAAGGTGGATAATTTTCCTATCATCATGATAGTTCATTTCCTCACGTATTTTTGTAATTTTTCCCTAGTAAACTCCATCAGGATTTGTTCCCATTTCCTTTTGTTTGGGGTTGGAAAGAGAACTATATTCAGTGTATTGTGAAAAATTTTTTCAGGGTGGTTTTACATTTATTTCTACTTAAATCCTGTGGTTTCAATCATCTCAGACTAATTTTATTTTTGGATTCTCAACTTAGACTTCTCATCATGCAGGTAGTATATTTAATTCTTATGTCCACACATAGCAAAAACATGGGATTTTGTGATCTCATGGATGATGTTCCCCCATTTCTTCTGCCTGCCACTAAATTGTCTGGACAGATAGCAATCTTCCTCATCACTGGTAACATGTTTTTATGATAGTGAGTTCCCTGTTAGTTGAGGGATGTGGTGGAAAGATATTGTTAAGAGTTGGACTAGAAGATCATCATGGTTTAATTCTAACCATCCATGAAAATCTCTACTCTCTTATATTTGTTACATTTTTTTAAGTTTGTCCACTTCCTCTGTCTCACTTGACAATAAGATGCCAGCGATTTGATGGTCTTTCAGCTTATAGCCTTAAATCTTAGACTCCTGATAAACAGCTGAAGAACAGCTGAAGAACAGCAGCTTCCTGAGGCATATTCGAAAAGCACAGGAGATGGAATAAAGGTTCTCTTTCCAGTGCTTGGTACACATTCCATCTCTTTAGACCCATGGGTAGCTGTCACATATGCCCAGTTCCTGTGTCTCCTAGATTTGGCCTGGACTGTCCCTAGGGCCTTGTGGGGAGGAGTGGCAGCAGCGTTCCCCAACACCTTGGTGATTGATTATGATTCTTTGATCTCAGGCACAGCAGGAGCTCAAATCGTCAAAGCTTTAGCTCAATATTTATGTTCTGTTGAGGGAAAAGTTTGAAATTCAGTCTGGAAGAAAGAATAGTGAAACTTGCAGATTGAGGTGTAAACTGCAGCCCTGACCCAGGGGCAAAATGTAGCTAGTTTGTTCACACCTCAATACTTTCCCAAGAAGAGACTGGGAGACTTATAGCAAG
>NW_024345157.1:0-471 GCF_902729225.1 Pteropus medius
CCACCCGAAGGCTAAGCCAGGGGTCAGGGACAGTCAGTCTGGTTTCAGTGAATCTGTTCCTAGATTTGACATCTGAAAAGAAAAAATATGTGGAAAGATACACATCAAAAACCCAAACCAATTCGGGGACAGAGAGGCTTTTTCTGCTATGTCCTCTTTTTAGTGAGAACATGCTCGGTGGGTTCTGTGTTTTTTCTTAATCACACGGCAGAAAACAAGATAAAAGGCAACTCTACTGGAGGTAGGCTCAGCACATTAAGGGTGACTTTTCTAGGTGACAAGGGTTTTGATCCCAACGTGCAGAACTCAGCTCGCAAGAGGGTCTAACATCCTGGATTCCCCATTCAGAGCAACTGTCTCTAGAACCCGTAACACTGCCCTCTCCAAATGCCCATCTTTGCCAGGAAGAGTGGAGACAGAGAACTACACTCATTTAACTGGTCCGAATTCAAGTAAATGAGCTCAGACAAA
>NW_024345158.1:0-1212 GCF_902729225.1 Pteropus medius
CATTACTAACACCCCCGCCAGATGATAGATCGGTTATCGGCGACCAGCATCTCATGGCTCGATGGCGCATTCCTTTTCAGCGCTGCATAATACTCCGTTGTCAGGATGGACCGCAGTTTATTCATCCACTGTCCTACCGAAGGGCATCTCGGTTGCTTCCCGGTTTGGGCCTTTATGAACAAACATCCTTAGGCACGTTTTCATGTGGACGTAAGCTTTTCAACTCATTCGGGTCCCTGGACTTTTTAGACATCTTCTCAGTATGTGCTTCAATTACATCACAATCTGTTTCAGATGATTTTGGGGATGGGGGAGACAATGATAACAAAAGTCATAAAATATAAGAAAAAAATTATGACGCGCATTGCAAAAGAATGGAAGACCTCTGAAGTAGCAATGAATCGATGACCTAATTCAGAAGGCCGAGTCCAAGTTAGACATCTATTTAAAGGTTGCCTTTATCACACACGTAACTCTGGGGAAAGGAATCTCAGATTTTACTCTAGGTTCGTGTATCACGTTGAGTCTTAGGCAAAACGGTGAGGAACAATTCGTGCGGGACGTCACAAAGCTTGTCTCTTCCTCGGCACACAATTTTGCACTTGAGAACCCACCGTACGTGGGCGGAGAAGGCCGGCTGGACTCTCATCCCGACTCTACGAGAACCAAGGGCTCACGCCCGCCCGCCCGAGGCAGACGACGACCCGACGGGCTGGCGCCTGGTCCCGTTCCTCCCGCCGTTTTAAATCAAACTCAGATTCACGCTCCTGTCTTTAGAATTCTACCCAGTTCACTTTCTCTTAGAGGCACCTGAATGGATTATAAAATGTTTCAAACTCAAAAGCAATCATACCCTAATTTTTAAAGTTTATCAGAAAAAAAAAAAAAAAAAAACCAGCCAGAGAGCAAGGTATTGCTCTTTGATTCACGGCTTCGAGGTTCTGTGTCTCCTTGCCTCTATTTACCCCACCCCCACACAACCTCTGCGAGAGAATCGGTAGAATTATTTAGCTCAGGAAGATAACTCCATTCACTGTTCCTTTATTCCTCCGTAAAACAGATCATTTTTTTTTTCCAGGACCTAATATTATTCTTCCTACTGAAATAAATTTCATTTAGCTTCGGAAAACTTAAATCTTGGTTTCGGTTAATGTTGATCAACTATTGACATAGTTGGTAAAATCAAACGATTAACCAGGAACTCTAGGTTTT
>NW_024345159.1:0-790 GCF_902729225.1 Pteropus medius
TGTCATTGAATCATTACGTGACGTGAGAAAATATGTATATGTAAATAGAATTAAATTGAAAACCCATAATTAATACCAAATAGTCATGATCTATTAGAATTAGAGGATGGAGGACATTACACCGGGAAAGAATCGCTTTGGGTATTTTTCCCCGTCAATTGTGCTAGGCGAAGGACTATCCGCCTGCAGTTTAATGGAACCCTTAACTCACACCCACATATGAACGTTAACTCCAAATTGGCTAAAAATCTTAAATGTATTAGAAAATTTTAAAATTTCAGCAAGGTAGAAATAAACTCATTTTGTAGGATTTACCCATGGTTTCTCATATCAGACACCGACGCAAGAGCGATGCAAGGAATAAAAACATGTCCTCAATAATATAATCTTTTTGAGCATCTGAGGAACCTACCCAGAAAGTAAAACCACAGGCCGTGGAACGGAAAAAAAAGAACGTATACATTTGTGAAAAGTATCCAATATGGATACTGAAAACTTGCACAACACATCGACTAAAGAATGATGGCGAAACTTTAAACGTACGCTACTATAAACACTCTCGAAACCACAAAGAAATGGTCAACGGTCACACGAAGATATTGAATCTCAATCGCAAAAAATGGGAAAAACACTACGGTGCCTCCTTCCCACACAGGATAGCTAACTAAAATTCAGGCGGGAAAAAACTAGACAATGACATAGCGGCATTGGAACCCTTAAAATATTGCTTCTACAGATGCAATGTACAGTATACTATGTGTAGGATAGTTTGCCATTTCCCAAAAAAAAA
>NW_024345160.1:0-1036 GCF_902729225.1 Pteropus medius
CGAGGACCCCTTCGCCACCGCCCTGAGCATGAGCGAGATGGACCGGAGGAGTGACGCCTGGCTCCCCGGGGCGGCCACCAGGGACGTCTTGCTTTCCATGGCAGCCCAACAGTACGGCACGGTGTTCGTGGACAAGGAGAACGTCACCATGCCAGGCCTCAAGTTCGACAACATCCAGGTGAGACGCTGGTGTCCCCAGTGAAGTGGGCAGTTGTGTGTGCACCCCTCATTTTTACACATACATATAATATAAATTAAATACTTTGGGGGCACTGAAAAGCCGTTAATTTTCAGCAGGTCCTAAGATTCTGGTGGGAGGAGTCCGTGTTATGTCACTAGGTGATTTAGAACCTTCTCAAGTCCCCTGACATAGCGTATCTGAGGTACTAGTCGTAGTCTTCGAAGCCAGTCCGTCAGGGCACGTGGTTCTCTGAAGTAGCTCTAAACTCTGTGTGATCAGTTTATGTGTGACATTTGGGCTTCGGTAAATGATAAATCTCCCATTTCTTTTTTAAAATCTTGAGGAAAACATTGAATTGCACGTAATATGCTTGATGTACAAACAGTAAGAATGGACAGGGAGGATCTGAGCAGTGCCCAGGCCCGCCTGCCCTAGCCCAGGCCCGACCACACGCCACACGCCTCCGGGTGACCGCCACGCTGTCACCACACACTCGGGGCCTCCCCCAGCGCCCCGCTTGGTGTGCCTTTTCGTAAACCAGGCGCAGGTGCGCTCCCTCTCCAAAGGAAGAGCAGTTCCCAAATGCTCGTTTCACTAAAGATCGCGATACTCCAGCCAGCATCTGGCCGGCAGCATCTGGCCGGCAGCATCTGGCCGACAGCATCTGGCGGCAGCATCTGGCCGGCAGCATCTGGCTAAGGCCGAGGCTCGCTGTGCTGTGACCGCCTTTAACCTCCACACCCCCGGAGAACAAAGAAGTTCCAGTCAGTCATGGTTCTGGTCAGCTGAGTTTAATCAGCATTTTATTCCTGACATATTTTCCTTATATTCTTTCCAGGGAGATGCAGTTAAAGA
>NW_024345161.1:0-870 GCF_902729225.1 Pteropus medius
TTTAATTGCATTGCAGTTCAGCTCTTCATTCTGCTCTGTTCAACTTTTCCCACTCATACACATTTGTTGATCCTGAGAACACTCGCCAATAAAATTCCTGCTTAAAAATCTCTATTCCAGTAACTGTTTCCTAGGCAACTGGCCTATTATAATTGTTTTCAGGAGCAGCTGAAAAGAACAAACTTTCAGATAGAAATGTGAGCTGGATCACTCACTAGCATTCTGGCAATGTGGATCCCATTAATTATACTAGGTAAATCAATAAAATCTCCTAACATAGAAGAACAATGCAGCTGTTTAACAATTCACATATTGTAAACTAGTATGGGATACTAATGGAAGGTGAAGAAAATATATTATAGTGGGTGTAGTATTTATGAGGACAATGGAGTTTTTGCCTGTTGCTGAATGGCATTGATGCATTGGAAAATACAATGAAAGATCAAAGATGAATACTAACTAATGGAAGATTAAGTGTGAAAGTCAGAAAGCTGTGGCATCTTATAAAGACAGGCATCTCTTGCTGGAATACTGAAATATTGGAATATCAGGCACATGACTTATTTATAGGAGCAGCATAGCTCCAGAGAAAGATAAATTCTCAGCCACTTCAAGTCAGTTACACCAAGGTCTTGGCTTTGATGATCTTGAACCTAGCTAGGATGGAATGAATCCATGAAATTTTGATGACCTTGATCCTAGCTAGGATGGAATGAATCCATGGTATTAAGAAATGTAGGTTGATGTATTTCATAACCCTGAAGTAAGAATAGATCTCGATGGGAATGGAGAGTTCTGTCACTCTTAAATATGGATGGTGCTCCCCATTATATCTCTATTTAATTCACAATCCTCACTCCTACAAAACTA
>NW_024345162.1:0-1718 GCF_902729225.1 Pteropus medius
CGGAATTATGGCTCTGGAACGCCCGGTGTCCCCCTGCGGGGAGGTAGAGGTGCTAGGAGCGGCCTGTCTTCTGTGGTAGACCAGGGGTCCACGCAGGTTTCCTTCGAAAATCCACCATATACATATAGATGAACATATATATGCATCTATATGTATATGGTAGCTTTGGCAAAATGCTCTCTGGTGACGTCCATTTTGAGCCAGAATCGCAGACGTCCGAGAAAAGGCTCCCTTGCGGCAAATGCACAGCACTCCCGGGGCCTTGGGGCTCTGTGGGCGATGCTCGGTCTTCTGCGGATACTGGCGTACCGAAGTTGGAGGAGCACTCACTGACACTTTGAGCTCCTAGAGGTACAAACTACGTCTCATTCGTCTCTGTATGCTCTTGGAGGGTTCAGGGCCACCCACAGACAGCGTACCCAGGGATGCTTTGGCCCCTGCGTCCATGGCGGCCGTCACCCGCTGGAAAGAGTTCAGTTGGGAGACACTGCAGACAGCTGTGGGTCTGAATTCGGCCTCCGTGCCTTAGGAGCTTGCGATCAGCTCTTTGAGCCTTTCATTTCTTCATTTTGAATGCGTCCACGGGGACCATTACGACCATCCCAGGCTGAAAGGTGAGGGAGAGGGAGGTGTCTGCTTCCGTCCTGAAGTCTGATTTCCACTGCGGAAAGCGGGAAGGAGCCGGGCCTTAGGAAGGAGCCCCGGGGCCTCTGGGATGAAAAGAGATCATGCTGAATTGTGGCTCTGGAACGCCCGGTGTCCCCACTGCGGGGAGGTGGAGGTGCTAGGAGCGGCCTGTCTTCTGTGGTAGACCAGGGGTCCACGCAGGTTTCTTAGAGAAAATGCACACTACTACATATATATGTATAGATGAACACTGTCATATATGTATGCTCAATGTCAACACAACAAAAAGCTCTCTGGTGACGTCCATTTGCAGGCCAGAATCACTTAGACTTCCAGAAAAAAAAGGCTCGCTACTTGTAAAATGCTCACCACAGCCTCCCGGGGCCTTGGGGCTCTCTGTGGGCACGTCTTTCGGTCTCTCACGGGAGACTGGGGAGTACCGAGTTGGAGGAGCCTCACTGACACTGCCCCCCAGGCTCCTAGGGGAGGTACAAACGGCGTCTCATTGCTCTCTGTATCCTCAGGGTGCAGAGCTCCAGGCCACCCACAGACAGCGGACCCAGGGAGGCTTTGGCCCCTCCGTCCCTGGAGGCCGTCACCCGCTGGAAAGAGGTCAGTTGGGGAACACTGCAGACAGCTGTGGGTCTGATTTCGGCCTCCGGGCCTTATGAGCTTTGCGATCACCTCTTCGAGCCTTTCATTTCTTCATTTTGAATGCGTCCACGGGGACCATTACGACCATCCCAGGCAGAAAGGTGAGGGAGAGGGAGGTGTCTGCTTCCGTCCTGAAGTCTGATTCCCACTGCGGAAAGCGGGAAGGAGCCGAGGCCTTAGGAAGGAGCCCCGGGGCCTCTGGGATGAAAAGAGATCATGCTGAATTGTGGCTATGGAACGCCCGGTGTCCACACTGCGGGGAGGGGGAGGTGCTAGGAGCGGCCTGTCTTCTGTGGTAGACCAGGGGTCCACGCAGGTTTCCTTCGAAAATCACCATATACATATATATGCATATAGATGAACATATATATGCATATATATGTATATGGTAGCTTTGGCAAAAAGCTCTCTGGTGACGTCCATTTTGAGCCAGAATC
>NW_024345163.1:0-586 GCF_902729225.1 Pteropus medius
AATGTTGGCTCTTAGAATTGCTTATTGGACAAGAAGTTAAATTGGTAAGCCAAGTAGAACAAAACTATATAGAAAATCCAAATACATTTTTTATATTGTTCTTATTGTTTTTATTTTTATAAAAATAAAAAATTTTTAAGGATATCCCATACTCAAGTTTATAGCAAATAGGCTCATCTGGCTTCATTAGTTCATTCATTTTATGGATTTTAAGACCCCTTAGACCCATAGTGTTGTTATTGTACTAGTTGTACCTAGCTTTGCTTTGGGAAATCTTATTCATTCTTTATGTAACAAAGCCTTTGAATATGTCACTTGAAAATCAATCTCAGGTCCCACTACATAATGCTGGAAGCATCCATGGGCTTAAGTTTGCTTTAGAAAGGACAACACTTTCTTATTTTGCCTCTATTTTTTGCATTTTAATTTGTCAGTTTATAGGTAAGTGAAATGATTTAATTATCTTGCAATGATTTAATTGCCTTACAATTAACATAGTAATGTACAATTTCTCAGTTTATGCATAACAAAAGTAATTAAAACACTATAATTCATTTAATACTATATATAGTAATACTATATAGTA
>NW_024345164.1:0-601 GCF_902729225.1 Pteropus medius
CACACCTGCCTTGCCTGACCATACGCTGGGGACGCAGCACGAGGCCAGGTGTGCCGCCCAGGTGTGGGCGCAGGAAGCAGGTGGTCCTGACCCTCCCCAGGGCCGGCTACGTTCCTCTGCATGACCTCGCACTTCCCCTCACGGTCCGGCTGTGGATGACGACCCATGTGTGCAGAGAAAGGAGACCGCGTCACCCCCTCCCCCAGGGGAGTCTGTCAGGAAGCCCCCTCGTCCGTGCCGCTGTGGATGGTTCGCCCACAATCCTATTCAAGGTTCACAGAAGGGCTTGCATTTTTCTACTTAATAATACACTGTTTTTCTTGTTACTTAATTATCTCGAGAATTGTTTAGAGGCAACATAATATTCAGTCCGTTCAGTGAACCATGAACCACCTACTCGCCCCGGACTGACAGGCGTCCAGTTCGCTCTGAGAGCCGAGTAATTCTGCAGGAAACCTCTCCACGCATAGGCTTTTGTCCATTTTTGGAACTTTCTTTTGGAATTATTTCCCAGAAATGTCACCACGAGGTCAAATGGAACCAACAATTTTGTGATTCTTGTTATGTGCCGCCAAATGTTTTCCCAGCGGCCCGCTCCTTC
>NW_024345165.1:0-6671 GCF_902729225.1 Pteropus medius
CTCTCTGGTGACGTCCATTTCGAGCCAGAATCGCAGACTTCCGAGAAAAGGCTCACTTGCGGCAAATGCACAGCCCTCCCGGGGGATTGGGGCTCTGTGTGCGATGCTCGGTCATCTGCGGGTACTGGGGTAGCGAAGTTGGAGGAGCACTCAGTGACACTTTGAGCTCCTAGAGGTACAAACTACGTCTCATTCGTCTCTGTATCCTCTTGCAGGTTCACGGCCACCCACAGACAGCGTAGCCAGGGATGCTTTGGCCCCTCCGTCCATGGGGGCCGTCACCCGCTGGAAAGAGGTCAGCTGGGAGACACTGCAGACAGCTGTGGGTCTGAATTCGGCCTCCGTGCCTTGGGAGCTTTGCGATCAGCTCTCTGAGCCTTTCATTTCTTCATTTTGAATGCGTCCACGGGGACCATCACGACCATCCCAGGCAGAAAGGTGAGGGCGAGGGAGGTGTCTGCTTCCGTCCTGAAGTCTGATTTCCACTGCGGAAAGCGGGAAGGAGCCGAGGCCTTAGGAAGGAGCCCTGGGGCCTCTGGGATGAAAAGAGATCATGTGTGCTGAATTGTGTGACCTCTGGGCAGCCATTATTGTCCACACTGCGAGGGGAGGAGTGGAGGTCTTGAGAGGCCTTTATCTTCTGTGTATTGTGGTAGAGCAGAGTGCGCGCGGAGGACTCGCCCAGAAATCACCATATATACTCATATATATGCATATAGATGAACATATATATGCATATATATCGCTCCATATATCATTAACTAACAAAAAAGCTCTCTGAGGCGACGTCCATTTCAGGCAAGAATGTGAACTTCGAGAAAAGGCTCGCCCCAAGCAAATGCACAGCCACTCCCGGGGCTGCCCCAGGGGCTCTGTGGTGAAGTGCTACCATCTCTGGTGGTACTGGGGTAGCGAAGTTGGAGGAGCACTCAATGACACTTTGAGCTCCTAGAGGTACAAACTACGTCTCATTAGTCTCTGTATCCTCTTGCAGGGTTCACGGCCACCCACAGACAGCGTAGCCAGGGATGCTTTGGCCCCTCCGTCCATGGGGGCCGTCACCCACTGGAAAGAGGTCAGCTGGGAGACACTGCAGACAGCTGTGGGTCTGAATTCGGCCTCCGTGCCTTAGGAGCTTTTCGATCAGCTCTTTGAGCCTTTCATTTCTTCATTTTGAATGCGTCCACGGGGACCATTACGACCATCCCAGGCAGAAAGGTGAGGGAGAGGGAGGTGTCTGCTTCCGTCCTAAGTCTGATTTCCACTGCGGAAAGCGGGAAGGAGCCGAGGCCTTAGGAAGGAGCCCCGGGGCCTCTGGGATGAAAAGAGATCATGCTGAATTGTGGCTCTGGAACGCCCGGTGTCCACACTGCGGGGAGGTGGAGGTGGGAGGAGCGGCCTGTCTTCTGTGGTAGAGCAGGGGTCCACGCAGGTTTCCTTCGAAAATCCACCATATACATATATATGCATATAGATGAACATATATATGCATATATATGTATATGGTAGCTTTGGCAAAAAGCGCTCTGGTGACGTCCATTTTGAGCCAGAATCGCAGACTTCCGAGAAAAGGCTCACTTGCGGCAAATGCACAGCCCTCCCGGGGCCTTGAGGCTCTGTGGGTGATGCTCGGTCTTCTGCGGAGACTGGGGTACCGAAGTTGGAGGAGCACTCACTGACACTTTGAGCTCCTAGAGGTACAAACTACGTCTCATTCGTCTCTGTATCCTCTTGCAGGGTTCACGGCCACCCCCAGACAGCGTAGCCAGGGATGCTTTGGCCCCTCCGTCCATGGGGGCCGTCACCCGCTGGAAAGAGGTCAGCTGGGAGACACTGCAGACAGCTGTGGGTCTGAATTCGGCCTCCGTGCCTTAGGAGCTTTGCGATCAGCTCTGAGCCTTTCATTTCTTCATTTTGAATGCGTCCACGGGGACCATCACGACCATCCCAGGCAGAAAGGTGAGGCGAGGGAGGTGTCTGCTTCCGTCCTGAAGTCTGATTTCCACTGCGGAAAGCGGGAAGGAGCCGAGGCCTTAGGAAGGAGCCCCGGGGCCTCTGGGATGAAAAGAGATCATGCTGAATTGTGGCTCTGGAACGCCCGGTGTCCACACTCCGGGGAGGTGGAGGTGCTGGGAGCGGCGTGTCTTCTCTGGTAGACCAGGGTCCACACAGGTTTCCTTCGAAAATCCACCATATACAAATATATGCATATAGATGAACATATATATGCATATATATGTATATGGTAGCTTTGGCAAAAATCTCTCTGGTGACGTCCATTTCGAGCCATAATCGCAGACTTCCGAGAAAAGGCTCACTTGCGACATCCTACAGCCCTCCGAGAGGGGATTGCAGAGGCTCTGTGAAATCTTTTCGGTCATCTGCGGCTACTGGGGTAGCGAAGTTGGAGGAGCACTCACTGACACTTTGAGCTCCTAGAGGTACAAACTACGTCTCATTCATCTCTGTATCCTCTTGCAGTGTTCACGGCCACCCACAGACAGCGTATCCAGGGATGCTTTGGCCCCTCCGTCCATGGGGGCCGTCACACGCTGGAAAGAGGTCAGCTGGGAGACACTGCAGACAGCTGTGGGTCTGAATTCGGCCTCCGTGCCTTAGGAGCTTTGCGATCAGCTCTCTGAGCCTTTCATTTCTTCATTTTGAATGCGTCCACGGGGACCATCACGACCATCAGGCAGAAAGGTGAGGGCGAGGGAGGTGTCTGCTTCCGTCCTGAAGTCTGATTTCCACTGCGGAAAGCGGGAAGGAGCCGAGGCCTTAGGAAGGAGCCCCGGGGCCTCTGAGATGAAAAGAGATCATGCTGAATTGTGGCTCTGGAACGCCGGGTGTCCACACTGCGGGTAGGTGGAGGTGCTAGGAACGGCCTGTCTTCTGTGGTAGTCCAGGGGTCCACGCAGGTTTCTTCGAAAATCCACCATATACATATATATGCATATAGATGAACATATATGTATATGGTAGCTTTGGCAAAAAGCTCTCTGGTGACGTCCATTTTGAGCCAGAATCGCAGACTTCCGAGAAAAGGCTCACTTGCGGCAAATGCACAGCCCTCCAGGGGCCTTGGGGCTCTGTGGGCGATGCTCGGTCTTCTGCGGAGACTGGGGTACCGAAGTTGGAGGAGCACTCACTGACACTTTGAGCTCCTAGAGGTACAAGCTACGTCTCATTAAGTCTCTGTGCCATGTCTCTTGCGGGGTTCACTGACACCCACAGACGGCGTGGCTTTGAGGGATGCTTTTGGCCCCTCCTCAAGTCACATAGGGCAGGAGGCATGCCCAGCTGGAAAAGTCAAGCAGAACACTGCAGACAGCTGTGGGTCTGGGAATTAAAAGCCTCCGTGCGCCTTGGGAGCTTTTTGATCAGCTCCTGAGCCCTTTCATTTCTTCATTTTGAATCTTTTTTCGTCACGCGGGGGACCATCGACCATCCAGGCCTGAAAGGTGAGGAGAGAGGGAGGTGTCTGCTTCCCGTCCTGATCTGATTTCCTACCTTGGGAAAGGCGGGAAGGAGCAGCGGCGAGGAGCCTTAGGAAGGAGAGGGCAGAGACCTCTGGGATGAAAAAGGAATCATGCTCTGGTGGTGTGGCTCTGGAGACGCCGGTGTCCACACTGCTGCGGAGGAGTGGAGGTGGGAGGCGGCTTACCTGTCTTCTGGCAATAGTGAGCAGGGGTCCATGAGTTTCACTTCGAAAATCCACCATATACATATATGCATATGAATGAACATATATATGCATATATATATATCATCTCCTCAGTAACACAACAAAAAGCTCTCTGGTGACGTCCATTTCAGGCAGGAGAATGTAGCAGACTTCGAGAAAAGAGCTCACACATAGTAAGTGCAGCCCTCCCAGGGGTGCCTTGGGGCTCTCTATGAATGGATGCACAAGTCATCTGCGGGTACTGGGGTAGCGAAGTTGGAGGAGCACTCACTGACACTTTGAGCTCCTAGAGGTACAAACTACATCTCATTCGTCTCTGTATCCTCTTGCAGGGTTCACGGCCACCCACAGACAGCGTAGCCAGGGATGCTTTTGCCCCTCCGTCCATGGGGGCCGTCACCCGCTGGAAAGAGGTCAGCTGGGAGACACTGCAGACAGCTGTGGGTCTGAATTCGGCCTCCGTGCCTTAGGAGCTTTGCGATCAGCTCTCTGAGCCTTTCATTTCTTCATTTTGAATGCGTCCACGGGGACCATCACGACCATCCCAGGCAGAAAGGTGAGGGCAGAGGAGGTGTCTGCTTCACCTCTGAAGTCTGATTCCTGCTGGGAGGCAGGGAAGGGAAGGAGCCAGGGCACGCCTTAGGAAGGGGAGGCCAGGGCCTGGGATGAAAGAGATCATGCTGGTGTGACTCTGGGCATGCAGGTGTGTCCACACTGGGGGAGGTGGAGGTGCTAGCAGCGGCCTGTCTTCTGTGGTAGACCAGGGGTCCACGCAGGTTTCCTTCGAAAATCCACCATATACATATATATGCATATAGATGAATATATATATGCATATATATGTATATGGTAGCTTTGGCAAAAAGCTCTCTGGTGGCGTCCATTTCGAGCCAGAATCGCAGACTTCCGAGAAAAGGCTCACTTGCGGCAAATGCACAGCCCTCCCGGGGCCTTGGGGCTCTGTGGGCGATGCTCGGTCATCTGCGGGTACTGGGGTAGCGAAGTTGGAGGAGCACTCACTGACACTTTGAGCTCCTAGAGTTACAAACTACGTCTCATTCCTCTCTGTATCCTCTTGCAGGTTTCACGGCCACCCACAGACAGCGTAGCCAGGGATGCTTTGGCCCCTCCGTCCATGGGGGCCGTCACCAGCTGGAAAGAGGTCAGCTGGGAGACACTGCAGACAGCTGTGGGTCTGAATTCGGCCTCCGTGCCTTAGGAGCTTTGCGATCAGCTCTCTGAGCCTTTCATTTCTTCATTTTGAATGCGTCCACGGGGACCATCACGACCATCCCAGGCAGAAAAGTGAGAGAGTGAGGGAGGTGTCTGCTTCCTAGATCCACAAAGTCTGATTTCCTCTTTCTTGGGAGGCAGAGGGAAGGAGCCAGGAGCGCAGGAAGAGCCCGGACCTCTGGGATGTAGAAAAGAGATCATGCTGAATTGGCTCACCAGGCAGCCGGTCTCACACTCTTGGGGGAGGGTGGAAGTCAGAGGCGACCTGTCTGTAGCCATGGGCAGGCGACAGGGGTCCGGGAGCAGGTTTTTCCTTCGAAATCCGCCTACATATGTATGCATATAGATGAACAACCATAGCCTTCGCCTCCCTATAACAACATATATATGACCTTTGGCAAAAAAACTCTTTGGTGGCGATCCATTTTAGAGCCAGAATGTGAGACTTGAAAAAGGCTCACTTCTTGACAATGCACAGCCTCCCTCCGGGGCCTTGAGGCTCTGTGAGGCGTGCTGGATCTCTTTTGGTACTGGGGTGGCAGTTGGAAGACACTCACTGTACCCCAGGCTCCTAGGTACTACGTCTCATTCGTCTCTGTATCCTCTTGCAGGGTTCACAGCCACCCACAGACAGCGTAGCCAGGGATGCTTTGGCCCCTCCGTCCATGGGGGCCGTCACCCGCTGGAAAGAGGTCAGCTTGGAGACACTGCAGACAGCTGTGGGTCTGAATTCGGCCTCCGTGCCTTAGGAGCTTTGCGATCAGCTCTCTGAGCCTTTCATTTCTTCATTTTGAATGCGTCCACGGGGACCATCACGACCATCCCAGGCAGAAAGGTGAGGGCGAGGGAGGTGTCTGCTTCCGTCCTGAAGTCTGATTTCCACTGCGGAAGGCGGGAAGGAGCCGAGGCCTTAGGAAGGAGCCCCGGGGCCTCTGGGATGAAAGAGATCATGCTGAATTGTGGCTCTGGAATGCCCGGTGTCCACACTGCGGGGAGGTGGAGGTGCTAGGAGCGGCCTACCTTCTGTGGTAGACCAGGGGTCCACGCAGGTTTCCTTCGAAAATCCACCATATACATATATATGTATATAGATGAACATATATATGCATCTATATGTATATGGTAGCTTTGGCAAAAAGCTCTCTGGTGGCGTCCATTTTGAGCCAGAATCGCAGACTTCCGAGAAAAGGCTCACTTGCGGCAAATGCACAGCCCTCCCGGGGCCTTGGGGCTCTGTGGGCGATGCTCGGTCATCTGCGGGTACTGGGGTAGGGAAGTTGGAGGAGCACTCACTGACACTTTGAGCTCCTAGAGGTACAAACTACGTCTCATTAGTCTCTGTATCCTCTTGCAGGGTTCACGGCCACCCACAGACAGCGTAGCCAGGGATACTTTGGCCCCTCCGTCCATGGGGGCCGTCACCCGCTGGAAAGAGGTCAGCTGGGAGACACTGCAGACAGCTGTGGGTCTGAATTCGGCCTCCGTGCCTTAGGAGCTTTGCGATCAGCTCTCTGAGCCTTTCATTTCTTCATTTTGAAGGCGTCCACGGGGACCATCACGACCATCCCAGGCAGAAAGGTGAGGCCGAGGGAGGTGTCTGCTTCCGTCCTGAAGTCTGATTTCCACTCGGAAAGCGGGAAGGAGCCGAGGCCTTAGGAAGGAGCCCCGGGGCCTCTGGGATGAAAAGAGATCATGCTGAATTGTGGCTCTGGAACGCCCGGTGTCCACACTGCTGGGAGGTGGAGGTGCGAGG
>NW_024345166.1:0-465 GCF_902729225.1 Pteropus medius
TTGTTGTTGTTGTTGTTGTTGTTGTTGTTGTTGTTTTAATCAAAAGTGATGCGTCAACAGTGGGTTTTTTTGTTTTTGGGTTTTTTTGCAAAAATGTAAAAATCCATCCGAAAATTCATATAGAATTTCAATCATCGTTTTACCTAAACAATCTTGAAAATGAACAAGACTCAGATTCTTCCATTTTAAAACATTCTACAAAACTACAGTAATCAAAACAGTGTGGTATTGGCATTAGGATAGACATATAGACCAATGGAATAGGATTGAGAACACAGAAATAAATCTTCACATTATGGTTAATTGATTTTCCATGAAGGTGCCGAGACCATTCAATGAGGAAAGGACAGTCTTTTCAACAAATGGTACTGGGAAAACTGGATATCCACATACAAAAAAATGAAGTTAGACTTTTACCTTACACCATCTAAAAAACAACTAACTCAAAATGGATTGAAGATCTTA
>NW_024345167.1:0-2009 GCF_902729225.1 Pteropus medius
GTGGGTCGTTTTTCGATCGTCTGAGCACCCAGTGGGTGCAGCCTGCACGGCGCTGCTGCTGCACGTGGGGTGTGAAGACTCGGGCAGGTCTCGCAGACGCCACGGGAGCAGCTGACAGGACAGGGGGGCCTGGGAAGTGCCGGCGAGATGCTTCTGGAACGGGGCGCCTCTCAGCAGCCCCCGGGCTGTCGGCTTCATGGTGTTCGCATGAGGCGTCTTGGAAAACACGGGCCGGTCAAGGTCGCCCGAAAAATGTCGCCGTGTTATCGCCTGGCGAGCTCAAGACTCCTTTGTCTGCGTCCGCCAGGCGGACACGAGCTTCGTGTCTGGGGCTCCCTCGTAATGGGAGAGCCGGTTCTGCGTGCTTGGCACGGGGGAGGGGACCGTAGAGGTGGCAGTTAGTCCTCGTGCACGGCTCCAACGAGGCGGGACCGGGTGAAGATGTGAGCGCCCGCATTCACTGGATCGGTGCGGTGCGCCCACACACACGCGAACGTTTACGGCCACACCCGTGGCTACGCATGACACGCACCGTGGTTTCTGCACTGATGCAGGTCGCTGCGGCTGCCAAGGACGAGGCCGGGCTGGACGGTAGCTGCCCGCAGCTGCCCGCGTGACCCTGCCCTCCAGGCTGTCCTCAGGCGAGTCCCGCAGTTCGTTTACGGCCAAGGCGGGGACTGACTTTCAAGGTGCCAATTGCAGAGGCTAATCAGCTGACCTTACATGCGGTGGGGGTGACCCACGAAGCCAGGGCACAAAGCCGGGGGGAGGCAGCATGATCCCCAGGATGTGGAACCCACGCCCTCAGCCCGCACCCCCGCCAGGCACACGGGGACGGGGGTGGGGACACGTCAGGCCACATGACAGCAGCCACTCCCCCGGGGATGAACACTGCCGACTCCGTTGGCAGGAAATGGCCAGCATGCGTGAGCTCGTAGGGGCGCAAAGGCGATTCGAGGCCGCCAGCTGGGCTGGGGACGGGAGGGGACGTGAGCGGCCGTCGGCTGGGCACGGGGTTCCAGCGCCAGTGACGGTGGCCGTAATGCCCCTGATGCATACATGGAAAAAAGGCTCGGATGGTGACCTTTGTGTTCTACCGATTGTAGGGCAATCGAACAAGAATCGTTGCTGTAAAAAGCTGACGGAGCCGCGTGGCCACCGTCACGGAGTCTGCGGGACACGGAGGAGCCCAAGGCCACACGGACATCGCACCAGATGGGGCCTCTCTCGCTAGAGCGTGAAGGACACCCACGGAATATTCCAGAAGGGCGACCGCAGACACGGGGACCGGGAGCTGAAGACAGCGTCCCTCGGAAGTGGCCGTGCTGCCCAGCGACACGCAGGTGTCCACGCACCTGCCGTCTGCATGACCACGGAGCCTTCAGAACGGACGGGGTCTGGGGGCAGCAGCTGGACACCGGTCACGACACCTTCACGTGACAGTGACGAAGGGCAGGCAGAGAGACAGGGGTGTCGCTGCGCAGGATGCAGGCAGGCGGAGCCGACACCGGGACGCAGCGAGGAGACAGTCCTGAAACTCCGAACGCGTGGCCTGTCCTTCGTCGCCAAAGCGTCCGTGTCCTGGCCTCAGAGTTGGCCAGCCAGAGCCGCCTGGGGAGATGGCCCAGGGCGCCTTTGCGGGAACTCTGACGAGACAGAGGCGCCGTCTGCTGCGTGACGTTTCACCGGTGGAATGGGCTCGACTGTGTCCCCAGACAGACAGACACACACACGCACACACACCCCAAGTTCACGTGGAGGTCTCGATCTCTAGGACCTCAGAACGGGGCGGGATGCAGAGTCGGGTCTTTGCAGACGGGATGGAAGGACAAGGAGGTGGCCCTGATCCCACGGGACTGTGTCCTTGTAAGAGATGAGGACACAGACACACGGCAGGACCACGTGAGCACAGGGGAGGGGACGGCGTCCACACGCCCAGCAGAGAGGCCCCAGGAGGGACCGGCCCCGCCCACACCTGCATCTCGGACGTCCGCCTCCAGGACGGGGAC
>NW_024345168.1:0-1320 GCF_902729225.1 Pteropus medius
TGCGGGGAGGTGGAGTCAGGGAGGGAGGCGTAGGCCACTGTGCCCTGCCTGACTGGGGGAGGCAGTCACGCAGGTTCCTTCAATGAAAATCCACCACTGCACACACTGCCATGCACTGCTGGGTGGAGCACTGCCTGCACGCCGCCTGCCACCATAGCTCTCTATATGTGTCTTCTTTTAAAACAAAAGCTCTCTGGTGACGTCCATTTTGAGCCGGAATCGCAGACTTCCGAGAAAAGGCTCACTTGCGGCAAATGCACAGCCCTCCCGGGGCCTTGGGGCTCTGTGGGCGATGCTCGGTCTTCTGCGGAGACTGGGGTACCGAAGTTGGAGGAGCCTCACTGACACTTTGAGCTCCTAGAGGTACAAACTACGTCTCATTCGTCTCTGTATCCTCTTGCAGGTTCACGGCCACCCACAGACAGCGTAGCCAGGGATGCTTTGGCCCCTCCGTCCATGGGGGCCGTCACCCGCTGGAAAGAGGTCAGCTGGGAGACACTGCAGACAGCTGTGGGTCTGAATTCGGCCTCCGTGCCTTAGGAGCTTTGGCATCAGCTCTCTGAGCCTTTCATTTCTTCATTTTGAATGCGTCCACGGGGACCATCACGACCATCCCAGGCAGAAAGGGGAGGGCGAGGGAGGTGTCTACTTCCGTCCTGAAGTCTGATTTCCACTGCGGAAAGCGGGAAGGAGCCGAGGCCTTAGGAAGGAGCCCCGGGGCCTCTAGGATGAAAAGAGATCATACTGAATTGTGGCTCTGGAACGCCCGGTGTCCACACTGCGGGGAGGTGGAGGTGCGAGGAGCGGCCTGTCTTCTGTGGTAGAGCAGGGGTCCAGGCAGGTTTCCTTCGAAAATCCACCATATACATATATATGCATATAGATGAACATATATATGCATATATATGTATATGGTAGCTTTGGCAAAAAACTCTCTGGTGACGTCCATTTTGAGCCAGAATCGCAGACTTCCGAGAAAAGGCTCACTTGCGGCAAATGCACAGCCCTCCCGGGGCCTTGGGGCTCTGTGGGCGATGCTCGGTCTTCTGCGGAGACTGGGGTACCGAAGTTGGAGGAGCACTCACTGACACTTTGAGCTCCTAGAGGTACAAACCACGTCTCATTCGTCTCTGTATGCTCTTGCAGGGTTCAGGGCCACCCACAGACAGCGTACCCAGGGATGCTTTGGCACCTGCGTCCATGGCGGCCGTCACCCGCTGGAAAGGGTTCAGTTGAGAGACACTGCAGACAGCTGTGGGTCTGAATTCGGCCTCCGTGCCTTAGGAGCTTTGCGATCAGCTCTTTGAGCCTTTCATTTCT
>NW_024345169.1:0-772 GCF_902729225.1 Pteropus medius
ACTTCTCTGCAAGACAACCTCTGTGTCACCCCAGTCTGTGGTGTCTTGTGACGGCGAGCATGTCAACACGGCCCCTCCTTCCAGAAAGAACCTCTGGCAGCCAGGAGAGCCTTGGCTGACTTGGGTGGGTTCCCTGGGAGCCAAGAGGGACCTCAGCCCACCTCCAGGGTCAGGGACCTCAGCCCACCTCCAGGGTAAGAGGGAGGCCAGCGTCAGATTCTGCATTTGACATTTGATGTTTTGCCCATCGTGAATATTTTTGCATTCATTTCGATTTAAAAATTATGTTAAAATTAAAATCTCGATTACTGAGTTTTCTGGTGTCCCCTTAAATCATCCTGTGCTCAGGGCCAGAGCCTCGCCCGGTCCATTTCTGAGGATCTCGGAGCCAGGTGATGGCTCTGGCCCCTCCCTCAGAGATGCAGGCTCTGGCCTGGGGGTGACAGGGCTCCCTGCTGAAGAGCTCGGGTGCAGGGAGTGGAGTGTCCAGCAGGGGGCAGTCACGCCCCGCCTCAGGGTGGCGCCAAGGGTGAGGATCCTTGTCCCTTAATGCTTGAAAATCCGGTCCCCCGCCCACGGCCAGCCCTGGGGAGGCCGGCCCGGAAGCACCCCTCCCCCGCCATTCCAGGCGCTGGCCGTGGGTGTCTCTGAAGTGCTCTGGCCGCTCCCTTAGCCAGTGTGTCCCTGGTGCCCTGGGGGGGCAGGGAGGTCCCGCCCTCTCTGCTCTGCATCGCTGATGGCCAGGTGTTGACCAGGCTGAGTGTTCTGTGCC
>NW_024345170.1:0-12344 GCF_902729225.1 Pteropus medius
AATGTCTGTAGAGTGCTTTTTATTAGACTCCCTCTAGATATATCTATATCTATATCTTTTATTCAGATTCATAGATATCTTCTATATCTATCTATCTATCCATCTATATCTATCTAACTATCATCTATCTATCTATCTATCTATCTATCTATCTATGTATCTATGGATTTCTTCTCTCTCTTTCTATATATATATTTATATATATATGGTGATTTTTATAACAAAAGGTTGTGTTTTCTTAGACATTTGAGATCACTGTATTAGGCCGCTCCTCGCACCTCCACCTCCCCGCTGTGTGGACACCGGGCGCTCCAGAGCCACAATTCAGCATGATCTCTTTTCATCCCAGAGGCCCCGGGGCTCCTTCCTAAGGCCTCGGCTCCTTCCCGCTTTCCGCAGTGGAAATCAGACTTCAGGACGGAAGCAGACACCTCCCTCGCCTCACCTTTCTGCCTGGGATGGTCGTGATGGTCCCCGTGGACGCATTCAAAATGAAGAAATGAAAGGCTCAGAGAGCTGATCGCAAAGCTCCTAAGGCACGGGAGGCCGAATTCAGACCCACAGCTGTCTGCAGTGTCTCCCAGCTGACCTCTTTCCAGCGGGTGACGGCCCCCATGGACGGAGGGGCCAAAGCATCCCTGGCTACGCTGTCTGTGGGTGGCCGTGAACCCTGCAAGAGGATACAGAGACGAATGAGATGTAGTTTGTACCTCTGGAGCTCAAAGTGTCAGTGAGTGCTCCTCCAACTTCGCTACCCCAGTACCCGCAGATGACCGAGCATCGCCCACAGAGCCCCAAGGCCCCGGGAGGGCTGTGCATTTGCCGCAAGTGAGCCTTTTCTCGGAAGTCTGCGATTCTGGCTCGAAATGGACGTCACCAGAGAGCTTTTTGCCAAAGCTTCCATATACATATATATGCATATATATGTTCATCTATATGCATATATATGTATATGGTGGATTTTCGAAGGAAACCTGCCTGGACCCCTGCTCTACCACAGAAGACAGGCCGCTCCTCGCCCCTCCACCTCCCCGCAGTGTGGACACCGGGTGTTCCAGAGCCACAATTCCGCATGATCTCTTTTCTCCCAGAGGCCCCGGGGCTCTTTCCTAAGGCCTCGGCTCCTTCCCGCTTTCCGCAGTGGAAATCAGACTTGAGGACGGAAGCAGACACCTCCCTCTCCCCCCCCTTTCTGCCTGGGATGTTCGTAATGGTCCCCGTGGACGCATTCAAAATGAAGAAATGAAAGGCTCAAAGAGCTGATCGCAAAGCTCCTAAGGCACGGAGGCTGAATTCAGACCCACAGCTGTCTGCAGTGTCTCCCAACTGAACTCTTTCCAGCGGGTGACGGCCGCCATGGACGCAGGGGCAAAGCATCCCTGGGTACGCTGTCTGTGGGTGGCCCTGAACCCTGCAAGAGCATACAGAGACGAATGAGACGTAGTTTGTACCTCTAGGAGCTCAAAGTGTCAGTGAGTGCTCCTCCAACTTCAGTACCCCAGTCTCCGCAGAAGACCGAGCATCGCCCACAGAGCCCCAAGGCCCCGGGAGGGCTGTGCATTTGCCGCAAATGAGACTTTTCTCGGAAGTCTGCGATTCTGGCTCAAAATGGACGTCACCAGAGAGTTTTGCCAAAGCTGCCATATACATATATATGCATATATATGTTCATCTATATGCATATATATGTATATGGTGGATTTTCGAAGGAAACCTGCGTGGACCCCTGGTCTACCACAGAAGACAGGCCACTCCTAGCACCTCCACCTCCCCGCAGAGTGGACACCGGGCGTTCCAGAGCCACAATTCAGCATGGTCTCTTTTCATCCTAGAGGCCCCGGGGCTCCTTCCTAAGGCCTCTCCGGCTCACTTCCGGCTTTCACTTGAGTGGAAATCAGACTTCAGGACGAGCAGACACACTCCCTCTCCCTCACCTTTCTGCCCGGGATGTGGAGTGTGGTCCCCCTAAATGGACATTCAAAATGAAGAAATGAAAGGCTCAGAGAGCTGATCGCAAAGCTCCTAAGGCACGGAGGCCGAATCCAGACCCACAGCTGTCTGCAGTGTCTCCCAGCTGACCTCTTTCCAGCGGGTGACGGCCCCCATGGACGGAGGGGCCAAAGCATCCCTGGCTACGCTGTCTGTGGGTCGCCCTGAACCCTGCAAGAGGATACAGAGACGAATGAGACGTAGTTTGTACCTCTAGGAGCTCAAAGTGTCAGTGAGTGCTCCTCCAACTTCGCCACCCCAGTACCCGCAGATGACGGGGCATGGCCCACAGAGCCCCAAGGCCCCGGGAAGGCTGTGCATTTGCCGCAAGTGAGCCTTTTCTCGGAAGTCTCCGATTCTGGCTCAAAATGGACGTCACCAGAGAGCTTTTCGCCAAAGCTACCATATGCATATAGATGCATATATATATGCATCTATATGCATATATATGTATATGGTGGATTTTCGAAGGAAACCTGCGTGGACCCCTGGTCTACCACAGAAGACAGGCCGCTCCTAGCACCTCCACCTCCCCGCAGTGGTGACACCGGGCGTTCCAGAGCCACAATTCCACATGATCTCTTTTCATCCCAGAGGCCCCGGGGCTCCTACCTAAGGCCTCGGCTCCTTCCCGCTTTCCGCAGTGGAAATCAGACTTCAGGACGGAAGCAGACACCTCCCTCTCCCTCACCTTTCTGCCTGGGATAGTCGTAATGGTCCCCGTGGACGCATTCAAAATGAAGAAATGAAAGGCTCAAAGAGCTGATCGCAAAGCTCCTAAGGCACGGAGGACGAATTCAGACCCACAGCTGTCTGAAGTGTCTCCCAACTGAACTCTTTCCAGCGGGTGACGGCCGCCATGGACGCAGGGGCCAAAGCATCCCTGGGTACGCTGTCTGTGGGTGGCCCTGAACCCTGCAAGAGCATACAGAGACGAATGAGACGTAGTTTGGACCTCTAGGAGCTCAAAGTGTCAGTGAGTGCTCCTCCAACTTCGGTACCCCAGTCTCCACAGAAGACCGAGCATCGCCCACAGAGCCCCAAGGCCCCGGGAGGGCTGTGCATTTGCCGCAAGTGAGCCTTTTCTCCGAAGTCTGCCATTCTGGCTCAAAATGGACGTCGCCAGAGAGCTTTTTGCCAAAGCTACCATATACATATATATGCATATAGATGTTCATCTATATGCATATATATGTATATGGTGGATTTTCAAAGGAAACCTGCGTGGACCCCTCGTCTACCACAGAAGACAGACCGCTCCTACCACCTCCACCTCCCCGCAGTGGGGACACCGGGCATTCCAGAGCCACAATTCCGCATGATCTCTTTTCATCCCAGAGGCCCCGGGGCTCCTTCCTAAGGCCTCGGCTCCTTCCCGCTTTCCACAGTGGAAATCAGACTTCAGGACGGAAGCAGACACCTCCCTCTCCCTCACCTTTCTGCCTGGGATGGTCGTAATGGTCCCGTGGACGCATTCAAAAGGAAGAAATGAAAGGCTCAAAGAGCTGATCGCAAAGCTCCTAAGGCACGGAGGCCGAATTCAGACCCACAGCTGTCTGCAGTGTCTCCCAACTGAACTCTTTCCAGCGGGTGACGGCCGCCATGGACGGAGGGGCCAAAGCATCCCCGGGTACGCTGTCTGTGGGCCCTGAACCCTGCAAGAGGATGCAGAGACGAATGACACGTAGTTTGTACCTCTAGGAGCTCAAAGTGTCAGTGAGTGCTCCTCCAACTTCGGTATCCCAGTACCCGCAGATGACCGAGCATCGCCCACAGAGCCCCAAGGCCCCGGGAGGGCTGTGCATTTGCCGCAAGTGAGCCTTTTCTCGGAAGTCTGCGATTCTGGCTCAAAATGGACGTCACCAGAGAGCTTTTTGCCAAAGCTACCATATACATATATATGCATATATATGTTCATCTATATGCATATATATGTATATGGTGAATTTTCGAAGGAAACCTGCGTGGACCCCTGCTCTACCACAGAAGACAGGCCGCTCCTCGCACCTCCACCTCCCCGCAGTGTGGACACCGGGCGTTCCAGAGCCACAATTCAGCATGATCTCTTTTCATCCAGGAGGCCCCGGGGCTCCTTCCTCAGGCCTCGGCTCCTTCCCGCTTTCCGCAGTGGAAATCAGACTTCAGGACGGAAGCAGACACCTCCTCTCCCTCACCTTTCTGCCCGGGATGGTCGTAATGGTCCCCGTGGACGCATTCACAATGAAGAAATAAAAGGCTCAAAGAGCTGATCGCAAAGCTCCTAAGGCACGGAGGCCGAATTCAGACCCACAGCTGTCTGCAGTGTCTCCCAACTGAACTCTTTCCAGCGGGTGACGGCCGCCATGGACGCAGGGGCCAAAGCATCCCTGGGTGCGCTGTCTGTGGGTGGCCCTGAACCCTGCAAGAGCATACAGAGACGAATGAGACGTAGTTTGTACCTCTAGGAGCTCAAAGTGTCAGTGAGTGCTCCTCCAACTTCGGTACCCCAGTCTCCGCAGAAGACCGAGCATCGCCCCCAGAGCCCCAAGGCCCCACGGCCCCGGGAGGGCGGTGCATTTGCCGCAAGTGAGCCTTTTCTCGGAAGTCTGCGATTCTGGCTCAAAATGAACGTCACCAGAGAGCTTTTTGCCAAAGCTACCATATACATATATATGCATATATATGTTCATCTATATGCATATATATGTATATGGTGGATTTTCGAAGGAAACCTGCATGGACCCCTGGTCTACCACAGAAGACAGGCCGCTCCTAGCACCTCCACCTCCCCACAGTGGGGACACCGGGCGTTCCAGAGCCACAATTCAGCATGATCTCTTTTCATCCCAGAGGCCCCGGGGCTCCTTCCTAAGGCCTCGGCTCCTTCCCGCTTTCCGCAGTGGAAATCAGACTTCAGGACGGAAGCAGACACCTCCCTCTCCCTCACCTTTCAGCCTGGGATGGTCGTAATGGTCCCCGGGACGCATTCAAAATGAAGAAATGAAAGGCTCAAAGAGCTGATCGCAAAGCTCCTAAGGCACGGAGGCCGAATTCAGACACACAGCTGTCTGCAGTGTCTCCCAACTGAACTCTTTCCAGCGGGTGACGGCCGCCATGGACGCAGGGGCCAAAGCATCCCTGGGTACGCTATCTGTGGGTGGCCCTGAACCCTGCAAGAGCATACAGAGACGAATGAGACGTAATTTGTACCTCTAGGAGCTCAAAGTGTCAGTGAGTGCTCCTCCAACTTCGGTACCCCAGTACCCGCAGATGACCGAGCATCGCCCACAGAGCCCAAGGCCCCGGGAGGGCTGTGCATTTGCCGCAAGTGAGCCTTTTCTCGGAAGTCTGCGATTCTGGCTCAAAATGGACGTCACCAGAGAGCTATTTGCCAAAGCTACCATATACATATAGATGCATATATATGTTCATCTATATGTATATGGTGGTTTTCGAAGGAAACCTGCGTGGACCCCTGGTCTACCACAGAAGACAGGCCGCTCCTAGCACCTCCACCTCCCCGCAGTGGGGACACCGGGCGTTGCAGAGCCACAATTCAGCATGATCTCTTTTCATCCCAGAGGCCCCGGGGCTCCTTCCTAAGGCCTCGGCTCCTTCCCGCTTTCCGCAGTGGAAATCAGACTTCCGGAGGGAAGCAGACACCTCCCTCGCCCTCACCTTTCTGCCTGGGATGGTCGTGATGGTCCCCGTGGACGCATTCAAAATGAAGAAATGAAAGGCTCAGAGAGCTGATCGCAAAGCTCCTAAGGCACGGAGGCCAAATTCAGACCCACTGCTGTCTGCAGTGTCTCCCAGCTGACCTCTTTCCAGCGGGTGACGGCACCCATGGACGGAGGGGCCAAAGCATCCCTGGCTACGCTGTCTGTGGGTGGCCGTGAACCCTGCAAGAGGATACAGAGACGAATGAGACGTAGTTTGTACCTCTAGGAGCTCAAAGTGTCAGTGAGTGCTCCTCCAACTTCGCTACCCCAGTACCTGCAGATGACCGAGCATCGCCCACAGAGACCCAAGGCCCCGGGAGGGCTGTGCATTTGCCGCAAGTGAGCCTTTTCTCGGAAGTCTGCGATGCTGGCTCAAAATGGACGTCACCAGAGAGCTTTTTGCCAAAGCTACCATATACATATATATGCATATATATGTTCATCTATATGCATATATATGTATATGGTGGATTTTCGAAGGAAACCTGCGTGGACCCCTGGTCTACCACAGAAGACAGGCCGCTCCTAGCACCTCCACCTCCCCGCAGTGGGGACACCGGGCATTCCAGAGCCACAATTCAGCATGATCTCTTTTCATCCCAGAGGCCCAGGGGCTCCTTCCTAAGGCCTCGGCTCCTTCCCGCTTTCCGCAGTGGAAATCAGACTTCAGGACGGAAGCAGACACCTCCCTCTCCCTCACCTTTCTGCCTGGGATGGTCGTAATGGTCCCCGTGGACGCATTCAAAATGAGGAAATGAAAGGCTCAAAGAGCTGATCGCAAAGCTCCTAAGGCACGGAGGCCGAATTCAGACCCACAGCTGTCTGCAGTGTCTCCCAGCTGAACTCTTTCCAGCGGGTGACGGCCGCCATGGACGCAGGGGCCAAAGCATCCCTGGGTACGCTGTCTGTGGGTGGCCCTGAACCTGCAAGAGCATACAGAGACGAATGAGACGTAGTTTGTACCTCTAGGAGCTCAAAGTGTCAGTGAGTGCTCCTCCAACTTCGGTACCCCAGTCTCCGCAGAAGACCGAGCATCGCCCACAGAGCCCAAAGGCCCCGGGAGGGCTGTGCATTTACCGCAAGTGAGCCTTTTCTCGGAAGTCTGCGATTCTGGCTCAAAATGGACGTCACCAGAGAGCTTTTTGCAAAAGCTAGCATATACATATATATGCATATATATGTTCATCTATATGCATATATATGTATATGGTGGATTTTCGAAGGAAACCTGCGTGGACCCCTGGTCTACCACAGAAGACAGGCAGCTCCTATCTCATCCTCCTCCCCGCAGTGGGGACACCGGGCGTTCAGAGCCACAATTCCGCATGATCTCTTTTCATCCCAGAGGCCCCGGGGCTCCTTCCTAAGGCCTCGGCTCCTTCCCGCTTTCCGCAGTGGAAATCAGACTTCAGGACGGAAGCAGACACCTCCCTCGCCCTCACCTTTCTGCCTGTGATGGTCGTGATGGTCCCCGTGGACGCATTCAAAATGAAGAAATGAAAGGATCAGAGAGCTGATCGCAAAGCTCCTAAGGCACGGAGGCCGAATTCAGACCCACAGCTGTCTGCAGTGTCTCCCAACTGAACTCTTTCCAGCGGGTGACGGCCGCCATGGACGCAGGGGCCAAAGCATCCCTGGGTACGCTGTCTGTGGGTGGCCCTGAACCCTGCAAGAACATACAGAGACGAATGAGACGTAGTTTGTACCTCTAGGAGCTCAAAGTGTCAGTGAGTGCTCCTCCAACTTCGCTACCCCAGTACCCGCAGATGACCGAGCATCGCCCACAGAGCCCCAAGGCCCGGGGAGGGCTGTGCATTTGCCGCAAGTGAGCCTTTTCTCAGAAGTCTGCGATTCTGGCTCGAAATGGACGTCACCAGAGAGCTTTTTGCCAAAGCTACCATATACATATATATGCATATGTATGTTCATCTATATGCATATATATGTATATGGTGGATTTTCAAAAGAAACCTGCGTGGACCCCTGGTCTACCACAGAAGACAGGCCGATCCTAGCACCTCCACCTCCCCGCAGTGTGGACACCGGGCGTTCCAGAGCCACAATTCAGCATGATCTCTTCATCCCAGAGGCCCCGGGGCTCCTTCCTAAGGCCTCGGCTCCTTCCCGCTTTCCGCAGTGGAAATCAGACTTCAGGACGGAAGCAGACACCTCCCTCTCCCTCACCTTTCTGCCTGGGATGGTCATAATGGTCCCCGTGGACGCATTCAAAATGAAGAAATGAAAGGCTCAAAGAGCTGATCGCAAAACTCCTAAGGCACGGAGGCCGAATTCAGACCCACAGCTGTCTGCAGTGTCTCCCAACTGAACTCTTTCCAGCGGGTGACGGCCGCCATGGACGCAGGGGCCAAAGCATCCCTGGGTACGCTGTCTGTGGGTGGCCCTGAACCCTGCAAGAGCATACAGAGACGAATGAGACGTAGTTTGTACCTCTAGGAACTCAAAGTGTCAGTGAGTGCTCCTCCAACTTCGGTACCCCAGTACCCGCAGATGACCGAGCATAGCCCACAGAGCCCCAAGGCCCCGGGAGGGCTGTGCATTTGCCGCAAGTGAGCCTTTTCTCGGAAGTCTGCGATTCTGGCTCGAAATGGACGTCACCAGAGAGCTTTTTGCCAAAGCTACCATACATATATATGCATATATATGTTCATCTATATGCATATATATGTATATGGTGGATTTTCGAAGGAAACCTGCGTGGACCCCTGGTCTACCACAGAAGACAGACCGCTCCTAGCACCTCCACCTCCCCGCAGTGTGGACACCGGGCGTTCCAGAGCCACAATTCAGCATGATCTCTTTTCATCCCAGAGGCCCCGGGGCTCCTTCTAAGGCCTCGGCTCCTTCCCGCTTTCCGCAGTGGAAATCAGACTTCAGGACGGAAGCAGACACCTCCCTCTCCCTCTCCTTTCTGCCTGGGATGGTCGTAATGGTCCCCGTGGACGCATTCAAAATGAAGAAATGAAAGGCTCAAAGAGCTGATCGCAAAGCTCCTAAGGCACGGAGGCCGAATTCAGACCCACAGCTGTCTGCAGTGTCTCCCAACGTAACTCTTTCCAGCGGGTGACGGCCGCCATGGACGCAGGGGCCAAAGCATCCTGGGTACGCTGTCTGTGGATGGCCCTGAGCCCTGCAAGAGCATACAGAGACGAATGAGACGTAGTTTGTACCTCTAGGAGCTCAAAGTGTCAGTGAGTGCTCCTCCAACTTCGGTACCCCAGTCTCCGCAGAAGACCGAGCATCGCCCACAGAGCCCCCAGGCCCCGGGAGGGCTGTGCATTTGCCGCAAGTGAGCCTTTTCTCAGAAGTCTGCGATTCTGGCTCAAAATGGACGTCACCAGAGAGCTTTTCGCCAAAGCTACCATATACATATATATGCATAGATATGTTCATCTATATGCATATATATGTATATGGTGGATTTTCGAAGGAAACCTGCGTGGACCCCTGGTCTACCACAGAAGACAGGCCGCTCCTAGCACCTCCTCCTCCCCGCAGTGTGGACACCGGGCGTTCCAGAGCCACAATTCAGCATGATCTCTTTTCATCCCAGAGGCCCCGGGGCTCCTTCCTAAGGCCTCGGCTCCTTCCCGCTTTCAGCAGTGGAAATCAGACTTCAGGACGGAAGCAGACACCTCCCTCTCCCTCACCTTTCTGCCTGGGAAGGTCGTAATGGTCCCCGTGGACGCGTTCAAAATGAAGAAATGAAAGGCTCAAAGAGCTGATCGCAAAGCTCCTAAGACACGGAGGCCGAATTCAGACCCACAGCTGTCTGCAGTGTCTCCCAACTGAACTCTTTCCAGCGGGTGACGGCCGCCATGGACGGAGGGGCCAAAGCATCCCT
This sequence comes from Pteropus medius, assembly GCF_902729225.1. NCBI lineage: Eukaryota > Metazoa > Chordata > Mammalia > Chiroptera > Pteropodidae > Pteropus > Pteropus medius. Next base: position 9,553 of record NW_024345170.1, read on the forward strand.
GGGTACGCTGTGTGTGGGTGGCCCTGAACCCTGCAAGAGCATACAGAGACGAATGAGACGTGGTTTGTACCTCTAGGAGCTCAAAGTGTCAGTGAGTGCTCCTCCAACTTCGGTACCCCAGTACCCGCAGATGACCGAGCATCGCCCACAGAGCCCCAAGGCCCGGGAGGGCTGTGCATTTGCCGCAAGTGAGCCTTTTCTCGGAAGTCTGCGATTCTGGCTCCAAATGGACGTCACCAGAGAGCTTTTTGCCAAAGCTACCATATACATATATATGCATATATATGTTCATCTATATGCATATATATGTATATGGTGGATTTTCAAAGGAAACCTGCGTGGACCCCTGGTCTACCACAGAAGACAGGCCGCTCCTAGCACCTCCACCTCCCCGCAGTGGGGTCACCGGGCGTTCTAGAGCCACAATTCAGCATGATCTCTTTTCATCCCAGAGGCCCCGGGGCTCCTTTCTAAGGCCTCGGCTCCTTCCCGCTTTCCGCAGCGGAAATCAGACTTCAGGACAGAAGCAGACACCTCCCTCTCCCTCACCTTTCTGCCTGGGATGTCCGTAATGGTCCCCGTGGACGCATTCAAAATGAAGAAATGAAAGGCTCAAAGAGCTGATCGCAAAGCTCCTAAGGCACGGAGGCCGAATTCAGACCCACAGCTGTCTGCAGTGTCTCCCAACTGAACTCTTTCCAGCGGGTGGCGGCCGCCATGGACGCAGGGGCCAAAGCATCCCTGGGTACGCTGTCTGTGGGTGGCCCTGCACCCTGCAAGAGCATACAGAGACGAATGAGACGTAGTTTGGACCTCTAGGAGCTCAAAGTGTCAGTGAGTGCTCCTCCAACTTCGGTACCCCAGTACCCGCAGATGACCGAGCATCGCCCACAGAGCCCCAAGGCCCCGGGAGGGCTGTGCATTGCCGCAAGTGAGCCTTTTCTCGGAAGTCTGCGATTCTGGCTCAAAATGGACGTCACCAGAGAGCTTTTTGCCAAAGCTACCATATACATATATATGCATATATATGTTCATCTATATGCATATATATGTATATGGTGGATTTTCAAAGGAAACCTGCGTGGACCCCTGGTCTACCACAGAAGACAGGCCGCTCCTATCACATCCTCCTCCCCGCAGTGGGGACACCGGGCGTTCCAGAGCCACAATTCCGCATGATCTCTTTTCATCCCAGAGGCCCCGGGGCTCCTTCCTAAGGCCTCGGCTCCTTCCCGCTTTCCGCAGTGGAAATCAGACTTCAGGATGGAAGCAGACACCTCCCTCTCCCTCACCTTTCTGCCTGGGGTGGTCGTAATGGTCCCCGTGGACGCATTCAAAATGAAGAAATGAAAGGCTCAAAGAGCTGATCGCAAAGCTCCTAAGGCACGGAGGCCCAATTCAGACCCACAGCTGTCTACAGTGTCTCCGAACAGAACTCTTTCCAGTGGGTGACGACCGCCATGGACGCAGGGGCCAAAGCATCCCTGGGTACGCTGTCTGTGGGTGGCCCTGAACCCTGCAAGAGCATACAGAGACGAATGAGACGTAGTTTGTACCTCTAGGAGCTCAAAGTGTCAGTGAGTGCTCCTCCAACTTAGGTACCCCAGTCTCCGCAGAAGACCGAGCATCGCCCACAGAGCCCCAAGGCCCCGGGAGGGCTGTGCATTTGCCGCAAGTGAGCCTTTTCTCGGAAGTCTGCGATTCTCGCTCAAAATGGACGTCACCAGAGAGCTTTTTTGCCAAAGCTACCATATATATGTATATGCATATATATGTTCATCTATATGCATATACATGTATATGGTGGATTTTCGAAGGAAACCTGCGTGGACCCCTGGTCTACCACAGAAGACAGGCCGCTCCTAGCACCTCCACCTCCCCGCAATGTGGACACCGGGCGTTCCAGAGCCACAATTCCGCATGATCTTTTTCATCCCAGAGGCCCAGGGGCTCCTTCCTCAGGTCTCGGCTCCTTCCCGCTTTCCGCAGTGAAAATCAGACTTCAGGACGGAAGCAGACACCTCCCTCTCCCTCACCTTTCTGCCTGGGATGGTCGTAATGGTCCCCGTGGACGCATTCAAAATGAAGAAATGAAAGGCTCAAAGAGCTGATCGCAAAAGCTCCTAAGGCACGGAGGCCGAATTCAGACCCACAGCTGTCTGCAGTGTCTCCCAACTGAACTCTTTCCAGCGGGTGACGGCCGCCATGGACGCAGGGGCCAAAGCATCCCTGGGTACACTGTCTGTGGGTGGCCCTGAACCCTGCAAGAGCATACAGAGACGAATGAGACGTAGTTTGGACGTCTAGGAGCTCAAAGTGTCAGTGAGTGCTCCTCCAACTTCGGTACCCCAGTCTCCGCAGAAGACCGAGGATCTCCCACAGAGCCCCAAGGCCCCACGGCCCCGGGAGGGCGGTGCATTTGCCTCAAGTGAGCCTTTTCTCGGAAGTCTGCGATTCTGGCTCAAAATGGACGTCACCAGAGAGATTTTTGCCAAAGCTAACATATACAGATATATTCATCTATATGCATATATCTGTATATGGTGGATTTTCGAAGGAAACCTGCATGGACCCCTGGTCTACCACAGAAGACAGGCCGCTCCTAGCACCTCCACCTCCCCGCAGTGTGGACACCGGGCGTTCCAGAGCCACAATTCAGCATGATCTCTTTTCATCCCAGAGGCCCCGGGGCTCCTTCCTAAGGCCTCGGCTCCTTCCCGCTTTCCGCAGTGGAAATCAGACTTCAGGACGGAAGCAGACACCTCTCTCTCCCTCACCTTTCTGCCTGGGAT
>NW_024345171.1:0-479 GCF_902729225.1 Pteropus medius
CGTTAGGGTTGGAGTTAGGGTTAAGGTTAGTGTTAGGGTTAGCCTTAGGTTTAGAGTTAGGGATAGGGTAAGAGGTTAGAGATGGGATTAATGTTAGTGTGAGGTTTAGGGTTAGGGTAAGGTTAGGGCAAAGATTAGGGTTATGTTAGTTTAAGGTTAGGGTTAGTGTTAGGATTAGGACTAGAGTTATTTTTAGAGTTAAAGTTAGGGTTAGGTTTAGTGTAAGAGTTTAGGGTTTGGGGTAAGTTAGTTTTAGAGTTAAATTTAGGGTTAGGGTCAAATTTAGGGTAAGGGGTGAGGATTAGGGTCATTGTTAGTTTAAAACTTAGGGTTGAAAATATTTTTCGGGTTTTCGTTAGAATTACATTTAGGATTAGCTTTATCTTAGGTTTAGGATCAGGGTTAAGGTTAGTGTTATAATTAGGGTTAGGATTAGGGTTAGAATAAGGCGTTAGGGTTAGGGTTAGGGTTAGGGTAAG
>NW_024345172.1:0-508 GCF_902729225.1 Pteropus medius
TTGGCATACAATATTACATTAGTTTCGAGTGTACAACATAGGGATTAGACATTTATATGACTTAGTAAATGATCACCCCAATAAATCTAGTACCCAAACAACACCATACATAGTTATTACAATATTACTAACTATATTCTTTATATTATACTTTACATTCCCATGATTATTTTGTAACTATCAATTCGTACTTCTTAATTCTTTCACTTTTTTCACCCATCATACCAAACCTCTTCCCATTTGGAAACCATCAAAATGTTCTCTGTATCTACGAGTTTGTTTCTGTTTTGTTTATTTTGTTCCTTAGATTCCACAGTAAGTGAAGTCATATGGCATTTGTCTTTCTCTATCTGACTGACTACCCAGCACAATACCCTGTAGGTCCATCCTACAAAGAGTTCTTAGCTGTTGCAGATGGTAAGATTTCAAGTTTTTTATGGTTGAGTAATAGTCCATTGTATGAATGTACCACCTCTTCTTGTTTCATTCATCCACTGACGGACACCTA
>NW_024345173.1:0-1210 GCF_902729225.1 Pteropus medius
CGGTTAGATGTAGGGTTTGAGTTAGTGTTAGAGTTAGTTTCAGAGTTAAATTAAGGTTAGGGTTAGATTTAGGGTCAGGGGTTAAGGTTAGGGATATTGTAAGTGTAAATTTTAGGTTTATGTTTAGATTTAGGGTTCGTTTCAGCGTTATGGTTCATGTTAGGGACACAGATATGTTTAAGTTTAGTATTACGGTAAGAGTGTACAGTTAGAATTAGTGTTAGGATCAGGATTATAGTTAGGATTAGTTTCGAAATAGGGTTAGGATTAGATTTACGTTAGGGTTAAAGTTAGGGTTAGGGTTCATTTGAGAGTTTAGAGCTAGGAATAGTGTTACGTGCAGTGATAGGGTTAGGATTAAGTTAGAGTTAGGGTTAGGTTTAACGTTATGGTTTGTGTTAGGGTTACAGTTATGTTTAGGGTTAGGAGTAGTGTTAGGGTTAGGATTAGTGTTAGGATTAGTTTAGGGTTAGGTTTAAGGTAGGGTTAGCGTTAGAGATAGGGTTAGGTTTAGAGTATAAGGTTACTTTTAGGGTTAGTGTTAGGGTTACTTTCAGGTTAGGCATAGGGTTAGGGTTAGTGTTTAGGGTCGGAATAAGTTTAGTCTTACTGTTACGGTAAGGGTTAGGGATAGTGTTACTGTTAGGGTTAAGATTAGCATCCGGTTTAAGGTTAGGGTTAGGGTATGGGATTAAGGTTATGGTAGGTTTACGGTTAGTGTTAAGGTTAGGGTATGGAGTTAGAGTTTGGGTTCTTAGTCTAATTTTAGGATTAGGGTTAAAATTACGGTTAGGATTATCTTTAGATTTATGGTTAGGTTGAGGCTTAGAGTTAGTTTAAGGGTAAATAAGGGTTATGGTTAGGTTTAGGGTCAGGGGTTAAGGTTAGGCTATTGTTAGTGTAAATTTTAAGTTTTAGTTTTAGGGTTAGGTTTATTTTTAGTGTTATGGTTTGGGATAGGGATACAGTATGTTTAAAGCTAGGGTTAGGGTAAGAGATTAGGGTTAGAATTAATGGTAGAGTCAGGATTAGGTTTAAGATTTGTTTAGGTTGAGGGTTAGGGTTAGGTTTACATGAAGTTTAAAGTTAGGGTTAGGTTTAATGTAAGAGTTTAGAGTTAGATTTAGAGTTAAGGTTAGGGTTATGGTTACGTTTAGCGTTAGGTTTTGGGTTAGGTTTATGGTTAGTGATAGGGTAAGTGGTTAGATTT
>NW_024345174.1:0-454 GCF_902729225.1 Pteropus medius
CTCCCGTTTACCAACAAGTTCCGCCCTTCTCAGGCACCACCCGCTCTGAGGAACCCTATGGAGCCTCCAGGATCCTTCCTGTGATCTCAGGAGACAGGTCACTCTGGCTTAGGAGCAGATGTGGGTTTGGGGTGGTCACATTCTCCCAGGTACCATTCCCCACTCACCCAGGCCTGGCGCCTGCCAGAAGGGATCATGAGTTCCGCCTACAGGGGAAGCTGTGTTTTCCTTTGGGGGCAATTTGAGGAGGGAACAGCCGCGGCCTATGGCCACCACCCCAAGGGACATGGCATCACAGGAACATTATACCTTATGTGTCTTTTCACCTTTCCTGTCCCTAAGCCTCCTCAACACACCCGTGAGGAGGTAGGCAGGGCGGACTGTTTCCTCCTCATTTCACAGGTGGGGACACTGAGACTGGAAGAGGTGACACAGCCAGGGAGAGACTTGGGAC
>NW_024345175.1:0-7817 GCF_902729225.1 Pteropus medius
AGGCCGAAATCAGACCCACAGCTGGCTGCAGTGTCCCCAAACTGACCTCTTTCCAGCGGGTGACGGCCTCCAGGGACGGAGGGGCCAAAGCCTCCCTGGGTCCGCTGTCTGTGGGTGGCCTGGAACTCTGCACGAGGATACAGAGAGGAATGAGACGCCGTTTGTACCTCTAGGGGCTCAAAGTGTCAGTGAGTGCTTCTGCAACTTCTGTACCCCAGTACCCGCCGACGACCGAGCATCGCCCTCAGAGCCCCGAGGCGCCGGGAGGGCCTTGAATTTGCCGCAAGTGAGCCGTATCTCGGAAGTCTGCAGTTCTGGCTCAAAATGGACATCAGTAGAGTGCTTTTTGCCAGAGCTCCCCTAGATATAGCTATATCTATATCTGTATCTGAATCTATAGATATCTCTATATCTCTATCTCTCTCTCTTTCTCTGTTTCTCTCTCTCTCTCTCTCTCTCTATCTACCTATCTATATATCTATGTATCTGTCTATTTCTCTCACTCTTTATATATATATATATATATATATACATATATATATATATATACATATATATACCCGCAGACGACCGAGCACCGCCCTCAGAGCCCCCAAGGCGCCGGGAGGCCCGTGAATTTGCCGCAAGTGAGCCGTATCTCGAAAGTCTGCAGTTCCGGCTCAAAATGGACGTCACTAGAGAGCTTTTTGCCAGATCTACCATATACATATATATGCATATATATATGTTCATCTATATGCATATATATGTATATGGTGGATTTTCGAAGGAAACCTGTGTGGACCCTGGTCTACCAGAGAGAAGAGAGACAGGCAGCTCCCAGCACCTCCACCTCCCCGGAGTGTGGACACCGGGCGTTCCAGGGCCACAATTCAGCATGATCTCTTTTCATCCCAGAGGCCCAGGGGCTCCTTCCTAAGGCCTCTGCTCCTTCCTGCTTTCCGCATTGGAAATCAGACTTCAGAACGGAAGCAGACACCATCCTCTCCCTCACCTTTCTGCCTGGGATGGTCGTAATGGTCCCCGTGGACGCATTCAAAATGAAGAAATGAAAGGCTCGAAGAGGTGATCGCAAAGCTCATAAGGCACGGAGGCCGAAATCAGACCCACAGCTGTCTGCAGTGTCCCCCCACTGACCTCTTTCCAGCGGGTGGCGGCCTCCAGGGACGGAGGGGCCAAAGCCTCCCTGGGTCCGCTGTCTGTGGGTGGCCTGGAGCTCTGCACGAGGATACAGAGAGGAATGAGGCGCCGTTTGTACCTCTAGGGGCTCAAAGTGTCAGTGAGTGCTTCTGCAACTTCTGTACCCCAGTACCCGCAGACGACCGAGCACCGCCCTCAGAGCCCCGAGGCGCCGGGAGGGCCGTGAATTTGCCGCACGTGAGCCGTATCTCGAAAGTCTGCAATTCCGGCTCAAAAATGGACGTCACTAGAGAGCTTTTTGCCAGATCTACCATATGCAAATATATGCATATATATGTTCATCTATATGCATATATATGTATATGGTGGATTTTCGAAGGAAACCTGTGTGGACCCCTGGTCTACCGGAGAAGACAGGCCGCTCCTAGCACCTCCACCTCCCCGGACTGTGGACCCCGGGCGTTCCAGAGCCACAATCCAGCATGATCTCTTTTCATCCCAGAGGCCCCGGGGCTCCTTCCTAAAACCTCTGCTCCTTCCTGCTTTCCGCATGGGAATTCAGACTTCAAGACGGAAGCAGGCACCTCCCTCGCCCTCGCCTTTCTGCCTGGAATCGTCGTAATGGTCCCCGTGTACGCATTCAAAATGAAGAAATGAAAGGCTCAAAGGGGTGATCGCAAAGCTCATAAGGCACGGAGGCCGAAATCAGACCCACAACTGTCTGCAGTGTCCCCCACTGACCTCTTTCCAGCGGGTGACGGCCTCCAGGGACGGAGGGGCCAAAGCCTCCCTGGGTCCGCTGTCTGTGGGTGGCCTGGAGCTCTGCACGAGGATACAGAGAGGAATGAGACGCCGTTTGTACCTCTAGGGTCTCAAAGTGTCAGTGAGTGCTTCTGCAACTTCTGTACCCCAGTACCCGCATACGACCGAGCACCGCCCTCAGAGCCCCGAGGTGCCGGGAGGGCCGTGAATTTGCCGCAAGTGAGCCGTATCTCGGATTCTGCAGTTCCGGCTCAAAATGGACGTCAGTAGAGTGCTTTTTCCAGAGCTCCCCTAGATATAGCTATATCTATATCTGTATCTGAATCTATAGATATCTCTATATCTCTATCTCTCTCTCTTTCTCTGTTTCTCTCTCTCTCTCTCTCTATCTACCTATATATCTATATATGTATCTGTGTATTTCTCTCACTCTTTCTCTCTCTCTCTCTCTCTTCTCTCTCTCTCTCTCTCTATATATATATATATGTATACATATAGATATATATACACGCAGACGACCGAGCACCGCCCTCAGAGCCCCGAGGCGCCGGGAGGGCCGTGAATTTGCCGCAAGTGAGCCGTATCTCGAAAGTCTGCAGTTCCGGCTGATGGACGTCACCTGAGAGCTTTTTGCCAAAGCTACCATATACATATATATGCATATATATGTTCATCTATATGCATATATATGTATATGGTGGATTTTCGAAGGAAACCTGTGTGGACCCCTGGTCCACCAGAGAAGACAGGCCCCTCCCAGCACCTCCACCTCCCCGGAGTGTGGACACCGGGCGTTCCAGAGCTACAATTCAGCATGATCTCTTTTCATCCCAGAGGCCCCGGGGCTCCTTCTAAGGCCTCTGCTCCTTCCTGCTTTCCGCATTGCAAATCAGACTTCAGGACGGAAGCAGACACCTCCCTCTCTGTCACCTTTCTGCCTGGGATGGTCGTAATGGTCCCTGTGGACGCATTCAAAATGAAGAAATGAAAGGCTCGAAGAGGTGATCGCAAAGCTCATAAGGCCCGGAGGCCGAAATCAGACCCACAGCTGTCTGCAGTGTCCCCAACTGACCTCTTTCCAGCGGGTGACGGCCTCCAGGGACGGAGGGGCCAAAGCCTCCCTGGGTCCGCTGTCTGTGGGCGGCCTGGAGCTCTGCACGAGGATACAGAGAGGAATGAGACGCCGTTTGTACCCCTAGGGGCTCAAAGTGTCAGTGAGTGCTTCTGCAACTTCTGTGCCCCAGTACCCGCAGACGACCGAGCATCGCCCTCAGAGCCCCGAGGCGCCGGGAGGGCCGTCAATTTGCCGCAAGTGAGCCGTATCTCGAAAGTCTGCAGTTCCGGCTCAAAATGGACGTCATTAGAGAGCTTTTGCCAGATCTACCATATACATATATATGCATATATATGTTCATCTATATGCATATATATGTATATGGTGGATTTTCGAAGGAAACCTGTGTGGACCCTGGTCTACCAGAGAAGACAGGCCGCTCCCAGCACCTCCACCTCCCCAGAGTGTGGACACTGGGCGATACAGAGCCACAATTCAGCATGATCTCTTTTCATCCCAGAGGCCCCGGGGCTCCTTCCTAAGGCCTCTGCTCCTTCCTGCTTTCTCACTTTGCGTGGAAATCCCAGGCTTCAGGAAGCGGCAGACACCTCCCTACTCCCTCACCTTCTGCCTGGGATGGTGGTAATGAATACGTGGACATTCAAGCGGAAAGAAATGAAAGGCTCCGAGGTGATCGCAAAGCTCATAAGGCACGGAGGCCGAAATCAGACCCACAGCTGTCTGCAGTGTCCCCCACTGCCCTCTTTCCAGCGGGTGACGGCCTCCAGGGCCGGAGGGGCCAAAGCCTCCCTGGGTCCGCTGTCTGTGGGTGGCCTGGAGCTCTGCACGAGGATACAGAGAGGAATGAGACGCCGTTTGTACCTCTAGGGGCTCAAAGTGTCAGTGAGTGCTTCTGCACCTTCTGTACCCCAGTACCCGCAGACGACCGAGCATCGCCCTCAGAGCCCCGAGGCGCCGGGAGGGCCGTGAATTTGCCGCAAGTGAGCCGTATCTCGGAAGTCTGCAGTTCAGCCTCAAAATGGACGTCAGTAGAGTGCTTTTTGCCAGAGCTTTCCTAGATATAGCTATATCTATATCTGTATCTGAATCTATAGATATCTCTATATCTCTATCTCTCTCTCTTTCTCTGTTTCTCTCTCTCTATCTCTCTATCTACCTATCTATCTATCTATGTATCTGTGTATTTCTCTCACTCTTTCTCTCTCTCTCTCTCTCTTCTCTCTCTCTCTCTCTGTGTCTCTCTCTCTCTCTAGATATATAGATATATATACACGCAGACGACCGAGCACCGCCCTCAGAGCCCCGTGGGGCCGGGAGGGCCGTGAATTTGCCGCAAGTGAGCCGTATCTCGAAAGTCTGCAGTTCCGGCTCAAAATGGACGTCACTAGAGAGCTTTTTGCCAGGTCTACCATATACATATATATGCATATATATGTTCATCTATATGCATATATATGTATATGGTGGATTTTCGAAGGAAACCTGTGTGGACCCCTGGTCCACCAGAGGAGACAGGCCGCTCCCAGCACCTCCACCTCCCCGGAGTGTGGACACTGGGCGTTCCAGAGCCACAATTCAGCATGATCTCTATTCATCCCAGAGGCCCCGGGGCTCCTTCTAATGCCTCTGCTCCTTCCTGCTTTCCGCATTGGAAATCAGACTTCAGGACGGAAGCAGACACCTCCCTCTCCGTCACCTTTCTGCCTGGGATGGTCGTAATGGTCCCCGTGGACGAATTCAAAATGAAGAAATGAAAGGCTCGAAGAGGTGATCGCAAAGCTCATAAGGCCCGGAGGCCGAAATCAGACCCACAGCTGTCTGCAGTGTCCCCCAACTGACCTCTTTTCAGCGGGTGACGGCCTCCAGGGACGGAGGGGCCAAAGCCTCCCTGGGTCCGCTGTCTGTGGGCGGCCTGGAGCTCTGCACGAGGATACAGAGAGGAATGAGACGCCGTTTGTACCCCTAGGGGCTCAAAGTGTCAGTGAGTGCTTCTGCAACTTCTGTACCACAGTACCCGCAGACGACCGAGCATCGCCCTCAGAGCCCCGAGGCGCCGGGAGGGCCGTGAATTTGCCGCAAGTGAGCCGTATCTCGGAAGTCTGCAGTTCCGCCTCAAAATGGACGTCAGTAGAGTGCTTTTTGCCAGAGCTTTCCTAGATATAGCTATATCTATGTCTGTATCTGAATCTATAGATATCTCTATATCTCTATCTCTCTCTCTTTCTCTGTTTCTCTCTCTCTCTCTCTCTATCTACCTATCTATCTATCTATGTATCTGTTTATTTCTCTCACTCTTTCTCTCTCTCTCTCTCTCTTCTCTCTCTCTCTCTCTCTCTCTCTCTATATATATATATATATATATATATATATATATACACGCAGACGACCGAGCACCGCCCTCAGAGCCCCGAGGCGCCGGGAGGGCCGTGAATTTGCCGCAAGTGAGCCGTATCTCGAAAGTCTGCAGTTCCGGCTGAAAATGGACTTCACTAGAGAGCTTTTTGCCAGACCTACCATATACATATATATGCATATATATGTTCATCTATATGCATATATATGTATATGGTGGATTTTCGAAGGAAACCTGCGTGGACCCCTGGTCTACCACAGAAGACAGGCCGCTCCTAGCACCTCCACCTCCCCGCAATTGGGACACCGGGCGTTCCAGAGCCACAATTCAGCATGATCTCTTTTCATCCCAGAGGCCCCGGGGCTCCTTCCTAAGGCCTCGGCTCCTTCCCGCTTTCCGCAGTGGAAATCAGACTTCAGGACGGAAGCAGACACCTCCTCTCCCTCACCTTTCTGCCTGGGATGGTCGTAATGGTCCCCGTGGACGCATTCAAAATGAAGAAATGAAAGGCTCGAAGAGGTGATCGCAAAGCTCATAAGGCCTGGAGGCCGAAATCAGACCCACAGCTGTCTGCAGTGTCCCCCAACTGATCTCTTTCCAGCGGGTGACGGCCTCCAGGGACGGAGGGGCCAAAGCCTCCCTGGGTCCGCTGTCTGTGGGTCGCCGGGAGCTCTGCACCCTGAGGATACAGAGAGGAATGAGACGCTGTTTGTACCTTAGGGGCTCAAAGTGTCAGTGAGTGCTTCTGCAACTTCTGTACCCCAGTACCCGCAGACGACCGAGCATCGCCCCTCAGAGCCCGAGGCGCCGGGAGGGCCGTGAATTTGCCGCAAGTGAGCCGTATCTCGAAAGTCTGCAGTTCCGGCTCAAAATGGACGTCATTAGAGAGCTTTTTGCCAGATCTACCATATACATATATATGCATATATATGTTCATCTATATGCATATATATGTATATAGTGGATTTTCGAAGGAAACCTGTGTGGACCCTGGTCTACCAGAGAAGACAGGCTGCTCCCAGCACCTCCACCTCCCCGGAGTGTGGACACTGGGCGATACAGAGCCACAATTCAGCATGATCTCTTTTCATCCCAGAGGCCCCGGGGCTCCTTCCTAAGGCCTCTGCTCCTTCCTGCTTCCGCATTGGAAATCAGACTTCAGGACGGAAGCAGACACCTCCCTCTCCGTCACCTTTCTGCCAGGGATGGTCGTAATGGTCCCCGTGGACGCATTCAAAATGAAGAAATGAAAGGCTCGAAGAGGTGATCGCAAAGCTCATAAGGCCCGGAGGCCGAAATCAGACCCACAGCTGTCTGCAGTGTCCCCAACTGACCTCTTTCCAGCGGGTGACGGCCTCCAGGGACGGAGGGGCCAAAGCCTCCCTGGGTCCGCTGTCTGTGGGTGGCCTGGAGCTCTGCACGAGGATACAGAGGAATGAGACGCCGTTTGTACCTCTAGGGGCTCAAAGTGTCAGTGAGTGCTTCTGCAACTTCTGTACCCCAGTACCCGCAGACGACCGAGCATCGCCCTCAGAGCCCCGAGGCGCCGGGAGGGCCGTGAATTTGCCGCAAGTGAGCCGTATCTCGGAAGTCTGCAGTTCAGCCTCAAAATGGACGTCAGTAGAGTGCTTTTTGCCAGAGCTTTCCTAGATATAGCTATATCTATATCTGTATCTGAATCTATAGATATCTCTATATCTCTATCTCTCTCTATTTCTCTGTTTCTCTCTCTCTCTCTCTCTATCTACCTATCTATCTATCTATGTATCTGTGTATTTCTCTCACTCTTTCTCTCTCTCTCTCTCTCTTCTCTCTCTCTCTCTCTCTAAATATATATATAGATATATATACACGCAGACGACCGAGCACCGCCCTCAGAGCCCCGTGGGGCCGGGAGGGCCGTGAATTTGCCGCAAGTGAGCCGTATCTCGGAAGTCTGCAGTTCCGGCTCAAAATGGACGTCACTAGAGAGCTTTTTGCCAGATCTACCATATATATATATATGCATATATATGTTCATCTATATGCATATATATGTATATGGTGGATTTTCGAAGGAAACCTGTGTGGACCCCTGGTCCACCAGAGGAGACAGGCCGCACCCAGCACCTCCACCTCCCCGGAGTGTGGACACTGGGCGTTCCAGAGCCACAATTCAGCATGATCTCTTTTCATCCCAGAGGCCCCGGGGCTCCTTCTAATGCCCCTGCTCCTTCCTGCTTTCCGCATTGGAAATCAGACTTCAGGACGGAAGCAGACACCTCCCTCTCCGTCACCTTTCTGCCTGGGATGGTCGTAATGGTCCCCGTGGACGCATTCAAAATGAAGAAATGAAAGGCTCAAGAGGTGATCGCAAAGCTCATAAGGCCCGGAGGCCGAAATCAGACCCACAGCTGTCTGCAGTGTCCCCCAACTGACCTCTTTCTAGCGGGTGACGGCCTCCAGGGACGGAGGGGCCAAAGCCTCCCTTGGTCCGCTGTCTGTGGG
>NW_024345176.1:0-765 GCF_902729225.1 Pteropus medius
GGCTCAGAAGCACCCCCGCGGCTCCCACCTCGCTGCAACTCGAAGCCCAAGTTCCAGTCCCAGGCACAGAATGGAAACTCGAGAGTGACAAAGAGGTAGTGTGAATCGGCTAGCAGCGGAGATAAGAGGGAACATTCAATTACTCAATTCATCTAAAGGAGGCAGGAAACGAGAAAAAAGGAACAGAGAACTCAGGCGATAAACTGAAAGTAAATAGCAAGATGGAAGATTTAAATCCGGCCGCATCCATAACCACCAGGAACGGAGGACGGTCTCAACCTGCCCGTCCGCCATGTAACCCAACCGCTGGGCACCTAAAACGCAGCTGGTCCAGATCGAGATGTGCTCTGCGTGGAAAACACACACCGCGCGACAACGCGGGGAGGATGCGGAGGAGGGGAGGGCACCGTGCAATGGGGCGGCTGCGGAGAAAGCAGGTCCTCACCGGGACACGAAGCTGCCACGTGACGGATTCCACTCCCAGGTCACATCCGAAGGAGCTGGAAGCGGGGACGCGGACACATCCTCATACACCGGCGTTCACGGCAGCACCGCGCACGGCGGCCACCGACGGGTGGATGGAGAAACAAAACGTGGTGTGTGCGGATGGGGGACTATTATTCAGCCATGAAAAGGGATGAAGCAGAGATGCTCACTATGACGTGGATGAGGCCTGAAGACGTTGTGCCCAGTGCGATAAGCCAGACACAGAGGGCTGACTACCGTATGACTCCACTTACATGAGGTACTTAGAGCGGGCGAGTT
>NW_024345177.1:0-567 GCF_902729225.1 Pteropus medius
CCAAATCCAAGAGGGCATCTCGTTTATCTTTAACACATCTCCCTCTCACACCTACGAAATAGTAAAATGAAGGGATACAGGAGAGAGAGAAAGGGGAGGGAGGGAAGGAGAGAAGGAGGGAGAGCTGGGCGGAGGGAGGACGGAAGGCAGGGAGGAAGGAGAAAGTGGAAATTCTAACCTATCTTTGGTCTTTGCAGACTGTTCTCGTCGGGGTCGTCCAGAAAGGCGGGCATGTAATTGTTCAGTTCGGACTGCAGACAGTGCACCAGGTACCTGGAGACAGGTGAACGTCGTCAGCGGTGTCAGCGCGACACGCTGCTGCTGGCAGCCACGCCACCCCACGAGAAACAGCGCGTGCAGCTACAACTATCCGACTCGAAAATATAAGTTTTCCTCTCAGGGTTTACGAAACCCAGCTCATTGAATTCAATCTACTAAGTCGGCACATTCCACATGTAGTTATTTACACTTCTTGATATTCGTCTTCAATTAGGAGAAATAAAAACCTTTAAGATCAGTTTTGAAAATTTACCAAGGAAACATACGATTTAAGTCTTTATAGAACAG
>NW_024345178.1:0-45939 GCF_902729225.1 Pteropus medius
AAATGCTATATAGTAGAGCACATGCAAAGAAAACACATTTTTGAATGCACAATTACATTAATCCAGAAGACCACTTCATAATTTGGTGCAAGCATTGCTGTATGCTGTGAGTAAGTCAGCACCTTAAAAACGCACGAAAAGGAAGTGCACCTCTTGCCTGTAAAGGCAGTAATACATATTTGGTCACAGGAATATCTTGGTCCCGTAGTTTTGGACGTGAGTCATGCTCAATCCCAGTCTGACATAACTGCAGATAGGTTATTTTGTCGTGTCCATTTTCAGAACCAAAGAGCTAGTGGGAAGGTCTTGAAATTCATGTTTTTGGGTTTGCTATCTGTCTAGAATGCACACAAAGTTAATAGCACAGTTGAAGTATGCCTGCGGACTTTACAAACGGCCCAATAACAACTTTCCTCAAAAATATTACTTTATGATGGAATACAGAATGCCACTGTGTGTGGCGTGTCCTCTGAAGGGTAATCTGAAGAGAAATCTTACTGGTGAGGATGTTCTTGTGACCTGTGTATTGAGAAGCGCACTTATATAAAAGAACAGAGAATGTTGTCTAACGGGTATGGAAATGGATAACGTCTCCCACAGATGTTTCAGTGGCATAGTGACCAACAGATATAGCGTGAGCCTGTGAGCCAGGTATGCTTAATTCAGAAATTCCCTCACTCTGGCCAATAATGTTGGAACAGAGACTGTGAAAACAGCAGCTTCCACTCTATACGCTTCTGCTTAGAATAGGCGGTTCGTAATTATGTTTTGTGTGAAGAGATAAGCAGAGAATTTGAACGGACTGCAGGACTGTCCTAAGAAGGGCCTCGATAAGTATAGTTTATGAAGCCCACGTGGAATCTTGCAACAGCCACAAGTGGTGAAATGATTCCTGGAAATTTGGCCCTCTTCACTGTGGAAATTCGTACGAAGCGGGATGAGGATGGCCTTTTTTCAAAGAGAGCGTACATGCAGGAAAGACTTTCTTAGACTGCTGGGATTCCCTAAGTGGGAAGATTTTTCAATACTTCTGTTCCCATTTTGCCATTAAGTAGTGATAGGTATACTGTAAAGTTGAGAGAAAGCGACCACCACTGGCACAGGAAACTCCTGTTTGGATGCCTGCCTTGTATAATCCAGAAGTGCAGTCATCGATGTGGTGTTATGATTGCTGTGTGCTGTGAGGTAAGGCAGCACCGTAACCATGTACAGAAAGGAATTGCAGTTCTGGTCATTCAGGTCTTACCTACTTGTTTGGAGCGAGTTCTCACACCGTTGTTTCGACGTGACTGATGACCCACAGCCCAGGCACACATAACTACGGAGTCTCTTTCTCAGGCCTGTTGTAAGTCCCAGAAGTGCTGTTGGGAAAAGAGGCTTGACATCAATCTTCTTGATTTGCCATCTGGAAAGTTCATGAGCATATATTCTTCAGTAAGCGGCCTGTTTGTAATTCGTGGTAGAGAAACGCCTTAGCTTTCCAAGGCCTTCTTTTCACCAGCAAAGAAAGAAGAAAGGCACGTTGTATAGTTGGTTCTCAGGGATCATTTTCAAGACAATTCTTTTGGTCTGGATGTGCTCGTAATCTGTATGCTCAGAAGCTCCGGTCCGTACACGAACAGTAAGTTTTTTGTAATGCATACGGTAAATGAAAGTAGCTCTCAAAGATGTTTCAGAAGGATAGCCACCCGCGGATGGAGCATGTAGGCCGGAATCCGAAAACGCTTACCTCAGGAGTTAAAGCACAGTGATGCAGAATGTTGGAGGCTAAGGCGTTGTGAGAGTTGCTTCCATTTTGTAAGCGTCTGTTCAGAAACGGTGCTCCGTAGTCCAACTTTAGGCTGACATACGGATATTTGGACTGGGGTGCAGTAGTGGCCTAAGAAGGGACTCGAGAACTGTAGATTCCTTCGGAATCTGGGAATTTTCAATCGCGGAGAAAGTGGGACCTCACCTGGACACCTGGCACTCTCACTGTGAAATTTCGTACGAAGCGGGTTCTGGCCGTAGGTTGTTGCTGGAGAGCTGACATGCTAAAAAGACAGTCTGAGAATGCGGCGATTACCAATGTGTCATGGTGCATCCTTTCTTCAGTTCTCTTGATGCCATCAAGGAGATAGAAATGCTATAGAGTAGAGCACATGCAAAGAAACCCATTTTGGAATGCACGATTACTTTCGTCCAGAAGACCACTCCATATTTTGGTGCAAGCATTGCTGTATGCTGTGAGGAAGTTGGCACGTTAACAATGCACAGAAAGGAAGTGCACCACTTGCCTGTCATTGGAGTAGTACAGATTTGATCTCAGGTATATCTTGGCCCCGTTGTTTTGGACGTGAGTCAGGCTCAATCCCAGTCTGACAGAACTGCAGATAGGCTTTTGTTGCCCGGTCCCATGTTCGGTACCAAAGAGCTAGTGGGAAGGTCTTGAAATCCATGTTCTTGCGTTTGCTCTCTGCTTAGAATGCACACAAAGAAACTAGTACAGTGGAAGTACGCCTGCGGACTGTACAAACGGCACAATAAGAGATTCCTCGAAAATATTACTTCACGATGCAATACAGAATGCCACTGTGTGTGGCGTTTCCTCTCTTGGGTAATCTGAAGAGACATCCTACTGGTGAGTTTGTTCTTGTAACCTGTGTATTGAGAAGCCCGATATCTAAACGAACAGAGAATGTTGTCTAAGGAGTACGGAAAAGGAAACCGTCTCCCACAGCTGTTTCAGCGGCATAGCGACCAACGGATTTAGCGTGAGGCTGTGATCCAAGTATGCTTAATTCAGAAATCCCATCACTCTGGAAATACTGCTGGAGCAGAGACTGTGAAAACAGCAGCTTCCACTCTATACGCTTGTGCTGAGAAAGGGCGCTTTGTAATGCTCTTTTGTGTGAAGTGATATGCAGAGAATTTGAACGGACTGCAGGACTGTCCTAAGAAGGGCCTGGATAAGTGTAGTTTGTGAAGCCCACGTGGAATCTTGCCACAGCCACAAGTGGTGAAATGATTCCTGGAAATTTGGCCCTCTTCACTGTGGAAATTCGTACGAAGCGGGATGAGGATGGCCTTTTTTCAAAGAGAGCGTACATGCAGGAAAGACTTACTTAGACTGCTGGGATTCCCTAAGTGGGAAGATTTTTCAATACTTCTGTTCCCATTTTGCCATTAAGTAGTGATAGGTATACTGTAAAGTTGAGAGAAAGCGACCACCACTGGCACAGGAAACTCCTGTTTGGTTGCCTGCCTTGTATAATCCAGAAGTGCAGTCATCGATGTGGTGTTATGATTGCTGTGTGCTGTGAGGTAAGGCAGCACCGTAACCATGTACAGAAAGGAATTGCACTTCTGGTCATTCAGGTCTTACCTACTTGTTTGGAGCGAGTTCTCACACCGTTGTTTCCGACGTGACTGATGACCCGGCCCAGGCACACATAACTGCAGGTCTCTTTCTCAGGCCCTGTTGTAGGTCCCAGAGTGCTGGTGGGAAAGAGGCTTGACATCCATCTTCTTGAGTTTGCCATCTGGAAGGATTCATGAGCATATATTCTTCCAGTGGCAGCCTGTTTGTAATTCGTGGTAGAGAAGCACTAATAGCTTTCCAAGGCCTTCTTTCGCAGCAAAGGAAAGAAGAAAGGCACTGCGTTGTATAGTTGGTTCTCAGGGATCATTTTCAAGACAATTCTTTTGGTCTGGATGTGCTTGTAATCTGTATGCTCAGAAGCTCCGGTCCGTACACGAACAGTAAGTTTTTTGTAATGCATACGGTAAATGAAAGTAGCTCTCAAAGATGTTTCAGAAGGATAGCCACCCGCGGATGGAGCATGTAGGCCGGAATCCGAAAACGCTTACCTCAGGAGTTAAAGCACAGTGATGCAGAATGTTGGAGGCTAAGGCGTTGTGAGAGTTGCTTCCATTCTGTAAGCGTCTGTTCAGAAACGGTGCTCCGTAGTCCAACTTTAGGCTGACATACGGATATTTGGACTGGGGTGCAGTAGTGTCCTAAGAAGGGACTCGAGAACTGTAGATTCCTTTGGAATCTGGGAATTTTTCAATCGCGGAGAAAGTGGGACCTCACCTGGACACCTGGCACTCTCACTGTGAAATTTCGTACGAAGCGGGTTCTGGCCGTAGGTTGTTGCTGGAGAGCGGACATGCTAAAAAGACAGTCTGAGAATGCGGCGATTACCAATGTGTCATGGTGCATCCTTTCTTCAGTTCTCTTGATGCCATCAAGGAGATAGAAATGCTATAGAGTAGAGCACATGCAAAGAAACCCATTTTGGAATGCACGATTCCTTTCGTCCAGAAGACCACTCCATATTTTGGTGCAAGCATTGCTGTATGCTGTGAGGAAGTTGGCACGTTAACAATGCACAGAAAGGAAGTGCACCACTTGCCTGTCATTGGAGTAGTACAGATTTGATCTCAGGTATATCTTGGCCCCGTTGTTTTGGACGTGAGTCAGGCTCAATCCCAGTCTGACAGAACTGCAGATAGGCTTTTGTTGCCCGGTCCCATGTTCGGTACCAAAGAGCTAGTGGGAAGGTCTTGAAATCCATGTTCTTGCGTTTGCTCTCTGCTTAGAATGCACACAAAGAAACTAGTACAGTGGAAGTACGCCTGCGGACTGTACAAACGGCACAATAAGAGATTTCCTCGAAAATATTACTTCACGATGCAATACAGAATGCCACTGTGTGTGGCGTTTCCTCTCTTGGGTAATCTGAAGAGACATCCTACTGGTGAGTTTGTTCTTGTAACCTGTGTATTGAGAAGCCCGATATCTAAACGAACAGAGAATGTTGCCTAAGGAGTACGGAAAAGGAAACCGTCTCCCACAGCTGTTTCAGCGGCATAGTGACCAACGGATTTAGCGTGAGGCTGTGATCCAAGTATGCTTAATTCAGAAATCCCATCACTCTGGAAATACTGCTGGAGCAGAGACTGTGAAAACAGCAGCTTCCACTCTATACGCTTGTGCTGAGAAAGGGCGCTTTGTAATGCTCTTTTGTGTGAAGTGATATGCAGAGAATTTGAACGGACTGCAGGACTGTCCTAAGAAGGGCCTGGATAAGTGTAGTTTGTGAAGCCCACGTGGAATCTTGCCACAGCCACAAGTGGTGAAATGATTCCTGGAAATTTGGCCCTCTTCACTGTGGAAATTCGTACGAAGCGGGATGAGGATGGCCTTTTTTCAAAGAGAGCGTACATGCAGGAAAGACTTACTTAGACTGCTGGGATTCCCTAAGTGGGAAGATTTTTCAATACTTCTGTTCCCATTTTGCCATTAAGTAGTGATAGGTATACTGTAAAGTTGAGAGAAAGCGACCACCACTGGCACAGGAAACTCCTGTTTGGTTGCCTGCCTTGTATAATCCAGAAGTGCAGTCATCGATGTGGTGTTATGATTGCTGTGTGCTGTGAGGTAAGGCAGCACCGTAACCATGTACAGAAAGGAATTGCACTTCTGGTCATTCAGGTCTTACCTACTTGTTTGGAGCGAGTTCTCACACCGTTGTTTCCGACGTGACTGATGACCCGGCCCAGGCACACATAACTGCAGGTCTCTTTCTCAGGCCCTGTTGTAGGTCCCAGAGTGCTGGTGGGAAAGAGGCTTGACATCCATCTTCTTGAGTTTGCCATCTGCAAGGATTCATGAGCATATATTCTTCCAGTGGCAGCCTGTTTGTAATTCGTGGTAGAGAAGCACTAATAGCTTTCCAAGGCCTTCTTTCGCAGCAAAGGAAAGAAGAAAGGCACTGCGTTGTATAGTTGGTTCTCAGGGATCATTTTCAAGACAATTCTTTTGGTCTGGATGTGCTTGTAATCTGTATGCTCAGAAGCTCCGGTCCGTACACGAACAGTAAGTTTTTTGTAATGCATACGGTAAATGAAAGTAGCTCTCAAAGATGTTTCAGAAGGATAGCCACCCGCGGATGGAGCATGTAGGCCGGAATGCGAAAACGCTTACCTCAGGAGTTAAAGCACAGTGATGCAGAATGTTGGAGGCTAAGGCGTTGTGAGAGTTGCTTCCATTCTGTAAGCGTCTGTTCAGAAACGGTGCTCCGTAGTCAAACTTTAGGCTGACATACGGATATTTGGACTGGGGTGCAGTAGTGTCCTAAGAAGGGACTCGAGAACTGTAGATTCCTTCGGAATCTGGGAATTTTCAATCGCGGAGAAAGTGGGACCTCACCTGGACACCTGGCACTCTCACTGTGAAATTTCGTACGAAGCGGGTTCTGGCCGTAGGTTGTTGCTGGAGAGCGGACATGCTAAAAAGACAGTCTGAGAATGCGGCGATTACCAATGTGTCATGGTGCATCCTTTCTTCAGTTCTCTTGATGCCATCAAGGAGATAGAAATGCTATAGAGTAGAGCACATGCAAAGAAACCCATTTTGGAATGCACGATTCCTTTCGTCCAGAAGACCACTCCATATTTTGGTGCAAGCATTGCTGTATGCTGTGAGGAAGTTGGCACGTTAACAATGCACAGAAAGGAAGTGCACCACTTGCCTGTCATTGGAGTAGTACAGATTTGATCTCAGGTATATCTTGGCCCCGTTGTTTTGGACGTGAGTCAGGCTCAATCCCAGTCTGACAGAACTGCAGATAGGCTTTTGTTGCCCGGTCCCATGTTCGGTACCAAAGAGCTAGTGGGAAGGTCTTGAAATCCATGTTCTTGCGTTTGCTCTCTGCTTAGAATGCACACAAAGAAACTAGTACAGTGGAAGTACGCCTGCGGACTGTACAAACGGCACAATAAGAGATTTCCTCGAAAATATTACTTCACGATGCAATACACAATGCCACTGTGTGTGGCGTTTCCTCTCTTGGGTAATCTGAAGAGACATCCTACTGGTGAGTTTGTTCTTGTAACCTGTGTATTGAGAAGCCCGATATCTAAACGAACAGAGAATGTTGCCTAAGGAGTACGGAAAAGGAAACCGTCTCCCACAGCTGTTTCAGCGGCATAGTGACCAACGGATTTAGCGTGAGGCTGTGATCCAAGTATGCTTAATTCAGAAATCCCATCACTCTGGAAATACTGCTGGAGCAGAGACTGTGAAAACAGCAGCTTCCACTCTATACGCTTGTGCTGAGAAAGGGCGCTTTGTAATGCTCTTTTGTGTGAAGTGATATGCAGAGAATTTGAACGGACTGCAGGACTGTCCTAAGAAGGGCCTGGATAAGTGTAGTTTGTGAAGCCCACGTGGAATCTTGCCACAGCCACAAGTGGTGAAATGATTCCTGGAAATTTGGCCCTCTTCACTGTGGAAATTCGTACGAAGCGGGATGAGGATGGCCTTTTTTCAAAGAGAGCGTACATGCAGGAAAGACTTACTTAGACTGCTGGGATTCCCTAAGTGGGAAGATTTTTCAATACTTCTGTTCCCATTTTGCCATTAAGTAGTGATAGGTATACTGTAAAGTTGAGAGAAAGCGACCACCACTGGCACAGGAAACTCCTGTTTGGTTGCCTGCCTTGTATAATCCAGAAGTGCAGCCATCGATGTGGTGTTATGATTGCTGTGTGCTGTGAGGTAAGGCAGCACCGTAACCATGTACAGAAAGGAATTGCACTTCTGGTCATTCAGGTCTTACCTACTTGTTTGGAGCGAGTTCTCACACCGTTGTTTCCGACGTGACTGATGACCCGGCCCAGGCACACATAACTGCAGGTCTCTTTCTCAGGCCCTGTTGTAGGTCCCAGAGTGCTGGTGGGAAAGAGGCTTGACATCCATCTTCTTGAGTTTGCCATCTGGAAGGATTCATGAGCATATATTCTTCCAGTGGCAGCCTGTTTGTAATTCGTGGTAGAGAAGCACTAATAGCTTTCCAAGGCCTTCTTTCGCAGCAAAGGAAAGAAGAAAGGCACTGCGTTGTATAGTTGGTTCTCAGGGATCATTTTCAAGACAATTCTTTTGGTCTGGATGTGCTTGTAATCTGTATGCTCAGAAGCTCCGGTCCGTACACGAACAGTAAGTTTTTTGTAATGCATACGGTAAATGAAAGTAGCTCTCAAAGATGTTTCAGAAGGATAGCCACCCGCGGATGGAGCATGTAGGCCGGAATGCGAAAACGCTTACCTCAGGAGTTAAAGCACAGTGATGCAGAATGTTGGAGGCTAAGCCGTTGTGAGAGTTGCTTCCATTCTGTAAGCGTCTGTTCAGAAACGGTGCTCCGTAGTCAAACTTTAGGCTGACATACGGATATTTGGACTGGGGTGCAGTAGTGTCCTAAGAAGGGACTCGAGAACTGTAGATTCCTTCGGAATCTGGGAATTTTTCAATCGCGGAGAAAGTGGGACCTCACCTGGACACCTGGCACTCTCACTGTGAAATTTCGTACGAAGCGGGTTCTGGCCGTAGGTTGTTGCTGGAGAGCGGACATGCTAAAAAGACAGTCTGAGAATGCGGCGATTACCAATGTGTCATGGTGCATCCTTTCTTCAGTTCTCTTGATGCCATCAAGGAGATAGAAATGCTATAGAGTAGAGCACATGCAAAGAAACCCATTTTGGAATGCACGATTCCTTTCGTCCAGAAGACCACTCCATATTTTGGTGCAAGCATTGCTGTATGCTGTGAGGAAGTTGGCACGTTCACAATGCACAGAAAGGAAGTGCACCACTTGCCTGTCATTGGAGTAGTACAGATTCGATCTCAGGTATATCTTGGCCCCGTTGTTTTGGACGTGAGTCAGGCTCAATCCCAGTCTGACAGAACTGCAGATAGGCTTTTGTTGCCCGGTCCCATGTTCGGTACCAGAGAGCTAGTGGGAAGGTCTTGAAATCCATGTTCTTGCGTTTGCTCTCTGCTTAGAATGCACACAAAGAAACTAGTACCGTGGAAGTACGCCTGCGGACTGTACAAACGGCACAATAAGAGATTTCCTCGAAAATATTACTTCACGATGCAATACAGAATGCAACTGTGTGTGGCGTTTCCTCTCTTGGGTAATCTGAAGAGACATCCTACTGGTGAGTTTGTTCTTGTAACCTGTGTATTGAGAAGCCCGATATCTAAACGAACAGAGAATGTTGCCTAAGGAGTACGGAAAAGGAAACCGTCTCCCACAGCTGTTTCAGCGGCATAGTGACCAACGGATTTAGCGTGAGGCTCTGATCCAAGTATGCTTAATTCAGAAATCCCATCCCTCTGGCCAATACTTTTGGAGCAGAGAGTGTGAAAACAGCAGCGTCCACTCTATACGCTTCTGCTTAGAAAAGGCGCTTTGTAATTCTGTTTTGTGTGAAGCGATATGCAGAGAATGTGAACGGACTGCAGGACTGTCATAAGAAGGGCCTCGATGAGTGGACTTTAGGAAGCCCACGTGGAATCTTCCAACAGCCACAAGTGGTGAAATGATTCCTGGAAATGTGGCCCTCTTCACTGTGGAAATTCGTACGAAGCGGGAAGAGGATGGCCTTTTTTCAAGGAGAACGTACGTGCAGAAAAGACTTACTTAGAATACTGGGATTCACCAAGTGGGAAGGTTTTTCAATCCTTCTGTTCCCATTTTGCCATTAAATAGTGATAGGTATACTGCAAAGTTGAGAGAAAGCGACCACCACTTGTACAGGAAACTCCTGTTCGGTTGCCTGCCTTGTAGAATACAGAAGTGCAGTCATCGATGTGGTGCTATGATTGCTGTATGCTGTGAAGTAAGGCAGCACCGTAACAATGTACAGAAAGGAATTGCAGTTCTGGTCATTCAGGTCTCACATACTTGTTTGCAGCGAGTTCTCACCCCGTTGTTTCCGACGTGACTGATGACCCGTCCCAGACACACATAACTGTAGGTCTCTTTGTCATGCCCTGATTTAGGTCCCAAAGTGCTGGTGGAAAAGAGTCCTGACATCCATCGTCTTGAGTTTGCCATCTGGAAGAATTCATGAGCATATATTCTTCAAGTGGCAGCCTGCTTGTAATTCGTGGTCGAGACACACTAACAGCTCTCCAAGACCTTCTTTCACAGCAAAGCAAATAAGAAAGGCCCTGTCTTCTATATTTGCTTCTCAGGTATCAGTTTCACGAAAACTCTTTCGGTCTGGATGTGCTTGTAATCTGTATGCTCAGAAGCTCCGGTCCGTACACGAACAGTAAGTTTTTTGTAATGCATACGGTAAAAGAAAGTAGCTCTCAAAGATGTTTCAGAAGGATAGCCACCCGCGGATGGAGCATGTAGGCCGGAATGCGAAAACGCTTACCTCAGGAGTTAAAGCACAGTGATGCAGAATGTTGGAGGCTAAGGCGTTGTGAGAGTTGCTTCCATTCTGTAAGCGTCTGTTCAGAAACGGTGCTCCGTAGTCAAACTTTAGGCTGACATACGGATATTTGGACTGGGGTGCAGTAGTGTCCTAAGAAGGGACTCGAGAACTGTAGATTCCTTCGGAATCTGGGAATTATCAATCGCAGAGAAAGTGGGACCTCACCTGGACACCTGGCACTCTCACTGTGAAATTTCGTACGAAGCGGGTTCTGGCCGTAGGTTGTTGCTGGAGAGCGGACATGCTAAAAGGACAGTCTGAGAATGCGGCGATTACCAATGTGTCATGGTGCATCCTTTCTTCAGTTCTCTTGATGCCATCAAGGAGATAGAAATGCTATAGAGTAGAGGACATGCAAAGAAACCCATTTTGGAATGCACGATTCCTTTCGTCCAGAAGACCACTCCATATTTTGGTGCAAGCATTGCTGTATGCTGTGAGGAAGTTGGCACGTTAACAATGCACAGAAAGGAAGTGCACCACTTGGCTGTCATTGGAGTAGTACAGATTTGATCTCAGGTATATCTTGGCCCCGTTGTTTTGGACGTGAGTCAGGCTCAATCCCAGTCTGACAGAACTGCAGATAGGCTTTTGTTGCCCGGTCCCATGTTCGGTACCAAAGAGCTAGTGGGAAGGTCTTGAAATCCATGTTCTTGCGTTTGCTCTCTGCTTAGAATGCACACAAAGAAACTAGTACAGTGGAAGTACGCCTGCGGACTGTACAAACGGCACAATAAGAGATTTCCTCGAAAATATTACTTCACGATGCAATACAGAATGCCACTGTGTGTGGCGTTTCCTCTCTTGGTTAATCTGAAGAGACATCCTACTGGTGAGTTTGTTCTTGTAACCTGTGTATTGAGAAGCCCGATATCTAAACGAACAGAGAATGTTGTCTAAGGAGTACGGAAAAGGAAACCGTCTCCCACAGCTGTTTCAGCGGCATAGTGACCAACGGATTTAGCGTGAGGCTGTGATCCAAGTATGCTTAATTCAGAAATCCCATCAGTCTGGAAATGCTGCTGGAGTAGAGACTGTGAAAACAGCTTCCACTCTATACGCTTGTGCTGAGAAAGGGCGCTTTGTAATGCTCTTTTGTGTGAAGTGATATGCAGAGAATTTGAACGGACTGCAGGACTGTCCTAAGAAGGGCCTGGATAAGTGTAGTTTGTGAAGCCCACGTGGAATCTTGCCACAGCCACAAGTGGTGAAATGATTCCTGGAAATTTGGCCCTCTTCACTGTGGAAATTCGTACGAAGCGGGATGAGGATGGCCTTTTTTCAAAGAGAGCGTACATGCAGGAAAGACTTACTTAGACTGCTGGGATTCCCTAAGTGGGAAGAATTTTCAATACTTCTGTTCCCATTTTGCCATTAAGTAGTGATAGGTATACTGTAAAGTTGAGAGAAAGCGACCACCACTGGCACAGGAAACTCCTGTTTGGTTGCCTGCCTTGTATAATCCAGAAGTGCAGTCATCGATGTGGTGTTATGATTGCTGTGTGCTGTGAGGTAAGGCAGCACCGTAACCATGTACAGAAAGGAATTGCACTTCTGGTCATTCAGGTCTTACCTACTTGTTTGGAGCGAGTTCTCACACCGTTGTTTCCGACGTGACTGATGACCCGGCCCAGGCACACATAACTGCAGGTCTCTTTCTCAGGCCCTGTTGTAGGTCCCAGAGTGCTGGTGGGAAAGAGGCTTGACATCCATCTTCTTGAGTTTGCCATCTGCAAGGATTCATGAGCATATATTCTTCCAGTGGCAGCCTGTTTGTAATTCGTGGTAGAGAAGCACTAATAGCTTTCCAAGGCCTTCTTTCGCAGCAAAGGAAAGAAGAAAGGCACTGCGTTGTATAGTTGGTTCTCAGGGATCATTTTCAAGACAATTCTTTTGGTCTGGATGTGCTTGTAATCTGTATGCTCAGAAGCTCCGGTCCGTACACGAACAGTAAGTTTTTTGTAATGCATACGGTAAATGAAAGTAGCTCTCAAAGATGTTTCAGAAGGATAGCCACCCGCGGATGGAGCATGTAGGCCGGAATGCGAAAACGCTTACCTCAGGAGTTAAAGCACAGTGATGCAGAATGTTGGAGGCTAAGGCGTTGTGAGAGTTGCTTCCATTCTGTAAGCGTCTGTTCAGAAACGGTGCTCCGTAGTCCAACTTTAGGCTGACATACGGATATTTGGACTGGGGTGCAGTAGTGTCCTAAGAAGGGACTCGAGAACTGTAGATTCCTTTGGAATCTGGGAATTTTCAATCGCGGAGAAAGTGGGACCTCACCTGGACACCTGGCACTCTCACTGTGAAATTTCGTACGAAGCGGGTTCTGGCCGTAGGTTGTTGCTGGAGAGCGGACATGCTAAAAAGACAGTCTGAGAATGCGGCGATTACCAATGTGTCATGGTGCATCCTTTCTTCAGTTCTCTTGATGCCATCAAGGAGATAGAAATGCTATAGAGTAGAGCACATGCAAAGAAACCCATTTTGGAATGCACGATTCCTTTCGTCCAGAAGACCACTCCATATTTTGGTGCAAGCATTGCTGTATGCTGTGAGGAAGTTGGCACGTTAACAATGCACAGAAAGGAAGTGCACCACTTGCCTGTCATTGGAGTAGTACAGATTTGATCTCAGGTATATCTTGGCCCCGTTGTTTTGGACGTGAGTCAGGCTCAATCCCAGTCTGACAGAACTGCAGATAGGCTTTTGTTGCCCGGTCCCATGTTCGGTACCAAAGAGCTAGTGGGAAGGTCTTGAAATCCATGTTCTTGCGTTTGCTCTCTGCTTAGAATGCACACAAAGAAACTAGTACAGTGGAAGTACGCCTGCGGACTGTACAAACGGCACAATAAGAGATTTCCTCGAAAATATTACTTCACGATGCAATACACAATGCCACTGTGTGTGGCGTTTCCTCTCTTGGGTAATCTGAAGAGACATCCTACTGGTGAGTTTGTTCTTGTAACCTGTGTATTGAGAAGCCCGATATCTAAACGAACAGAGAATGTTGCCTAAGGAGTACGGAAAAGGAAACCGTCTCCCACAGCTGTTTCAGCTGCATAGTGACCAACGGATTTAGCGTGAGGCTGTGATCCAAGTATGCTTAATTCAGAAATCCCATCACTCTGGAAATACTGCTGGAGCAGAGACTGTGAAAACAGCAGCTTCCACTCTATACGCTTGTGCTGAGAAAGGGCGCTTTGTAATGCTCTTTTGTGTGAAGTGATATGCAGAGAATTTGAACGGACTGCAGGACTGTCCTAAGAAGGGCCTGGATAAGTGTAGTTTGTGAAGCCCACGTGGAATCTTGCCACAGCCACAAGTGGTGAAATGATTCCTGGAAATTTGGCCCTCTTCACTGTGGAAGTTCGTACGAAGCGGGATGAGGATGGCCTTTTTTCAAAGAGAGCGTACATGCAGGAAAGACTTACTTAGACTGCTGGGATTCCCTAAGTGGGAAGATTTTTCAATACTTCTGTTCCCATTTTGCCATTAAGTAGTGATAGGTATACTGTAAAGTTGAGAGAAAGCGACCACCACTTGTACAGGAAACTCCTGTTTGGTTGCCTGCCTTGTAGAATCCAGAAGTGCAGTCATCGATGTGGTGCTATGATTGCTGTATGCTGTGAAGTAAGGCAGCACCGTAACAATGTACAGAAAGGAATTGCAGTTCTGGTCATTCAGGTCTCACATACTTGTTTGCAGCGAGTTCTCACACCGTTGTTTCCGACGTGACTGATGACCCGTCCCAGAAAAACATACCTGTAGGTCTCTTTGTCATGCCCTGATTTAGGTCCCAAAGTGCTGGTGGAAAAGAGTCCTGACATCCATCGTCTTGAGTTTGCCATCTGCAACAATTCATGAGCATATATTCTTCCAGTGGCCGCCTGCTTGTAATTCATGGTCGAGACACACTAACAGCTCTCCAAGACCTTCTTTCACAGCAAAGCAAATAAGAAAGGCCCTGTCTTCTATATTTGCTTCTCAGGTATCAGTTTCAAGAAAACTCTTTTGGTCTGGATGTGCTTGTAATCTATATGCTCAGAAGCTGCCGTCCGTAAACGAACAGTATGATTTGTAATGCATATGGTAATTCAAAGTAGCTCTCAAAGAGGTTTCAACAGGATACCACCCACGGATGGAGCACGTAGGCCGGTATCTGAAAACGCTTATTTCCCGAGTTCTAGCACAGTGACGCAGAATGTTGGAGGCTAAGCCGTTGTGAGAGTTGTTTCCATTCTGTAAGCGTGGGTTTAGAAAGGGTGATCCGTAGTCAAACTTTAGGCTGACACACGGCTATTTGGACTGCGGTGCAGTACTGTTCTATGATGGGACTTGATAACTGTAGATTCTTTCGGAATCTTGGAATTTTCAAACTCGGAGACAGTGTGAAATTAACTGGACACCTGGCACTTTCACTGTGAAATTTCGTACGAAGCGGGTTCTGGCCGTAGGCTGTTGGTGGACAGCGGACATGCTAAAAAGACAGTCTGAGAATGTGGCGATTACCAATGCGGCATGGTGCATCATTTCTTCAGTTCCCTTTAGGCCTTCAAGGAGATTGAAATGCTATAGAGTAGAGCAAGTGCAAAGAAAACCCATTTTGGAATGCACGATTCCTTTCATCCAGAAGACCACTCCATATTTTGGTGCAAGCATTGCTGTATGCTGTGAGTAAGTTGGCACGTTAACAATGCACAGAAAGGAAGTGCACCACTTGCCTGTCATTGGAGTAGTACAGATTTGATCTCAGGTATATCTTGGCCCCGTTGTTTTGGACGTGAGTCAGGCTCAATCCCAGTCTGACTGTACTGCAGATAGGCTTTTGTTGCCCTGTCCCATGTTCGGTACCAACGAGCTAGTGGGAAGGTCTTGAAATCCATGTTCTTGCGTTTCCTCTCTGCTTAGAATGCACACAAACAAAATAGTACAGAGGAAGAACGCCTGCGGACTGTACAAACGGCACAATAAGAGTTTTCGTCGAAAATATTACTTCACGATGGAATACAGAATGCCACTGTGTGTGGCGTTTCCTCTCTTGGGTAATCTGAAGAGTAATCCTACTGGTGAGTTTGTTCTTGTAACCTGTGTATTGAGAAGCCCGATATCTAAACGAACAGAGAATGTTGTCTAAGGACTACGGAAAAGGAAACTGTCTCCCACAGATGTTTCAGCGGCATAGTGACCAACGGATTTAGCGTGAGGCTGTGATCCAAGTATGCTTAATTCAGAAATCCCATCACTCTGGAAATACTGTTGGAGCAGAGACTGTGAAAACAGCAGCTTCCACTCTACACGCTTGTGCTGAGAAAGGGCGCTTTGTAAAGGGCTCTTTTGTGTGAAGTGATATGCAGAGAATTTGAACGGACTGCAGGACTGTCCTAAGAAGGGCCTGGATAAGTGTAGTTTGTGAAGCCCACGTGGAATCTTGCCACAGCCACAAGTGGTGAAATGATTCCTGGAAATTTGGCCCTCTTCACTGTGGAAATTCGTACGAAGCGGGATGAGGATGGCCTTTTTTCCAAGAGAGCGTACATACAGGAAAGACTTACTTAGACTGCTGGGATTCCCTAAGTGGGAAGATTTTTCAATACTTCTGTTCCCATTTTGCCATTAAGTAGTGATAGGTATACTGTAAAGTTGAGAGAAAGCGACCACCACTGGCACAGGAAACTCCTGTTTGGTTGCCTGCCTTGTATAATCCAGAAGTGCAGTCATCGATGTGGTGTTATGATTGCTGTGTGCTGTGAGGTAAGGCAGCACCGTAACCATGTACAGAAAGGAATTGCACTTCTGGTCATTCAGGTCTTACCTACTTGTTTGGAGCGAGTTCTCACACCGTTGTTTCCGACGTGACTGATGACCCGGCCCAGGCACACATAACTGCAGGTCTCTTTCTCAGGCCCTGTTGTAGGTCCCAGAGTGCTGGTGGGAAAGAGGCTTGACATCCATCTTCTTGAGTTTGCCATCTGCAAGGATTCATGAGCATATATTCTTCCAGTGGCAGCCTGTTTGTAATTCGTGGTAGAGAAGCACTAATAGCTTTCCAAGGCCTTCTTTCGCAGCAAAGGAAAGAAGAAAGGCACTGCGTTGTATAGTTGGTTCTCAGGGATCATTTTCAAGACAATTCTTTTTGTCTGGATGTGCTTGTAATCTGTATGCTCAGAAGCTCCGGTCCGTACACGAACAGTAAGTTTTTTGTAATGCATACGGTAAATGAAAGTAGCTCTCAAAGATGTTACAGAAGGATAGCCACCCGCGGATGGAGCATGTAGGCCGGAATGCGAAAACGCTTACCTCAGGAGTTAAAGCACAGTGATGCAGAATGTTGGAGGCTAAGGCGTTGTGAGAGTTGCTTCCATTCTGTAAGCGTCTGTTCAGAAACTGTGCTCCGTAGTCCAACTTTAGGCTGACATACGGATATTTGGACTGGGGTGCAGTAGTGTCCTAAGAAGGGACTCGAGAACTGTAGATTCCTTCGGAATCTGGGAATTTTCAATCACGGAGAAAGTGGGACCTCACCTGGACACCTGGCACTCTCACTGTGAAATTTCGTACGAAGCGGGTTCTGGCCGTAGGTTGTTGGTGGAGAGCGGACATGCTAAAAAGACAGTCTGAGAATGCGGTGATTACCAATGTGGCCTGGTGCATCCTTTCTTCAGTTCTCTTGATGCCATCAAGGAGATAGAAATGCTATAGAGTAGAGCACATGCAAAGAAACCCATTTTGGAATGCGCAATTCCTTTCGTCCAGAAGACCACTCCATATTTTGGTGCAAGCATTGCTGTATGCTGTGAGGAAGTTGGCACGTTAACAATGCACAGAAAGGAAGTGCACCACTTGCATGTCATTGGAGTAGTACAGATTTGATCTCAGGTATATCTTGGCCCCGTTGTTTTGGACGTGAGTCAGGCTCAATCCCAGTCTGACAGAACTGCAGATAGGCTTCTCTTGTCCTGTCCCATGTTCGGTACCAAAGAGCTAGTGGGAAGGTCTTGAAATCCATGTTCTTGCGTTTGCTCTGTGCTTAGAATGCACACAAAGAAACTAGTACAGTGGAAGTACGCCTGCGGACTGTACAAACGGCACAATAAGAGATTTCCTCGAAAATATTACTTCACGATGCAATACACAATGCCACTGTGTGTGGCGTTTCCTCTCTTGGGTAATCTGAAGAGACATCCTACTGGTGAGTTTGTTCTTGTAACCTGTGTATTGAGAAGCCCGATATCTAAACGAACAGAGAATGTTGTCTAAGGAGTACGGAAAAGGAAACCGTCTCCCACAGCTGTTTCAGCGGCATAGTGACCAACGGATTTAGCGTGAGGCTGTGATCCAAGTATGCTTAATTCAGAAATCCCATCACTCTGGAAATACTGCTGGAGCAGAGACTGTGAAAACAGCAGCTTCCTCTCTATACGCTTGTGCTGAGAAAGGGCGCTTTGTAATGCTCTTTTGTGTGAAGTGATATGCAGAGAATTTGAACGGACTGCAGGACTGTCCTAAGAAGGGCCTGGATAAGTGTAGTTTGTGAAGCCCACGTGGAATCTTGCCACAGCCACAAGTGGTGAAATGATTCCTGGAAATTTGGCCCTCTTCACTGTGGAAATTCGTACGAAGCGGGATGAGGATGGCCTTTTTTCAAAGAGAGCGTACATGCAGGAAAGACTTACTTAGACTGCTGGGATTCCCTAAGTGGGAAGATTTTTCAATACTTCTGTTCCCATTTTGCCATTAAGTAGTGATAGGTATACTGTAAAGTTGAGAGAAAGCGACCACCACTGGCACAGGAAACTCCTGTTTGGTTGCCTGCCTTGTATAATCCAGAAGTGCAGCCATCGATGTGGTGTTATGATTGCTGTGTGCTGTGAGGTAAGGCAGCACCGTAACCATGTACAGAAAGGAATTGCACTTCTGGTCATTCAGGTCTTACCTACTTGTTTGGAGCGAGTTCTCACACCGTTGTTTCCGACGTGACTGAACCCGGCCCAGGCACACATAACTGCAGGTCTCTTTCTCAGGCCCTGTTGTAGGTCCCAGAGTGCTGGTGGGAAAGAGGCTTGACATCCATCTTCTTGAGTTTGCCATCTGCAAGAATTCATGAGCATATATTCTTCCAGTGGCAGCCTGTTTGTAATTCGTGGTAGAGAAGCACTAATAGCTTTCCAAGGCCTTCTTTCGCAGCAAAGGAAAGAAGAAAGGCACTGCGTTGTAGATTTGGTTCTCAGGGATCATTTTCAAGACAATTCTTTTGGTCTGAATGTGCTTGTAATCTGTATGCTCAGAAGCTCCGGTCCGTACACGAACAGTAAGTTTTTTGTAATGCATACGGTAAATGAAAGTAGCTCTCAAAGATGTTTCAGAAGGATAGCCACCCGCGGATGGAGCATGTAGGCCGGAATCCGAAAACGCTTACCTCAGGAGTTAAAGCACAGTGATGCAGAATGTTGGAGGCTAAGGCGTTGTGAGAGTTGCTTCCATTCTGTAAGCGTCTGTTCAGAAACGGTGCTCCGTAGTCCAACTTTAGGCTTGACATACGGATATTTGGACTGGGGTGCAGTAGTGTCCTAAGAAGGGACTCGAGAACTGTAGATTCCTTTGGAATCTGGGAATTTTTCAATCGCGGAGAAAGTGGGACCTCACCTGGACACCTGGCACTCTCACTGTGAAATTTCGTACGAAGCGGGTTCTGGCCGTAGGTTGTTGCTGGAGAGCGGACATGCTAAAAAGACAGTCTGAGAATGCGGCGATTACCAATGTGTCATGGTGCATCCTTTCTTCAGTTCTCTTGATGCCATCAAGGAGATAGAAATGCTATAGAGTAGAGCACATGCAAAGAAACCCATTTTGGAATGCACGATTCCTTTCGTCCAGAAGACCACTCCATATTTTGGTGCAAGCATTGCTGTATGCTGTGAGGAAGTTGGCACGTTCACAATGCACAGAAAGGAAGTGCACCACTTGCCTGTCATTGGAGTAGTACAGATTTGATCTCAGGTATATCTTGGCCCCGTTGTTTTGGACGTGAGTCAGGCTCAATCCCAGTCTGACAGAACTGCAGATAGGCTTTTGTTGCCCGGTCCCATGTTCGGTACCAAAGAGCTAGTGGGAAGGTCTTGAAATCCATGTTCTTGCGTTTGCTCTCTGCTTAGAATGCACACAAAGAAACTAGTACAGTGGAAGTACGCCTGCGGACTGTACAAACGGCACAATAAGAGATTTCCTCGAAAATATTACTTCACGATGCAATACACAATGCCACTGTGTGTGGCGTTTCCTCTCTTGGGTAATCTGAAGAGACATCCTACTGGTGAGTTTGTTCTTGTAACCTGTGTATTGAGAAGCCCGATATCTAAACGAACAGAGAATGTTGTCTAAGGAGTACGGAAAAGGAAACCGTCTCCCACAGCTGTTTCAGCGGCATAGTGACCAACGGATTTAGCGTGAGGCTGTGATCCAAGTATGCTTAATTCAGAAATCCCATCACTCTGGAAATACTGCTGGAGCAGAGACTGTGAAAACAGCAGCTTCCACTCTATACGCTTGTGCTGAGAAAGGGCGCTTTGTAATGCTCTTTTGTGTGAAGTGATATGCAGAGAATTTGAACGGACTGCAGGACTGTCCTAAGAAGGGCCTGGATAAGTGTAGTTTGTGAAGCCCACGTGGAATCTTGCCACAGCCACAAGTGGTGAAATGATTCCTGGAAATTTGGCCCTCTTCACTGTGGAAATTCGTACGAAGCGGGATGAGGATGGCCTTTTTTCAAAGAGAGCGTCCATGCAGGAAAGACTTACTTAGACTGCTGGGATTCCCTAAGTGGGAAGATTTTTCAATACTTCTGTTCCCATTTTGCCATTAAGTAGTGATAGGTATACTGTAAAGTTGAGAGAAAGCGACCACCACTGGCACAGGAAACTCCTGTTTGGTTGCCTGCCTTGTATAATCCAGAAGTGCAGTCATCGATGTGGTGTTATGATTGCTGTGTGCTGTGAGGTAAGGCAGCACCGTAACCATGTACAGAAAGGAATTGCACTTCTGGTCATTCAGGTCTTACCTACTTGTTTGGAGCGAGTTCTCACACCGTTGTTTCCGACGTGACTGATGACCCGGCCCAGGCACACATAACTGCAGGTCTCTTTCTCAGGCCCTGTTGTAGGTCCCAGAGTGCTGGTGGGAAAGAGGCTTGACATCCATCTTCTTGAGTTTGCCATCTGCAAGAATTCATGAGCATATATTCTTCCAGTGGCAGCCTGTTTGTAATTCGTGGTAGAGAAGCACTAATAGCTTTCCAAGGCCTTCTTTCGCAGCAAAGGAAAGAAGAAAGGCACTGCGTTGTATAGTTGGTTCTCAGGGATCATTTTCAAGACAATTCTTTTGGTCTGGATGTGCTTGTAATCTGTATGCTCAGAAGCTCCGGTCCGTACACGAACAGTAAGTTTTTTGTAATGCATACGGTAAATGAAAGTAGCTCTCAAAGATGTTTCAGAAGGATAGCCACCCGCGGATGGAGCATGTAGGCCGGAATGCGAAAACGCTTACCTCAGGAGTTAAAGCACAGTGATGCAGAATGTTGGAGGCTAAGGCGTTGTGAGAGTTGCTTCCATTCTGTAAGCGTCTGTTCAGAAACGGTGCTCCGTAGTCAAACTTTAGGCTGACATACGGATATTTGGACTGGGGTCAGTAGTGTCCTAAGAAGGGACTCGAGAACTGTAGATTCCTTCGGAATCTGGGAATTTTCAATCGCGGAGAAAGTGGGACCTCACCTGGACACCTGGCACTCTCACTGTGAAATTTCGTACGAAGCGGGTTCTGGCCGTAGGTTGTTGCTGGAGAGCGGACATGCTAAAAAGACAGTCTGAGAATGCGGCGATTACCAATGTGTCATGGTGCATCCTTTCTTCAGTTCTCTTGATGCCATCAAGGAGATAGAAATGCTATAGAGTAGAGCACATGCAAAGAAACCCATTTTGGAATGCACGATTCCTTTCGTCCAGAAGACCACTCCATATTTTGGTGCAAGCATTGCTGTATGCTGTGAGGAAGTTGGCACGTTAACAATGCACAGAAAGGAAGTGCACCACTTGCCTGTCATTGGAGTAGTACAGATTTGATCTCAGGTATATCTCGGCCCCGTTGTTTTGGACGTGAGTCAGGCTCAATCCCAGTCTGACAGAACTGCAGATAGGCTTTTGTTGCCCGGTCCCATGTTCGGTACCAAAGAGCTAGTGGGAAGGTCTTGAAATCCATGTTCTTGCGTTTGCTCTCTGCTTAGAATGCACACAAAGAAACTAGTACAGTGGAAGTACGCCTGCGGACTGTACAAACGGCACAATAAGAGATTTCCTCGAAAATATTACTTCACGATGCAATACACAATGCCACTGTGTGTGGCGTTTCCTCTCTTGGGTAATCTGAAGAGACATCCTACTGGTGAGTTTGTTCTTGTAACCTGTGTATTGAGAAGCCCGATATCTAAACGAACAGAGAATGTTGTCTAAGGAGTACGGAAAAGGAAACCGTCTCCCACAGCTGTTTCAGCGGCATAGTGACCAACGGATTTAGCGTGAGGCTGTGATCCAAGTATGCTTAATTCAGAAATCCCATCACTCTGGAAATACTGCTGGAGCAGAGACTGTGAAAACAGCAGCTTCCTCTCTATACGCTTGTGCTGAGAAAGGGCGCTTTGTAATGCTCTTTTGTGTGAAGTGATATGCAGAGAATTTGAACGGACTGCAGGACTGTCCTAAGAAGGGCCTGGATAAGTGTAGTTTGTGAAGCCCACGTGGAATCTTGCCACAGCCACAAGTGGTGAAATGATTCCTGGAAATTTGGCCCTCTTCACTGTGGAAATTCGTACGAAGCGGGATGAGGATGGCCTTTTTTCAAAGAGAGCGTACATGCAGGAAAGACTTACTTAGACTGCTGGGATTCCCTAAGTGGGAAGATTTTTCAATACTTCTGTTCCCATTTTGCCATTAAGTAGTGATAGGTATACTGTAAAGTTGAGAGAAAGCGACCACCACTGGCACAGGAAACTCCTGTTTGGTTGCCTGCCTTGTATAATCCAGAAGTGCAGTCATCGATGTGGTGTTATGATTGCTGTGTGCTGTGAGGTAAGGCAGCACCGTAACCATGTACAGAAAGGAATTGCACTTCTGGTCATTCAGGTCTTACCTACTTGTTTGGAGCGAGTTCTCACACCGTTGTTTCCGACGTGACTGATGACCCGGCCCAGACACACATAACTGCAGGTCTCTTTCTCAGGCCCTGTTGTAGGTCCCAGATTGCTGGTGGGAAAGAGGCTTGACATCCATCTTCTTGAGTTTGCCATCTGGAAGGATTCATGAGCATATATTCTTCCAGTGGCAGCCTGTTTGTAATTCGTGGTAGAGAAGCACTAATAGCTTTCCAAGGCCTTCTTTCGCAGCAAAGGAAAGAAGAAAGGCACTGCGTTGTATAGTTGGTTCTCAGGGATCATTTTCAAGACAATTCTTTTGGTCTGGATGTGCTTGTAATCTGTATGCTCAGAAGCTCCGGTCCGTACACGAACAGTAAGTTTTTTGTAATGCATACGGTAAATGAAAGTAGCTCTCAAAGATGTTTCAGAAGGATAGCCACCCGCGGATGGAGCATGTAGGCCGGAATCCGAAAACGCTTACCTCAGGAGTTAAAGCACAGTGATGCAGAATGTTGGAGGCTAAGGCGTTGTGAGAGTTGCTTCCATTCTGTAAGCGTCTGTTCAGAAACGGTGCTCCGTAGTCCAACTTTAGGCTGACATACGGATATTTGGACTGGGGTGCAGTAGTGTCCTAAGAAGGGACTCGAGAACTGTAGATTCCTTCGGAATCTGGGAATTTTCAATCGCGGAGAAAGTGGGACCTCACCTGGACACCTGGCACTCTCACTGTGAAATTTCGTACGAAGCGGGTTCTGGCCGTAGGTTGTTGCTGGAGAGCGGACATGCTAAAAAGACAGT
The DNA here is from genome assembly GCF_902729225.1 of Pteropus medius. Taxonomy (NCBI): domain Eukaryota; kingdom Metazoa; phylum Chordata; class Mammalia; order Chiroptera; family Pteropodidae; genus Pteropus; species Pteropus medius. The sequence goes on from NW_024345178.1 coordinate 23,255, forward strand.
CTGAGAATGCGGCGATTACCAATGTGTCATGGTGCATCCTTTCTTCAGTTCTCTTGATGCCATCAAGGAGATAGAAATGCTATAGAGTAGAGCACATGCAAAGAAACCCATTTTGGAATGCACGATTCCTTTCGTCCAGAAGACCACTCCATATTTTGGTGCAAGCATTGCTGTATGCTGTGAGGAAGTTGGCACGTTAACAATGCACAGAAAGGAAGTGCACCACTTGCCTGTCATTGGAGTAGTACAGATTTGATCTCAGGTATATCTTGGCCCCGTTGTTTTGGACGTGAGTCAGGCTCAATCCCAGTCTGACAGAACTGCAGATAGGCTTTTGTTGCCCGGTCCCATGTTCGGTACCAAAGAGCTAGTGGGAAGGTCTTGAAATCCATGTTCTTGCGTTTGCTCTCTGCTTAGAATGCACACAAAGAAACTAGTACAGTGGAAGTACGCCTGCGGACTGTACAAACGGCACAATAAGAGATTTCCTCGAAAATATTACTTCACGATGCAATACACAATGCCACTGTGTGTGGCGTTTCCTCTCTTGGGTAATCTGAAGAGACATCCTACTGGTGAGTTTGTTCTTGTAACCTGTGTATTGAGAAGCCCGATATCTAAACGAACAGAGAATGTTGCCTAAGGAGTACGGAAAAGGAAACCGTCTCCCACAGCTGTTTCAGCGGCATAGTGACCAACGGATTTAGCGTGAGGCTCTGATCCAAGTATGCTTAATTCAGAAATCCCATCACTCTGGAAATACTGCTGGAGTAGAGACTGTGAAAACAGCAGCTTCCACTCTATACGCTTGTGCTGAGAAAGGGCGCTTTGTAATGCTCTTTTGTGTGAAGTGATATGCAGAGAATTTGAACGGACTGCAGGACTGTCCTAAGAAGGGCCTGGATAAGTGTAGTTTGTGAAGCCCACGTGGAATCTTGCAACAGCAACAAGTGGTGAAATGATTCCTGGAAATTTGGCCCTCTTCACTGTGGAAATTCGTACGAAGCGGGATGAGGATGGCCTTTTTTCAAAGAGAGCGTACATGCAGGAAAGACTTACTTAGACTGCTGGGATTCCCTAAGTGGGAAGATTTTTCAATACTTCTGTTCCCATTTTGCCATTAAGTAGTGATAGGTATACTGTAAAGTTGAGAGAAAGCGACCACCACTGGCACAGGAAACTCCTGTTTGGTTGCCTGCCTTGTATAATCCAGAAGTGCAGTCATCGATGTGGTGTTATGATTGCTGTGTGCTGTGAGGAAAGGCAGCACCGTAACCATGTACAGAAAGGAATTGCACTTCTGGTCATTCAGGTCTTACCTACTTGTTTGGAGCGAGTTCTCACACCGTTGTTTCCGACGTGACTGATGACCCGGCCCAGACACACATAACTGCAGGTCTCTTTCTCAGGCCCTGTTGTAGGTCCCAGAGTGCTGGTGGGAAAGAGGCTTGACATCCATCTTCTTGAGTTTGCCATCTGGAAGGATTCATGAGCATATATTCTTCCAGTGGCAGCCTGTTTGTAATTCGTGGTAGAGAAGCACTAATAGCTTTCCAAGGCCTTCTTTCGCAGCAAAGGAAAGAAGAAAGGCACTGCGTTGTATATTTGGTTCTCAGGGATCCTTTTCAAGACAATTCTTTTGGTCTGGATGTGCTTGTAATCTGTATGCTCAGAAGCTCCGGTCCGTACACGAACAGTAAGTTTTTTGTAATGCATACGGTAAATGAAAGTAGCTCTCAAAGATGTTTCAGAAGTATAGCCACCCGCGGATGGAGCATGTAGGCCGGAATGCGAAAACGCTTACCTCAGGAGTTAAAGCACAGTGATGCAGAATGCTGGAGGCTAAGCCGTTGTGAGAGTTGTTTCCATTCTGTAGGCGTCTGTTTAGAAACGGGGCTCCGTAGTCCAACTTTAGGCTGACATACGGATACTTGGACTGGGGTGCAGTAGTGTCCTCAGAAGGGTCTCGAGAACTGTAGATTCCTTCGGAATCTTGGAATTTTCAATCATGGAGAAAGTGGGACCTCACCTGGACACCTGGCACTTTCACTGTGAAATTTCGTACGAAGCGGGTTCTGGCCGTAGGTTGTTGGTGGAGAGCGGACATGCTAAAAAGACAGTCTGAGAATGCGGCGATTACCAATGTGGCATGGTGCATCCTTTCTTCAGTTCTCTTGATGCCATCAAGGAGATAGAAATGCTATAGAGTAGAGCACATGCAAAGAAAACCCATTTTGGAATGCACGATTCCTTTCGTCCAGAAGACCACTCCATATTTTGGTGCAAGCATTGCTGTATGCTGTGAGGAAGTTGGCACGTTCACAATGCACAGAAAGAAAGTGCACCACTTGCCTGTCATTGGAGTAGTACAGATTTGATCTCAGGTATATCTTGGCCCCGTTGTTTTGGACGTGAGTCAGGCTCAATCCCAGTCTGACAGAACTGCAGATAGGCTTTTGTTGCCCGGTCCCATGTTCGGTACCAAAGAGCTAGTGGGAAGGTCTTGAAATCCATGTTCTTGCGTTTGCTCTCTGCTTAGAATGCACAAAAAGAAACTAGTACAGTGGAAGTACGCCTGCGGACTGTACAAACGGCACAATAAGAGATTTCCTCGAAAATATTACTTCACGATGCAATACACAATGCCACTGTGTGTGGCGTTTCCTCTCTTGGGTAATCTGAAGAGACATCCTATTGGTGAGTTTGTTCTTGTAACCTGTGTATTGAGAAGCCCGATATCGAAACGAACAGAGAATGTTGCCTAAGGAGAACGGAAAAGGAAACCGTCTCCCACAGCTGTTTCAGCGGCATAGCGACCAACGGATTTAGCGTGAGGCTGTGATCCAAGTATGCTTAATTCAGAAATCCCATCACTCTGGAAATACTGCTGGAGTAGAGACTGTGAAAACAGCAGCTTCCACTCTATACGCTTGTGCTGAGAAAGGGCGCTTTGTAATGCTCTTTTGTGTGAAGTGATATGCAGAGAATGTGAACGGACTGCAGGACTGTCCTAAGAAGGGCCTGGATAACTGTAGTTTGTGAAGCCCACGTGGAATCTTGCCACAGCCACAAGTGGTGAAATGATTCCTGGAAATTTGGCCCTCTTCACTGTGGAAATTCGTACGAAGCGGGCTGAGGATGGCCTTTTTTCCAAGAGAGCGTTCATGCAGGAAAGACTTACTTAGACCTCTGGGATTCCCTAAGTGGGAAGATTTTTCAATACTTCTGTTCCCATTTTGCCATTAAGTAGTGATAGGTATACTGTAAAGTTGAGAGAAAGCGACCACCACTGGCACAGGAAACTCCTGTTTGGTTGCCTGCCTTGTATAATCCGGAAGTGCAGCCATCGATGTGGTGTTATGATTGCTGTGTGCTGTGAGGTAAGGCAGCACCGTAACCATGTACAGAAAGTAATTGCACTTCTGTCATTCAGTTCTTACCTACTTGTTTGGAGCGAGTTCTCACACCGTTGTTTCCGACGTGACTGATGACCCGGCCCAGGCACACATAACTGCAGGTCTCTTTCTCAGGCCCTGTTGTAGGTCCCAGAGTGCTGGTGGGAAAGAGGCTTGACATCCATGTTCTTGAGTTTGCCATCTGGAAGGATTCATGAGCATATATTCTTCCAGTGGCAGCCTGTTTGTAATTCGTGGTAGAGAAGCACTAATAGCTTTGCAAGGCCTTCTTTCGCAGCAAAGGAAAGAAGAAAGGCACTGCGTTGTATAGTTGGTTCTCAGGGATCATTTTCAAGACAATTCTTTTGGTCTGGATGTGCTTGTAATCTGTATGCTCAGAAGCTCCGGTCCGTACACAAACAGTAAGTTTTTTGTAATGCATACGGTAAATGAAAGTAGCACTCAAAGATGTTTCAGAAGGATAGCCACCCGCGGATGGAGCATGTAGGCCGGAATCCGAAAACGCTTACCTCAGGAGTTAAAGCACAGTGATGCAGAATGTTGGAGGCTAAGCCGCTGGGAGAGTTGCTTCCATTCTGTAAGCGTCTGTTCAGAAACGGTGCTCCGTAGTCAAACTTTAGGCTGACATACGGATATTTGGACTGGGGTGCAGTAGTGTCCTAAGAAGGGACTCGAGAACTGTAGATTCCTTCGGAATCTGGGAATTTTCAATCGCGGAGAAAGTGGGACCTCACCTGGACACCTGGCACTCTCACTGTGAAATTTCGTACGAAGCGGGTTCTGGCCGTAGGTTGTTGCTGGACAGCGGACATGCTAAAAAGACAGTCTGAGAATGCGGCGATTAACCAATGTGTCATGGTGCATCCTTTCTTCAGTTCTCTTGATGCCATCAAGGAGATAGAAATGCTATAGAGTAGAGCACATGCAAAGAAACCCATTTTGGAATGCACGATTCCTTTCGTCCAGAAGACCACTCCATATTTTGGTGCAAGCATTGCTGTATGCTGTGAGGAAGTTGGCACGTTAACAATGCACAGAAAGGAAGTGCACCACTTGCCTGTCATTGGAGTAGTACAGATTTGATCTCAGGTATATCTTGGCCCCGTTGTTTTGGACGTGAGTCAGGGTCAATCCCAGTCTGACAGAACTGCAGATAGGCTTTTGTTGCCCGGTCCCATGTTCGGTACCAAAGAGCTAGTGGGAAGGTCTTGAAATCCATGTTCTTGCGTTTGCTCTCTGCTTAGAATGCACACAAAGACTAGTACCGTGGAAGTACGCCTGTGGACTGTACAAACGGCACAATAAGAGATTTCCTCGAAAATATTACTTCACGATGCAATACAGAATGCCACTGTGTGTGGCGTTTCCTCTCTTGGGTAATCTGAAGAGAAATCCTACTGGTGAGTTTGTTCTTGTAACCTGTGTATTGAGAAGCCCGATATCTAAACGAACAGAGAATGTTGCCTAAGGAGTACGGAAAAGGAAACCGTCTCCCACAGCTGTTTCAGCGGCATAGTGACCAACGGATTTAGCGTGAGGCTGTGATCCAAGTATGCTTAATTCAGAAATCCCATCACTCTGGAAATACTGCTGGAGTAGAGACTGTGAAAACAGCAGCTTCCACTCTATACGCTTGTGCTGAGAAAGGGAGCTTTGTAATGCTCTTTTGTGTGAAGTGATATGCAGAGAATTTGAACGGACTGCAGGACTGTCCTAAGAAGGGCCTGGATAAGTGTAGTTTGTGAAGCCCACGTGGAATCTTGCCACAGCCACAAGTGGTGAAATGATTCCTGGAAATTGGGCCCTCTTCACTGTGGAAATTCGTACGAAGCGGGATGAGGATGGCCTTTTTTCCAAGAGAGCGTACATGCAGGAAAGACTTACTTAGACTGCTGGGATTCCCTAAGTGGGAAGATTTTTCAATACTTCTGTTCCCATTTTGCCATTAAGTAGTGATAGGTATACTGTAAAGTTGAGAGAAAGCGACCACCACTGGCACAGGAAACTCCTGTTTGGTTGCCTGCCTTGTATAATCCAGAAGTGCAGCCATCGATGTGGTGTTATGATTGCTGTGTGCTGTGAGGTAAGGCAGCACCGTAACCATGTACAGAAAGGAATTGCACTTCTGGTCATTCAGGTCTTACCTACTTGTTTGGAGCGAGTTCTCACACCGTTGTTTCCGACGTGACTGATGACCCGGCACACATACATAACTGCAGGTCTCTTTCTCAGGCCCTGTTGTAGGTCCCAGAGTGCTGGTGGGAAAGGAGGCTTGACATCCATCTTCTTGAGTTTGCCATCTGCAAGGATTCATGAGCATATATTCTTCCAGTGGCAGCTGTTTGTAATTCGTGTAGAGAAGCACTAATAGCTTTTCCAAGGCCTTCTTTCGCAGCAAAGGAAAGAAGAAAGGCACTGCGTTGTATAGTTGGTTCTCAGGGATCATTTTCAAGACAATTCTTTTGGTCTGGATGTGCTTGTAATCTGTATGCTCAGAAGCTCCGGTCCGTACACGAACAGTAAGTTTTTTGTAATGCATACGGTAAATGAAAGTAGCTCTCAAAGATGTTTCAGAAGGATAGCCACCCGCGGATGGAGCATGTAGGCCGGAATGCGAAAACGCTTACCTCAGGAGTTAAAGCACAGTGATGCAGAATGTTGGAGGCTAAGCCGCTGGGAGAGTTGCTTCCATTCTGTAAGCGTCTGTTCAGAAACGGTGCTCCGTAGTCAAACTTTAGGCTGACATATGGATATTTGGACTGGGGTGCAGTAGTGTCCTAAGAAGGGACTCGAGAACTGCGAATTCCTTCGGAATCTTGGAATTTTCAATCACGGAGAAAGTGGGACCTCACCTGGACACCTGGCACTCTCACTGTGAAATTTCGTACGAAGCGGGTTCTGGCCGTAGGTTGTTGCTGGAGAGCGGACATGCTAAAAAGACAGTCTGAGAATGCGGCGATTACCAATGTGTCATGGTGCATCCTTTCATCAGTTCTCTTGATGCCATCAAGGAGATAGAAATGCTATAGAGTAGAGCACATGCAAAGAAACCCATTTTGGAATGCACGATTCCTTTCGTCCAGAAGACCACTCCATATTTTGGTGCAAGCATTGCTGTATGCTGTGAGGAAGTTGGCATGTTAACAATGCACAGAAAGGAAGTGCACCACTTGCCTGTCATTGGAGTAGTACAGATTTGATCTCAGGTATATCTTGGCCCCGTTGTTTTGGACGTGAGTCAGGCTCAATCGCAGTCTGACAGAACTGCAGATAGGCTCATGTTGCCCGGTCCCATGTTCGGTACCAAAGAGCTAGTGGGAAGGTCTTGAAATCCATGTTCTTGCGTTTGCTCTCTGCTTAGAATGCACACAAAGAAACTAGTACAGTGGAAGTACGCCAGCGGACTGTACAAACGGCACAATAAGAGATTTCCTCGAAAATATTACTTCACGATGCAATACACAATGCCACTGTGTGTGGCGTTTCCTCTCTTAGGTAATCTGAAGAGACATCCTACTGGTGAGTTTGTTCTTGTAACCTGTGTATTGAGAAGCCCGATATCTAAACGAACAGAGAATGTTGCCTAAGGAGTACGGAAAAGAAAACCGTCTCCCACAGCTGTTTCAGCGGCATAGTGACCAACGGATTTAGCGTGAGGCTGTGATCCAAGTATGCTTAATTCAGAAATCCCATCACTCTGGAAATACTGCTGGAGTAGAGACTGAAAACAGCAGCTTCCACTCTATACGCTTGTGCTGAGAAAGGGCGCTTTGTAATGCTCTTTTGTGTGAAGTGATATGCAGAGAATTTGAACGGACTGCAGGACTGTCCTAAGAAGGGCCTGGATAAGTGTAGTTTGTGAAGCCACGTGGAATCTTGCCACAGCCACAAGTGGTGAAATGATTCCTGGAAATTTGGCCCTCTTCACTGTGGAAGTTCGTACGAAGCGGGATGAGGATGGCCTTTTTTCAAAGAGAGCGTACATGCAGGAAAGACTTACTTAGACTGCTGGGATTCCCTAAGTGGGAAGATTTTTCAATACTTCTGTTCCCATTTTGCCATTAAGTAGTGATAGGTATACTGTAAAGTTGAGAGAAAGCGACCACCACTGGCACAGGAAACTCCTGTTTGGTTGCCTGCCTTGTATAATCCAGAAGTGCAGTCATCGATGTGGTGTTATGATTGCTGTGTGCTGTGAGGAAAGGCAGCACCGTAACCATGTACAGAAAGGAATTGCACTTCTGGTCATTCAGGTCTTACCTACTTGTTTGGAGCGAGTTCTCACACCGTTGTTTCCGACGTGACTGATGACCGGCCCAGGCACACATAACTGCAGGTCTCTTTCTCAGGCCCTGTTGTAGGTCCCAGAGTGCTGGTGGGAAAGAGGCTTGACATCCATCTTCTTGAGTTTGCCATCTGCAAGGATTCATGAGCATATATTCTTCCAGTGGCAGCCTGTTTGTAATTCGTGGTAGAGAAGCACTAATAGCTTTCCAAGGCCTTCTTTCGCAGCAAAGGAAAGAAGAAAGGCACTGCGTTGTATATTTGGTTCTCAGGGATCATTTTCAAGACAATTCTTTTGGTCTGGATGTGCTTGTAATCTGTATGCTCAGAAGCTCCGGTCCGTACACGAACAGTAAGTTTTTTGTAATGCATACGGTAAATGAAAGTAGCTCTCAAAGATGTTTCAGAAGGATAGCCACCAGCGGATGGAGCATGTAGGCCGGAATGCGAAAACGCTTACCTCAGGAGTTAAAGCACAGTGATGCAGAATGTTGGAGGCTAAGGCGTTGTGAGAGTTGCTTCCATTCTGTAAGCGTCTGTTCAGAAACGGTGCTCCGTAGTCCAACTTTAGGCTGACATACGGATATTTGGACTGGGGTCAGTAGTGTCCTAAGAAGGGACTCGAGAACTGTAGATTCCTTTGGAATCTGGGAATTTTCAATCGCGGAGAAAGTGGGACCTCACCTGGACACCTGGCACTCTCACTGTGAAATTTCGTACGAAGCGGGTTCTGGCCGTAGGTTGTTGCTGGAGAGCGGACATGCTAAAAAGACAGTCTGAGAATGCGGCTATTACCAATGTGTCATGGTGCATCCTTTCTTCAGTTCTCTTGATGCCATCAAGGAGATAGAAATGCTATAGAGTAGAGCACATGCAAAGAAAACCATTTTGGAATGCACGATTCCTTTCGTCCAGAAGACCACTCCATATTTTGGTGCAAGCATTGCTGTATGCTGTGAGGAAGTTGGCACGTTAACAATGCACAGAAAGGAAGTGCACATCTTGCCTGTCATTGGAGTAGTACAGATTTGATCTCAGGTATATCTTGGCCCCGTTGTTTTGGACGTGAGTCAGGCTCAATCCCAGTCTGACAGAACTGCAGATAGGCTTCTGTTGTCCTGTCCCATGTTCGGTACCAAAGAGCTAGTGGGAAGGTCTTGAAATCCATGTTCTTGCGTTTGCTCTCTGCTTAGAATGCACACAAAGAAACTAGTACAGTGGAAGTACGCCTGCGGACTGTACAAACAGCACAATAAGAGATTTCCTCGAAAATATTACTTCACGATGCAATACACAATGCCACTGTGTGTGGCGTTTCCTCTCTTAGGTAATCTGAAGAGACATCCTACTGGTGAGTTTGTTCTTGTAACCTGTGTATTGAGAAGCCCGATATCTAAACGAACAGAGAATGTTGCCTAAGGAGTACGGAAAAGGAAACCGTCTCCCACAGCTGTTTCAGCGGCATAGTGACCAACGGATTTAGCGTGAGGCTGTGATCCAAGTATGCTTAATTCAGAAATCGCATCAGTCTGGAAATACTGCTGGAGTAGAGACTGTGAAAACAGCAGCTTCCACTCTATACGCTTGTGCTGAGAAAGGGCGCTTTGTAATGCTCTTTTGTGTGAAGTGATATGCAGAGAATTTGACCGGACTGCAGGACTGTCCTAAGAAGGGCCTGGATAAGTGTAGTTTGTGAAGCCCACGTGGAATCTTGCCACAGCCACAAGTGGTGAAATGATTCCTGGAAATTGGGCCCTCTTCACTCTGGAAATTCGTACGAAGCGGGATGAGGATGGCCTTTTTTCAAAGAGAGCGTACATGCAGGAAAGACTTACTTAGACTGCTGGGATTCCCTAAGTGGGAAGATTTTTCAATACTTCTGTTCCCATTTTGCCATTAAGTAGTGATAGGTAAACTGTAAAGTTGAGAGAAAGCGACCACCACTGGCACAGGAAACTCCTGTTTGGTTGCCTGCCTTGTATAATCCAGAAGTGCAGTCATCGATGTGGTGTTATGATTGCTGTGTGCTGTGAGGTAAGGCAGCACCGTAACCATGTACAGAAAGGAATTGCACCTCTGGTCATTCAGGTCTTACATACTTGTTTGGAGCGAGTTCTCACACCGTTGTTTCCGACGTGACTGATGATCCGGCCCAGGTACACATAACTGCCGGTCTCTTTCTCAGGCCCTGTTGTAGGTCCCAGAGTGCTGGTGGGAAAGAGGCTTGACATCCATCTTCTTGAGTTTGCCATCTGGAAGGATTCATGAGCATATATTCTTCCAGTGGCAGCCTGTTTGTAATTCGTGGTAGAGAAGCACTAATAGCTTTCCAAGGCCTTCTTTCGCAGCAAAGGAAAGAAGAAAGGCACTGCATTGTATAGTTGGTTCTCAGGGATCATTTTCAAGACAATTCTTTTGGTCTGGATGTGCTTGTAATCTGTATGCTCAGAAGCTCCGGTCCGTACACGAACAGTAAGTTTTATGTAATGCATACGGTAAATGAAAGTAGCTCTCAAAGATGTTTCAGAAGGATAGCCACCCGCGGATGGAGCATGTAGGCCGGAATCCGAAAACGCTTACCTCAGGAATTAAAGCACAGTGATGCAGAATGTTGGAGGCTAAGGCGTTGTGAGAGTTGCTTCCATTCTGTAAGCGTCTGTTCAGAAACGGTGCTCCGTAGTCCAACTTTAGGCTGACATACGGATATTTGGACTGGGGTGCAGTAGTGTCCTAAGAAGGGACTCGAGAACTGTAGATTCCTTCGGAATCTGGGAATTTTCAATCGCCGAGAAAGAGGGACCTCACCTGGACACCTGGCACTCTCACTGTGAAATTTCGTACGAAGCGGGTTCTGGCCGTAGGTTGTTGGTGGAGAGCGGACATGATAAAAAGACAGTCTGAGAATGCGGCGATTACCAATGTGGCCTGGTGCATCCTTTCTTCAGTTCTCTTGATGCCATCAAGGAGATAGAAATGCTATAGAGTAGAGCACATGCAAAGAAAACCCATTTTGGAATGCACGATTCCTTTCAAAAAGAAGACCACTCCATATTTTGGTGCAAGCATTGCTGTATGCTGTGAGGAAGTTGGCACGTTAACAATGCACAGAAAGGAAGTGCACCACTTGCCTGTCATTGGAGTAGTACAGATTTGATCTCAGGTATATCTTGGCCCCGTTGTTTTGGACGTGAGTCAGGCTCAATCCCAGTCTGACAGAACTGCAGATAGGCTTTTGTTGCCCGGTCCCATGTTCGGTACCAAAGAGCTAGTGGGAAGGTCTTGAAATCCATGTTCTTGCGTTTGCTCTCTGCTTAGAATGCACACAAAGAAACTAGTACAGTGGAAGTACGCCTGCGGACTGTACAAACGGCACAATAAGAGATTTCCTCGAAAATATTACTTCACGATGCAATACACAATGCCACTGTGTGTGGCGTTTCCTCTCTTGGGTAATCTGAAGAGACATCCTACTGGTGAGTTTGTTCTTGTAACCTGTGTATTGAGAAGCCCGATATCTAAACGAACAGAGAATGTTGCCTAAGGAGTACGGAAAAGGAAACCGTCTCCCACAGCTGTTTCAGCGGCATAGTGACCAACGGATTTAGCGTGAGGCTGTGATCCAAGTATGCTTAATTCAGAAATCCCATCACTCTGGAAATACTGCTGGAGCAGAGACTGTGAAAACAGCAGCTTCCACTCTATACGCTTGTGCTGAGAAAGGGCGCTTTGTAATGCTCTTTTGTGTGAAGTGATATGCAGAGAATTTGAACGGACTGCAGGACTGTCCTAAGAAGGGCCTGGATAAGTGTAGTTTGTGAAGCCCACGTGGAATCTTGCCACAGCCACAAGTGGTGAAATGATTCCTGGAAATTTGGCCCTCTTCACTGTGGAAGTTCGTACGAAGCGGGATGAGGATGGCCTTTTTTCAAAGAGAGCGTACATGCAGGAAAGACTTACTTAGACTGCTGGGATTCCCTAAGTGGGAAGATTTTTCAATACTTCTGTTCCCATTTTGCCATTAAGTAGTGATAGGTATACTGTAAAGTTGAGAGAAAGCGACCACCACTGGCACAGGAAACTCCTGTTTGGTTGCCTGCCTTGTATAATCCAGAAGTGCAGTCATCGATGTGGTGTTATGATTGCTGTGTGCTGTGAGGTAAGGCAGCACCGTAACCATGTACAGAAAGGAATTGCACTTCTGGTCATTCAGGTCTTACATACTTGTTTGGAGCGAGTTCTCACACCGTTGTTTCCGACGTGACTGATGTCCCGGCCCAGGCACACATAACTGCAGGTCTCTTTCTCAGGCCCTGTTGTAGGTCCCAGAGTGCTGGTGGGAAAGAGTCTTGACATCCATCTTCTTGAGTTTGCCATCTGCAAGGATTCATGAGCATATATTCTTCCAGTGGCAGCCTGTTTGTAATTCGTGGTAGAGAAGCACTAATAGCTTTCCAAGGCCTTCTTTCGCAGCAAAGGAAAGAAGAAAGGCACTGCGTTGTATAGTTGGTTCTCAGGGATCATTTTCAAGACAATTCTTTTGGTCTGGATGTGCTTGTAATCTGTATGCTCAGAAGCTCCGGTCCGTACACGAACAGTAAGTTTTTTGTAATGCATACGGTAAATGAAAGTAGCTCTCAAAGATGTTTCAGAAGGATAGCCACCCGCGGATGGAGCATGTAGGCCGGAATCCGAAAACGCTTACCTCAGGAGTTAAAGCACAGTGATGCAGAATGTTGGAGGCTAAGGCGTTGTGAGAGTTGCTTCCATTCTGTAAGCGTCTGTTCAGAAACGGTGCTCCGTAGTCAAACTTTAGGCTGACATACGGATATTTGGACTGGGGTGCAGTAGTGTCCTAAGAAGGGATTCGAGAACTGTAGATTCCTTCGGAATCTGGGAATTTTCAATCACGGAGAAAGTGGGACCTCACCTGGACACCTGGCACTCTCACTGTGAAATTTCGTACGAAGCGGGTTCTGGCCGTAGGTTGTTGGGGGAGAGCGGACATGCTAAAAAGACAGTCTGAGAATGCGGCGATTACCAATGTGGCATGGTGCATCCTTTCTTCAGTTCTCTTGATGCCATCAAGGAGATAGAAATGCTATAGAGTAGAGCACATGCAAAGAAACCCATTTTGGAATGCACGATTCCTTTCGTCCAGAAGACCACTCCATATTTTGGTGCAAGCATTGCTGTATGCTGTGAGGAAGTTGGCACGTTAACAATGCACAGAAAGGAAGTGCACCACTTGCCTGTCATTGGAGTAGTACAGATTTGATCTCAGGTATATCTTGGCCCCGTTGTTTTGGACGTGAGTCAGGCTCAATCCCAGTCTGACTTTACTGCAGATAGGCTTTTGTTGTCCTGTCCCATGTTCGGTAGCAAAGAGCTAGTGGGAAGGTCTTGAAATCCATGTTCTTGCGTTTCCTCTCTGCTTAGAATGCACACAAACAAAATAGTACAGAGGAAGAACGCCTGCGGACTGTACAAACGGCACAATAAGAGTTTTCGTCGAAAATATTTCTTCACGATGCAATACAGAATGCCACTGTGTGTGGCGTTTCCTCTCTTGGGTAATCTGAAGAGTAATCCTACTGGTGAGTTTGTTCTTGTAACCTGTGTATTGAGAAGCCCGATATCTAAACGAACAGAGAATGTTGTCTAAGGACTACGGAAAAGGAAACTGTCTCCCACAGATGTTTCAGCGGCTTAGTGACCAACGGATTTAGCGTGAGGCTGTGATCCAAGTATGCTTAATTCAGAAATCCCATCACTCTGGAAATACTGTTGGAGCAGAGACTGTGGAAACAGCAGCTTCCACTCTATACGCTTGTGCTGACAAAGGGCGCTTTGTAATGCTGTTTTGTGTGAAGTGATATGCAGGGAATTTGAACGGACTGCAGGACTGTCCTAAGAAGGGCCTCGATAAGTGTAGTTTATGAAGCCCACGTGGAATCTTGCAACAGCCAGAAGTGGTGAAATGATTCCTGGAAATTTGGCCCTCTTCACTGTGGAAATTCGTACGAAGCGGGTTGAGGATGGCCTTTTTTTCAAAGAGAGCGTACATGCAGGAAAGACTTACTTAGACTGCTGTGATTCACTAAGAGGGAAGATTTTTCAATATATCTGTTCCCATTTTGCCATTAAGTAGTGATAGGTATACTGTAAAGTTGAGATAAAGCGACCACAACTGGCACAGGAAACTCCTGTTTGGTTCCCTGCCTTGTATAATCCGGAAGTGCAGTCATCGATGTGGTGTTATGATTGCTGTATGCTGTGAGGTAAGGCAGCACCGTAACCATGTACAGAAAGGAATTGCACTTCTGGTCATTCAGGTCTTACCTACTTGTTTGGAGCGAGTTCTCACACCGTTGTTTCCGACGTGACTTATGATCCGGCCCAGGCACACATAACTGCAGGTCTCTTTCTCTGGCCCTGTTGTAGGTCCCATAGTGCTGATGGGAAGGAGTATTGACATCCATTTTCTTGAGTTTGCCATCTGCAAGGATTCATGAGCATATATTCTTCCAGTGGCAGCCTGTTTGTAATTCGTGGTAGAGAAGCACTAACAGTTTTACAAGACCTTCTTTCGCAGCAAAGGATAGAAGAAAGGCACTGCGTTGTATATTTGGTTCTCAGGGATCATTTTCAAGAGAATTCTTTTGGTCTGGATGTGCTTGTAATCTGTATGCTCAGAAGCTCCGGTCCGTACACGAACAGTAAGTTTTTGTTATGCATACGGTAAATGAAAGTAGCTCTCAAAGATGTTTCAGAAGGATAGCCACCCGCGGATGGAGCATGTAGGCCGGAATGCGAAAACGCTTACCTCAGGAGTTAAAGCACAGTGATGCAGAATGCTGGAGGCTAAGCCGTTGTTAGAGTTGCTTCCATTCTGTAAGCGTCTGTTCAGAAACGGTGCTCCGTAGTCAAACTTTAGGCAGACATACGGATATTTGGACTGAGGTGCAGTAGTGTCCTAAGAAGGGACTCGAGAACTGTGGATTCCTTCGGAATCTTGGAATTTTCAATCACGGAGAAAGTGGGACCTCACCTGGACACCTGGCACTTTCACTGTGAATTTCGTACTAAGCGGGTTCTGGCCGTAGGTTGTTGGTGGAGAGCGGACATGATAAAAAGATAGTCTGAGAATGCGGCGATTACCAATGTGGCCTGGTGCATCCTTTCTTCAGTTCTCTTGATGCCATCAAGGAGATAGAAATGCTATAGAGTAGAGCACATGCAAAGAAAACCCATTTTGGAATGCACGATTCCTTTCGTCCAGAAGACCACTCCATATTTTGGTGCAAGCATTGCTGTATGCTGTGAGGAAGTTGGCACGTTCACAATGCACAGAAAGGAAGTGCACCACTTGCCTGTCATTGGAGTAGTACAGATTTGATCTCAGGTATATCTTGGCCCCGTTGTTTTGGACGTGAGTCAGGCTCAATCCCAGTCTGACAGAACTGCAGATAGGCTTTTGTTGTCCCGGTCCCATGTTCGGTACCAAAGAGCTAGTGGGAAGGTCTTGAAATCCATGTTCTTGCGTTTGCTCTCTGCTTAGAATGCACACAAAGAAACTAGTACAGTGGAAGTACGCCTGCGGACTGTACAAACGGCACAATAAGAGATTTCCTCGAAAAGATTACTTCACGATGCAATACAGAATGCCACTGTGTGTGGCGTTTCCTCTCTTGGGTAATCTGAAGAGAAATCCTACTGGTGAGTTTGTTCTTGTAACCTGTGTATTGAGAAGCCCGATATCTAAACGAACAGAGAATGTTGTCTAAGGAGTACGGAAAACGAAACCGTCTCCCACAGCTGTTTCAGCGGCATAGTGACCAACGGATTTAGCGTGAGGCTGTGATCCAAGTATGCCTAATTCAGAAATCCCATCACTCTAGAAATACTGCTGGAGCAGAGACTATGAAAAGAGCAGCTTCCACTCTATACGCTTGTGCTGAGAAAGGGCGCTTTGTAATGCTCTTTTTGTGTGAAGTGATATGCAGAGAATTTGAACGGACTGCAGGACTGTCCTAAGAAGGGCCTGGATAAGTGTAGTTTGTGAAGCCCACGTGGAATCTTGCCACAGCCACAAGTGGTGAAATGATTCCTGGAAATTTGGCCCTCTTCACTGTGGAAATTCGTACGAAGCGGGATGAGGATGGCCTTTTTTCAAAGAGAGCGTACATGCAGGAAAGACTTACTTAGACTGCTGGGATTCCCTAAGTGGGAAGATTTTTCAATACTTCTGTTCCCATTTTGCCATTAAGTAGTGATAGGTATACTGTAAAGTTGAGAGAAAGCGACCACCACTGGCACAGGAAACTCCTGTTTGGTTGCCTGCCTTGTATAATCCAGAAGTGCAGTCATCGATGTGGTGTTATGATTGCTGTATGCTGTGAGGTAAGGCAGCACCGTAACCATGTACAGAAAGGAATTGCACTTCTGGTCATTCAGGTCTTACATACTTGTTTGGAGCGAGTTCTCACACCGTTGTTTCCGACGTGACTGATGTGCGGCCCAGGCACACATAACTGCAGGTCTCTTTCTCAGGCCCTGTTGTAGGTCCCAGAGTGCTGGTGGGAAATAGTCTTGAGATCCGTCTTCTTGAGTTTGCCATCTAGAAGGATTCATGAGCATATATTCTTCCAGTGGCAGCCTGATTGTAATTCGTGTTATAGAAGCACTAACAGCTTTCCAAGACCTTCTTTCTCAGCAAAGCAAAGAAGGGCACTGCGTTGTATAGTTGGAACTCAGGGATCATTTTCAAGACAATTCTTTTGGTCTGGATGTGGTTGTAATCTGTATGCTCAGAAGCTCCAGTCCGTACATGAACAGTAAGTTTTTTGTAATGAATTTGGTAATTGAAAGTAGCTCTCAAAGATGTTTCAGAGGGATAGAAACCCGCGGATGGAGGATGTAGGCCGGAATCCGAAAACGCTTACCTCAGGAGTTAAAGCACAGTGATGCAGAATGCTGGAGGCTAAGCCGTTGTGAGAGTTGTTTCCATTCTGTAAGCGTCTGTTCAGAAACGGTGCTCCGTAGTCAAACCTTAGGCTGACATACGGATATTTGGACTGGGGTGCAGTAGTGTCCTAAGAAGGGACTCGAGAACTGCGGATTCCTTCGGAATCTTGGAATTTTCAATCACGGAGAAAGTGGGACCTCACCTGGACACCTGGCACTTTCAATGTGAAATTTCGTACGAAGCGGGTTCTGGCCTTAGGTTGTTTCTGGAGAGCGGACATGCTAAAAACACAGACTGAGAATGCGGCGATTACCAATGTGGCCTGGTGCATCCTTTCTTCAGTTCTCTTGATGCCATCAAGGAGATAGAAATGCTATAGAGTAGAGCACATGCAAAGAAAACCCATTTTGGAATGCACGATTCCTTTCGTCCAGAAGACCACTCCATATTTTGGTGCAAGCATTGCTGTATGCTGTGAGGAAGTTGGCACGTTCACAATGCACAGAAAGGAAGTGCACCACTTGCCTGTCATTGGAGTAGTACAGATTTGATCTCAGGTATATCTTGGCCCCGTTGTTTTGGACGTGAGTCAGGCTCAATCCCAGTCTGACAGAACTGCAGATAGGCTTTTGTTGTCCTGTCCCATGTTCGGTACCAAAGAGCTAGTGGGAAGGTCTTGAAATCCATGTTCTTGCGTTTGCTCTCTGCTTAGAATGCACACAAAGAAACTAGTACAGTGGAAGTACGCCTGCGGACTGTACAAACGGCACAATAAGAGATTTCCTCGAAAAGATTACTTCACGATGCAATACAGAATGCCACTGTGTGTGGCGTTTCCTCTCTTGGGTAATCTGAAGAGACATCCTACTGGTGAGTTTGTTCTTGTAACCTGTGTATTGAGAAGCCCGATATCTAAACGAACAGAGAATGTTGCCTAAGGAGTACGGAAAAGGAAACCGTCTCCCACAGCTGTTTCAGCGGCATAGTGACCAACGGATTTAGCGTGAGGCTGTGATCCAAGTATGCTTAATTCAGAAATCCCATCACTCTGGAAATACTGCTGGAGCAGAGACTGTGAAAACAGCAGCTTCCACTCTACACGCTTGTGCTGAGAAAGGGCGCTTTGTAAAGTGCTCTTTTGTGTGAAGTGATATGCAGAGAATTTGAACGGACTGCAGGACTGTCCTAAGAAGGGCCTGGATAAGTGTAGTTTGTGAAGCCCACGTGGAATCTTGCCACAGCCACAAGTGGTGAAATGATTCCTGGAAATTTGGCCCTCTTCACTGTGGAAATTCGTACGAAGCGGGATGAGGATGGCCTTTTTTCAAAGAGAGCGTACATGCAGGAAAGACTTACTTAGACTGCTGGGATTCCCTAAGTGGGAAGATTTTTCAATACTTCTGTTCCCATTTTGCCATTAAGTAGTGATAGGTATACTGTAAAGTTGAGAGAAAGCGACCACCACTGGCACAGGAAACTCCTGTTTGGTTGCCTGCCTTGTATAATCCAGAAGTGCAGTCATCGATGTGGTGTTATGATTGCTGTGTGCTGTGAGGTAAGGCAGCACCGTAACCATGTACAGAAAGGAATTGCACTTCTGGTCATTCAGGTCTTACCTACTTGTTTGGAGCGAGTTCTCACACCGTTGTTTCCGACGTGACTGATGACCCGGCCCAGGCACACATAACTGCAGGTCTCTTTCTCAGGCCCTGTTGTAGGTCCCAGAGTGCTGGTGGGAAAGAGGCTTGACATCCATCTTCTTGAGTTTGCCATCTGCAAGGATTCATGAGCATATATTCTTCCAGTGGCAGCCTGTTTGTAATTCGTGGTAGAGAAGCACTAATAGCTTTCCAAGGCCTTCTTTCGCAGCAAAGGAAAGAAGAAAGGCACTGCGTTGTATATTTGGTTCTCAGGGATCATTTTCAAGACAATTCTTTTGGTCTGGATGTGCTTGTAATCTGTATGCTCAGAAGCTCCGGTCCGTACACGAACAGTAAGTTTTTTGTAATGCATACGGTAAATTAAAGTAGCTCTCAAAGATGTTTCAGAAGGATAGCCACCCGCGAATGGAGCATGTAGGCCGGAATGCGAAAACCCTTACCTGAGGAGTTAAAGCACAGTGATGCAGAATACTGGAGGCTAAGCCGTTGTTAGAGTTGCTTCCATTCTGTAAGAGTCTGTTCAGAAACGGTGCTCCGTAGTCAAACTTTAGGCAGACATTCGGATATTTGGACTGAGGTGCAGTAGTGTCCTAAGAACGGACTCGAGAACTGTGGATTTCTTCGGAATCTTGGAATTTTCAATCACGGAGAAAGTGGGACCTCACCTGGACACCTGGCACTTTCACTGTGAATTTCGTACTAAGCGGGTTCTGGCCGTAGGTTGTTGGTGGAGAGCGGACATGATAAAAAGACAGTCTGAGAATGCGGCGATTACCAATGTGGCACGGTGCATCCTTTCTTCAGTTCTCTTGATGCCATCAATGAGATAGAAATGCTATAGAGTAGAGCATATGCAAAGAAAACCCATTTTGGAATGCACGATTTCTTTCATAAAGAAGACCACTCATATTTTGGTGCAAGCATTGCTGTAAGCTGTGAGGAAGTTGGCACGTTCACAATGCACAGAAAGGAAGTGCACCACTTGCCTGTCATTGGAGTAGTACAGATTTGATCTCAGGTATATCTTGGCCCCGTTGTTTTGGACGTGAGTCAGGCTCAATCCCAGTCTGACTGTACTGTAGATAGGCTTGTGTTGTCCTGTCCCATGTTCGGTACCAAAGAGCTAGTGGGAAGGTCTTGAAATCCATGTTCTTGCGTTTCCTCTCTGCTTAGAATGCACACAAACAAAATAGTACAGAGGAAGAACGCCTGCGGATTGTACAAACGGCACAATAAGAGTTTTCGTCGAAAATATTACTTCACGATGCAATACAGAATGCCACTGTGTGTGGCGTTTCCTCTCTTGGGTAATCTGAAGAGTAATCCTACTGGTGAGTTCGTTCTTGTAACCTGTGTATTGAGAAGCCCGATATCTAAACGAACAGAGAATGTTGTCTAAGGGGTACGGAAAAGGAAACCGTCTCCCACAGCTGTTTCTGCGGCATAGTGACCAACGGAATTAGCGTGAGGCTGTGATCCTAGTATGCTTAATTCAGAAATCCCATCACTCTGGAAATACTGCTGGAGCAGAGACTGTGAAAACAGCAGCTTCCACTCTATACGCTTGTGCTGAGAAAGGGCGCTTTGTAATGCTCTTTTGTGTGAAGTGATATGCAGAGAATTTGAACGGACTGCAGGACTGTCCTAAGAAGGGCCTGGATAAGTGTAGTTTGTGAAGCCCACGTGGAATCTTGCCACAGCCACAAGTGGTGAAATGATTCCTGGAAATTTGGCCCTCTTCACTGTGGAAATTCGTACGAAGGGGGATGAGGATGGCCTTTTTTCAAAGAGAGCGTACATGCAAGAAAGACTTACTTAGACTGCTGTGATTCACTAAGAGGGAAGATTTTTCAATACTTCTGTTCCCATTTTGCCATTAAGTAGTGATAGGTATACTGTAAAGTTGAGAGAAAGCGACCACCACTGGCACAGGAAACTCCTGTTTGGGTGCCTGCCTTGTATAATCCAGAAGTGCAGTCATCGATGTGGTGTTATGATTGCTGTGTGCTGTGAGGTAAGGCAGCACCGTAACCATGTACAGAAAGGAATTGCACTTCTGGTCATTCAGGTCTTACCTACTTGTTTGGAGCGAGTTCTCACACCGTTGTTTCCGACGTGACTGATGATCCGGCCCAGGTACACATAACTGCCGGTCTCTTACTCAGGCCCTGTTGTAGGTCCCAGAGTGCTGGTGGGAAAGAGGCTTGACATCCATCTTCTTGAGTTTGCCATCTGGAAGGATTCATGAGCATATATTCTTCCAGTGGCAGCCTGTTTGTAATTCGTGGTAGAGAAGCACTAATAGCTTTCCAAGGCCTTCTTTCGCAGGAAAGGAAAGAAGAAAGGCACTGCGTTGTATATTTGGTTCTCAGGGATCATTTTCAAGACAATTCTTTTGGTCTGGATGTGCTTGTAATCTGTATGCTCAGAAGCTCCGGTCCGTACACGAACAGTAAGTTTTTTTGTAATGCATACGGTAAATGAAAGTAGCTCTCAAAGATGTTTCAGAAGGATAGCCACCCGCGGATGGAGCATGTAGGCCGGAATGCGAAAACGCTTACCTCAGGAGTTAAAGCACAGTGATGCAGAATGTTGGAGGCTAAGGCGTTGTGAGAGTTGCTTCCATTCTGTAAGCGTCTGTTCAGAAACGGTGCTCCGTAGTCAAACTTTAGGCTGACATACGGATATTTGGACTGGGGTGCAGTAGTGTCCTAAGAAGGGACTCGAGAACTGTGGATTCCTTCGGAATCTGGGAATTTTCAATCACGGAGAAAGTGGGACCTCACCTGGACACCTGGCACTCTCACTGTGAAATTTCGTACGAAGCGGGTTCTGGCCGTAGGTTGTTGCTGGAGAGCGGACATGCTAAAAAGACAGTCTGAGAATGCGGCGATTACCAATGTGTCATGGTGCATCCTTTCTTCAGTTCTCTTGATGCCATCAGGAGATAGAAATGCTATAGAGTAGAGCACATGCAAAGAAACCCATTTTGGAATGCACGATTCCTTTCGTCCAGAAGACCACTCCATATTTTGGTGCAAGCATTGCTGTATGCTGTGAGGAAGTTGGCACGTTCACAATGCACAGAAAGGAAGTGCACCACTTGCCTGTCATTGGAGTAGTACAGATTTGATCTCAGGTATATCTTGGCCCCGTTGTTTTGGACGTGAGTCAGGCTCAATCCCAGTCTGACAGAACTGCAGATAGGCTTTTGTTGCCCGGTCCCATGTTTGGTACCAAAGAGCTAGTGGGAAGGTCTTGAAATCCATGTTCTTGCGTTTGCTCTCTGCTTAGAATGCACACAAAGAAACTAGTACAGTGGAAGTACGCCTGCGGAATGTACAAACGGCACAATAAGAGATTTCCTCGAAAATATTACTTCACGATGCAATACAGAATGCTACTGTGTGTGGCGTTTCCTCTCTTGGGTAATCTGAAGAGACATCCTACTGGTGAGTTTGTTCTTGTAACCTGTGTATTGAGAAGCCCGATATCTAAACGAACAGAGAATGTTGTCTAAGGAGTACGGAAAAGGAAACCGTCTCCCACAGCTGTTTCAGCGGCATAGTGACCAACGGATTTAGCGTGAGGCTGTGATCCAAGTATGCTGAATTCAGAAATCCCATCACTCTGGAAATACTGCTGGAGCAGAGACTGTGAAAACAGCAGCTTCCACTCTATACGCTTGTGCTGAGAAAGGGCGCTTTGTAATGCTCTTTTGTGTGAAGTGATATGCACAGAATTTGAACGGACTGCAGGACTGTCCTAAGAAGGGCCTGGATAAGTGTAGTTTGTGAAGCCCACGTGGAATCTTGCCACAGCCACAAGTGGTGAAATGATTCCTGGAAATTTGGCCCTCTTCACTCTGGAAATTCGTACGAAGCGGGATGAGGATGGCCTTTTTTCAAAGAGAGCGTACATGCAGGAAAGACTTACTTAGACTGCTGGGATTCCCTAAGTGGGAAGATTTTTCAATACTTCTGTTCCCATTTTGCCATTAAGTAGTTATAGGTATACTGTAAATTTGAGAGAAAGCGACCACCACTGGCACAGGAAACTCCTGTTTGGTTGCCTGCCTTGTATAGTCCAGAAGTGCAGTCATCGATGTGGTTTTATGATTGCTGTGTGCTGTGAGGTAAGGCAGCACCGTAACCATGTACAGAAAGGAATTGCACTTCTGGTCATTCAGGTCTTACATACTTGTTTGGAGCGAGTTCTCACACCGTTGTTTCCGACGTGACTGATGACCCGGCCCAGACACACATAACTGCAGGTCTCTTTCTCAGGCCCTGTTGTAGGTCCCAGAGTGCTGTTGGGAAATAGTCTTGAGATCCGTCTTCTTGGAGTTTGCCATCTAGA
>NW_024345179.1:0-10263 GCF_902729225.1 Pteropus medius
CGGCCAACGATTGCCTCTCTTCTGGTATATGGCACGGGGCCAAGTGCATCAGAAGTTCATGGGTGACTTCTGGCTATCATAGATGGTCCGGAGATTTCTGGAGGGACAAAGGAATGTCTGCAAGTTTTCCATAGTGAAAAGGTGGCTGGAGGGGCACTCATAAGAGTGCGCATTGTATTGCAATGTGGACAAATTCTAGGGCCATGTGTCAGTGTGGGCCCCATTCCAGGTGGGTTCATCAGAAAGGATCAACATAAATGATTTAACTAATAGTTTTCACCGAGCCACGTGCTGTCTGCAGTACTCACAACTGATGAAATGATATGTTAAAAATTAGTTTTCTTTTTTTTAATGTTGTGGTTACTGACCTTTTCGGTCAATAGCTGTGTCAGAGTCAAGGGAGCAGACATGACTACAGAAGCAGAGGTTGAAGTGATGGGAACTACAAGCCAGTGAATGTGGGCAGCCTACGGAAACTGGCAAAGGGAGAGAATAGATTATCACAGTGCGATAAGGAACACAGGGCTGCCAACCCATTTTAGAAAACTGACTTTCAAAGCTATAATACGTTTGTGTTCTTTTAAGCTACTAAGTTTGTGGCTGTTTGTTATAGCTGTAATAGAAAACTGGTATAGGGGAATTAATGAGTGGCCCTTGACATCAAGGTCGAGAAACTACACCATGAAGGACCATTCCTTTTATTTCCAATGTTCAGACCAGACTCTTAGACCGTTAGACTGGCTAAATTCGTCTGTTCAATGGAGACATAGTGGCAATAATGAACATTTTTCAATAGATCATGCATACTAGGTTTCAAATCTCAAAGACCCTCCTTTAATTTTGATTGGGATTCACCCACCATTTCGGAGTGGGAAGAAGGGAGTTCCATGGGGTCCTGTTTCCTCAAGCCCGTCGTAGGTGCCAAAGATTTCATTTTCAGTTTTTACTCAGAAGGTCCGAGTGTCCGGGCCCACTTTGGATATTTCAGGGCATTGGGCACTATGGCTATTGAAAATTGAAGCAAAGCCAAAGTCCCAATGTTCAGGCTGAGTGATACTCATGTACTCTCTATTTTGTTTGGTAACTGCCCTCAGAGTACAGGGGGTAGTTTCTTTATAATAAGCGGGATCCCCAAAGAACAGGCGCAACTGGACTTTGAGCCCCAGTTCTGATTTGGTAATGAGGGTTTAACAGGTGGTGCATTTTAGCGGATGCTAAATTTATCCTACATTCAGAGGGATAATTGCCAACTGACATCCTTTTATAATTTTATTGTACAGAAGTATCCCCAACTTAAAATGGTTTGACTTAATGACTTTTTGACCTTGGAATGGTGCGAAAATGATGCACATTCCGTGGAAACTGTACCTCGAAGTTTGAATTTTCCTCTTTTCCTGGCTAACCATATGAGGTATGATATTCTCTCGTGGTGCTGGCCAGCGATCGAGAGCCTCAGCTCTCCTACAGCAGCAAGAACACGAGGGTTAACTGCTGACATGTAGTATCCTTTGCGTTGCAGTGCTTTTTGGACATCGCGTTTCGGGGTTCCGCATCTCATCGTGTCTACAAAACAATAAAATGTGTCTCCTTCTTCCGATGAGAAGAAGAGGTTGGTAATTACTGCAGATACTACCCAAATATAAGCGCACCGGGCCTATTTAAGGTAGGCTAGGCTAAGCTATGATGTTTGGTAGTGAGGTTTAGTAAATGCATTTTGACTTGCCATATTTTTAACTAAGGATTGGTTTGTCATGACAAAACTTACCCCATCCTATCTGTTATTCTAAGAAAAGGATTTCTCCCTGGGTATAACTGTGAACCTGTCTTTCAGTATTGATTTTTTTTTTTTAGTTTTTTTTTATTTCTTCCCCCTTTATCCAGATTTGTTTGTTGATTGTTTTTGGTAGGTACTAGAGAAACTTCGGGGTTCCTCAATAATCTGATCATATTTACAAAATTCTTCTTCCAGAGAATTGCAAATCATTATCATCAGACTCAGTGGGCTCATTGACGACAATGATTGCTTCACTAGGTTTAAGGATTATGGGCTTAAGTCATGTTGGAAGGGCTTGGTTGTGCCAAGGGGAACAACGAGTGATTTATGTAATGGTCCTGAGAATTAGGAACTCTGTTGCAACAGAGGTATAGGCGGCAGCCATCACAAATGCACTGCAGACAGAGGCCGAATTTTGGTACGTACATAGGCTATGGAATCTCATCATCTTGCACCTGAGTTGGGGTAACGACTCCCTGAATACTATAAGTACCGCGATCAGCAGAGGTACCAGCCTAGAGGCCCAGAATCTCAGCCATCTGTGTCCCAGGCAGACTTTAGCATTCCCATTTCCAGTGAGAACTGGAACTGAGCAAATGCATGGCTGCAAGGGTCGTTGGCCCAGCTCTCTGGAAACATGGCGCATGCTGACTCATTCCACTTGAGGTTCTCAACGGCAGGTGTTGGCAGAAATTTCAGAGATACGATTGAATGTTCATGCATAGACAACGACCTCACAAACACCTAAGGGAAGAAGTGTAGCTGTCATCCCCACTTCACAAAGAGAGAACGTGTGGATTCGAGAGGTCAAAAACTTGCCCGAGGTCACACAAAACCGGGATTGGAATACAAGCAGCCTATCTCTCGAGCTTCTGCTCCTAACTACTTATGTGTTCAGCAGCATGTTACTAATGTGGGCAAATGCTAGTTCTCCTCATAGCTATTTCTCATCTAGGGAGGGGTTTATCTAGTCAATTCATCTGGTAAATACAATGCAAATGTGTATTTGAGTGTTACCCAGACCGTGGAATCATTCTGAGCAGCTGCATTTCCTGCAGGAAAAACAGTTGGTCCAGATTAGAGAGCAAAGGAGGAACAAAATAACTCCGTTTCTCGTTATCCCAATGCCTTTCTCTAAGCCTCAGGGCCTGATAGCCTGAGCATCAAGATGAATCAGGAGACTCACAAGAGCTCTCAGAACTTTGTGACCGCACTCAAAGGCAAGATCTAAACACTGATCGCCAGGATCTGGGTTACTTCTGGCTCGGGGCTGAATAGCCTGAGTGACTGAGAGCTGCTAGAAGAGAAGGGACAGGCATGCCATATGTGAATTCCTTATTTCTGAAAGTTTCCATTTAATATTTTCGGACCGCAATTGACCAAAGTTAATATACTGCTGGGAGCCAAACTGCACATGAGTGGGGATTACTGTCTCATCTCATCTGATCTTCAGAAACCCCTAAGAGTGGAGTGGCTGTTGTGAACCCTACTTTGCAAAGAGGATCAGAGTTGATGGCATTTGCCCAAGATCGCACACAACTGGGAATGGAAATCGGATCATCTGTCTCTTGAGCCCGTGTCCCTAAAGCCTTCTGTATGCATTGTATTTTTACTAATTTGGACAAATGAAATACCTCAACCTGACATTAAATGTCAGGTTTGGAGTTCCTCAGCTCATTCGGTGTGTTGATGGCAGATGAAAATGCCACATTGTCTCTGTGTATCTGCATGTTTTCTCTCCCAGACCACTGAGCAGCCTCGGTTCCTGCAGGAGCAGCAATTGATCTAGAAGGGAAGGCATGAGGAAGATGACCAGTTCCGTCCCTCCCCCTCCCACTATTTGCCTGATTCCCTGGGCCCGATTGGTTAGGCAGCTAGAAGTGTCATCATGCCTCACAATGACCTTCAGAGCCGAGTCCTCACATCTGTTGATATGAGCCAAGGCCTGGCCCTAACCACTTGGGTTACTTCGTGATCAGGCCTGAGAATAGTAAGGGAGGTGCTGGAGGGAAATCAGATATTATCTATGACCGGGTATCATATGCTCTTCTGTTTCTCTGTTCCCTGGACACTCAGCTATCTTGGCCTCAGCACTCTTCAAAGGCTTGAGCAAACTCTCTCCACTTAAAACTTCTCCCGTGAGAGCAGTTACCAAAATGTCCTAATGCTGTTCATTGTGTTTGATGAGATCAACTGGGCAGTGTTCAGTGATTCTGGCTTCAAGATCCGATCACTTAGAGAGAGTCACATGGGAACTCGGTGTCTGGTAGGATTTTATTCCTCTTTCTCCATCTCTAGGTTCAACCTGAGCCATGGCACTTGAACCGCTGCTTTTGGAAAACGCCAATTCCCTGGTATGGGGTATTTACTTGTAGATAAGAGGGCTGTGAGTAGTCACAATTCTCAAGCCACATTACCTTGCAAATCTCTGGTACAGAACAACGATATAGTTAACATTCAAATGTGATGCCTGTGGGTATTGCCCCGAGATAGGGCATGGTTTTTTATAGGATGGGAGGGGACCAAGGCCGAGCGCATGGCTTGTTGTGTTTTAGAGTGCTCCTGTCCAATTTCATTTCCTTTTCTTGATACAGTATAACTTAGTTAAGTATGGCAATTGGATAGCTGCCTTAAGTGCACATCTCTATGGAATAAGCAAGTGAATCATGAGATAATTTGCGAAAAGAATTGATAAAAATTAAACACGCAAAAGAAGATGTGATATACTCCTCTGAGAATGAGGTATGAAATAACTAATAAATCTATGCATTCAGCATAGACATAGTGATGAGCGCCAACAGAACTTTGCCACGAATGAGCCGATTATGCAGTACACGGAAGAGAACACATTTGGGAAAAGCCATGATAGCGGTCTTTCCCTACGATATGTGAACATCTAGGCTATCGGTTTAACAATTAAAACATGGATTGACACTGTGACAATGGAAAACAATAGATCAGGACACAGAACCATGTTTATGACAAAAGGAAAAAAAATCATAAGCTCGGCATTTCAAGTCAGACGATGCCCCCCAGAGCAATCTCTTATGATTACTACAGGAAACAATAGTGTGTGTTGGGGAGGAGACAGGAGAAAGAAGCCCCTGGGTCTACTGAATTAACTGGGTCGCATCATCTTTCTCAGGCTTTCTTGGTTGAGCTCTCTTCCAGGGACATCTGTGGTGTCGACCAATCATGGATAAATGCCATTCCGATGTCATTGCCAACAAGCCCTCACGTATCCAAAAGAGGGTCGATAAACACATAAAACCTAAATTAGCCTCTAGAAATGTGCTGAGCTATTTACTCAGTAGGCCACTGGGCATGCAAAGAAATGATGTTGATCTGTCTAAGTGGCTGTGGATGCTGACATAAGTTACAGCACAGTGGAGTTGGCCTTTGCAAAGAGCCATGTGACCTGCCCGCCTATGCCTCCCCATCCTTTTGGAAATTGCGAGAAAAAAATAATGCAGAATAAAACTCCACCCTTCTTTGACATTTTAAAATAAAATCTACGTTTTACTCATTTGGGTCTGATGTGTTTTTATGCTGATGCATCTTTCTTGGCTTATACTGGCGAGGAACCCGATCTTTTGACCCTCATACTTTCTCTTTAAGCTCACATCTACCCCCCAGTGCAATGGTTAGAGTGAGGACTCAAACCACAGAAGACTCGAGACCCAGTACAGAAGTCCTTCTCCTCCCCATTCTCTGCTATTCTTACTAAGATCTAGCCTGTTAGTAAGGCTAGCTCCTTCCCTCTACGCAGCCTGAATTGGCTTCATGCCTAACTTCTTTTCTGAACCTAAGGTAAGTCAACAAGTCCTGTCAGCTCTAGTGTTGTTAGGACGCTTGACTTTGTGATTTCCCAACCTGAGGAACGACTGGTCTGAGTGAATGAGGTTTTGCAAGAAGGAGGATCACGGATGCGGCAAGACCAAGAGCTGGTGGGACAGAGGGGTATCAAGAACTCAAGAGCAGAAGAAGAAGCAAGCAGTAATTTCAATTGGGATCGGGAGCTTTTGTGAAAAGGGGTGCCAAACAGAGCTACCCCTCCCTGTTAGAACAGTTCCTTCCACTTCCTGCTGCGTGCTCCTTTCCTTCTTTCCGGATTTTGCATAAGACAAGTGAGCTCGGAATTGTTCCTGTGTCATTGGGTGCAGTCAGATGGTGCTTCTCGGTACCAGATATTCCCAAACATCTTGCAATTACAAATCCATATTTTTTACTTAACTCAGCTTTTCTTATTTTTCATTTTTCTTTCGGCACGCAGAGCTCTGATGGATGTCATAGCCTTCAACTATTTCATGAAGTTCAGCTGTAGAATAAGAGAAACTTCTCGTTGGACATACAAGCGTTTGACAACGCTTAGAAGTTTTGCACACATTGCAATTTCTACCAGATTTCTAATTCCAAGCATTAACTCACTTGTTCACAAGTTAATCTTACCTGTCTAAAACTGACGTCGACATACTCATGAACCTTTCTTTCAGCTACAGGAAAAAATGTTTGAACCTTGCATGTTGAGGGGACTCAATCTGTTCTAGTTTAAAACTTAATCATTTGTGTAAATAATCACTTATTTTTTGGCATTGAAATTGTGTAAATTCAAAATCCAATATCCTTATGAGGACTACTCTCTCCTCCTATACGTCTTCCCCTGTACCCTCTTCTTGCCTTCTCTCTTTTCCTCCTTTCTCCTCCTCCCCATCCCCCTTTCCCACATCCCTCCTCCTATTCTTCCTCCTCTACTTCTCCCCTTGCTTTTCTCTTCCATTCCCTGTGCTCCTCACCCTGCACAATTCTTAGTTCCTCCTCTTCCCTCTCCTTCTCTGCTTCTCACTCCTCTTCCCCATCTTCCTCTTCTTCAAGAAATGATATAGCTAAAGATGATTATAGTCAAAAAGGTGGATCAGTCCTCTTTGCCCTCTCTTCCCCCTCAGTCTTCGGTTGCTCTCTATTTCTTCCCTTCATCTTTGGTGGATGGCTATAACAGATCCGTCTTGGCCTTCGGCACATACCAGCTTCTTCAGTTCGTGCTGATATCTGCAGCCATGGCCCTCAATCAGGATAATTCCGTACTCTGGGCCATTTTTTTTCCCAATTCCAGGCCTTTTCTTGTTATCAGTCCTCTCAGCATTTCTATGGAGTCTCTTCCTAGGGCCTGCAGTTGAAAGACCCTCCTGCTATAAAAAATCCTTGGGAAACTCAAGGGCACTCCCTCGGAATCTCTCTTCTCTAAATGCCAGGCTGTCATTCCTCACCTCCCCTGAACTCCTCTTGTTGTGGTGCGGCATTGAGTGGATGTATCCTTTGCAAAGTTCCAAATAGAATAGGAGGCCAGGTGCCATTCTGCTCTGGGATTCATGATCTTTCACATTTCCTGTTTTGATGCTCTCCCCTGCCTATCCAAGCCTCTTTCCAGGGTCACTTTCATAGAGTTACAAAAGCAATGCACTGTGCAATTGAAGTGAACCCATTCACATGTAAAACACCCTTGAGTTTGCAGTGCACAGCTGGTCCGCCAGCACAAGCTGACACTATCCCCAGCCCAGTGCCCGGCTCCAGAAGGGACCCAGTCCCACCTTGGGGTGATAAATCAGCATTATGGTCCCCTGGGTCCTGCTTATATATGGCTAAAAATGCATATGTCGAGGCTCTCAGCTTTGCGTATCTAGGGCTCTGTATAATACGTATTTCTTGCAAGAAAGCCTGGCTCTTGCAAATGAAGACATCAGCTTTCACAAGCTAAGGTCTATGCAATGGGCATTCGGAAGGCATTTCAGAAATCCAAAGCTGAACTTCGAATTCTCATTTCTGCCATTCCTACTCTCAGGTAACGATTCTTTCCTATGTAGATCAAGATGTTCTGTGTACTATGTCCCAGGCCTTTAATGACCAACCTTTTTTGTGTATCCTCAGGAAAACAGGAAAACAGAGAAATTATGATTGACTAAGTAGAAGCCTGTTGGTAGAAGACTAGATTATCATGTCCCCGTGCCGAAGATGGCGAGACTCAGCTCGAATCCTTTAGAAAACTAGACGGCCGCAGTTTAATTCTGTGTCCTAGCGTGCAGAACGCTACTTCTGTTCAAAAGTACTTAAAGCCTCAAAATCTAAGCAAACCCACAAACAACGCCCCCATCCCTAACATATGTAAGCTGAAGGATTCATGGCAAGTGCAGAAAATGTAAACCATTTTGAGCAAATAATGCCAACTAACTGATGGACAACAAAAATTCCCATTAAAAGTATACATAGTTTTAGGCCTCTTGATAATAATTTATTGAGGAAAAAGGTTTATTTGGATGCAAATCATTGGGTAAAAGATCATAGAAAACTATGACATTTACACAAGCTCCGATTACTTAGTGATTATAAAGAGGAAATTGTCCTTTGATTACCATGGAGAAATCGTGAGACTCTTTAATCTTCAACTCCAATGTAATAATAAAGAAGATTCTGACAAATTAACATTGAAATAAACTTTTCTAAAATATCACTATTATGTAAGGAGAAAAAGCAGCAAAGTTTGGATGCATTCTTGATGATATTGGATTCTGAAGACCATGACACTAAGTGTATTGAATAATCTTTGATTAGGAAAGAGGTACAACGGATGACATGGTTACTGGAGAGTGGGGATTCTCTCCCGGCATGTCGTCCCATTCTTGACGTCTGGAACAATGGATTGAGCGAGACAACGAAATACTGTAGAGAAGACAAGCTTCATCAGAAGGGAAAGTACACTTGCAGAAGTGGAAGCGAGCCTGAGCAGGAGAGGCGTGGCTCAAAAGGCCTGGTGACAAAGCCTTCGGGGTTTTGTTCCCTATTTGCTGTGGGTGAGCACTTTTTGAGAGGACTGATCATTCTTCATTGACAATTAAGTATGGCAGGACTCTGTGATTCATGATTTGCTTTCTGCGCATGTTCATTCCCAGAATTCAGCCTGTTATAATGGACTTAATGAACTTCTGGGCATACGCGTCGTCTTATGATAATGGTATAATGGAGTTCAGGTGAGTTGAAGGTCGTTGATGTCTTCATTGCACGGTGCGATTTACTGGCTAAATCCCCTACCCAATTTTCTGCATTCTTCTTTACTGCTATGAGTTACTTTTAGCCCCAAAATGCCTTCTGGCTTGCTTAATAGTGAGCGTCAGGGGCAGACCATTCCTACAATAGGACGACCTTGGTGTCTTTGCAGGCAGACCCTAAAGCCCCGATTTAACTTTCCTTCCTAACTCTTTTCTAAGAGCCATGAACCCACTTTTTCTTTGTAACGATGTTGAGGGACAGGAGGTCTCTTCTTCTGTATATGCTTCCTGCTGAGAATGGTCATCGTCCCTGTCTTTTGGAGTTTCATAGAGCTCTATCAATTTCTGCCTCAGTCATGCCGGGGATCTTGGGTTTCTTCTGAAGTGCCACCCCAGGTGCTAGAGAAGGAATAGAAGATACAAAGTTGTTATCTAAATCATCTATGTATTACTTTCTACTATTGTTTTACCAGAGAAGTGAGTAAAGGAGAACAGGCTCGTTTCATATATTTCTCAAAGAATAAAAAACCTTTGGCCTAAAGTCCCCTCCCTTCTCAGCCCCTAAGGATCCTGCTTTGCCTTGGGCCATTCCCTCATGGTGGTCCGATGATCCTTATCAAAAGCCAGAGGAGGTGATTTACCAGTTTCAGGGTCATTACCTGGATTTAGGGGAGAGGGCCTTTGTCCCAAAGAAAGGAGGGAAGAAAACTTAATTAAGTTTACTACAAAAAAAAAAGAAAACAAAAAATCTAGGAAATCTGCAAGAGATGTCCCGTATCATTTACTACAAGATGGTGAATTCATACGTGATGTCCCTCATCAAGGAGTAGGGCTAATTGGGGATTTTTTGGACTGACAGAATAATACTAAAAATATGCCTGTTTGGAATAACAGAAGAGAGAGAGAGAGAGAGAGAGAGAGAGAGAGAGAGAGAGAGAGAGAGAGAATTAATTGTGTGCATGAATCAATACAATAGGTGTTGAAACAATTTCAACAAAACAGTATACCGGTGTCTGTAAAGATGATTTGAAAGAAACTGATTTATAAGTTTAAAGTTATAAAATGAATGATATGGGAGAGAAGAATAAATTATAGTATTGATAGGTAATAGAGAAGAGAGTAGGTAAGGGAATTGTAGGAGGGAGACAGACCAGGCTGTCACGTTATATTTTATTAGGCAGGACGATGCCCAGACCAGAATACTGAATATGATGCAACAGAGGTGGATTCAGATTGCCAGTGCATGAGATCACTGATCCTATATAGCTCACTTAGAAGGTTGGAGTACTGTAGATTCATGGCAGGTAATATTCATTTTAGAGATATGCATGTTGAGGAATGGGATTATTTAGGTTCAAAACTGCGATGTCTGCCACTGCAATTTCCGCGCACTGTTTTGTTGTCAAACAACAAGAGACCGCACAACAACATGGTGATGTCATCGCGCCGCTT
>NW_024345180.1:0-314 GCF_902729225.1 Pteropus medius
GTGTATGCATTGAGACTCTGTGATCAGTGATCTCAGGGGAAAACTATAAGGATGAGAAAGAAGCAAAATAAGACATAGGGAGAAGCCAGATAAAAATATGGGCTCTGCTGAAGTGTAGCTTCAGTCTCATCTCACATGGAGCACTGGAGTATGAATGGCACTACATAGTTGTTTTGCCTTGTAACAACAGGATGTTTTTTGTTTTTTGTTTTTTTTTATAAATTACTGCATCATTAAGTTGCTGGCTTATGGGCTACCATGGGAAAGAGGGCGTGCACTCCCAGATATTTCCAGTCAATTATGTTCCTTACAAC
>NW_024345181.1:0-672 GCF_902729225.1 Pteropus medius
AAATGCCTGATACAGCGGGGCTGGTCCTTGACAGGCGTGGTGCAGCTGGATTTCGTGTCTTTTAGATGAAGTCCCTGCAGTCAGCATTGCTGCAGTTGTGGCTGAGGGTCCGGGAGTGTGTGACGGTGGAGTGTGGTTGTCTGGATGGCTGAAATACAGTTGCCTCGTGTCAGCTCCAGGTGTCTGGGAAAGCCACCGTGGATACTTCAGCTGGGAGAGGCTCCTGTCCCTCTGGAGACGGTGGAAGCCTGTCTCTGGTTGAGGTCAGCAACGTTCTAGATGCCCTGAAAGTTAGTCTGTGGCAAAGCAGGTCAGGTCGCTGAGAGAACTTGCCACGCGCAAGCGCCCTCGGACGTGCACGGGCTCAAGCCGCGCCTGCGCCCGCGCCCGCACCTGCGCCTGCGGTGAGTTCACGCTCGCTCTGTCCTCCTCCCTCTCTCCTGCTCTCTTTTATTCATTCTGTCTCCCCTTTTGGCTTTCTCCCACTTTCTCACTTTTTTTCTGCCAGTTCCAGTCAGGTCTCCCGGGTCTCGAGTCTAAAAACGGGGTCCCCCTGAGAACTTGAGGCCAGAAAGACACAGAGAAAGCCTCCCCTTGACCTTAGGTCCCTGGTGTAGCCCCAGGCTCTCATTTCTAGTCGCCGTGGCTCAAATCCAAGGCTTCCCCAGGAGG
>NW_024345182.1:0-444 GCF_902729225.1 Pteropus medius
TGGTGCTTTTCAGCACTTTACCATACTAACTCTTTCAATGAAAAAAAAAATTTTTTTAAGTGCTTAAATGATACCAAAACAGCAGGAGAAAAAGAGAACAAACGAAACCGTAAGAAGATATTTGACCCATATTTAGGTAATAGGAAATGGAATTTTTAAGTTTAATTCTCTCAAGAAGTCATTTTTTTCTGCATATAGATGTTCTATGTTCTTTTTAATATGATTGATATTTATTAAGTAATGAATTTCATTGACATATGCTCAAGACATGCACGCACCGTGTGTACCCTTTCTCCCCTTGCAACTATAATTTGAGTTGGATAATGCGAAAAATACAAAGAATAAATTGGGTGAAAATTGAATTGTACCACCCCTTAAAATTTGATACACACTACGGATTTTAACTAGTTCACTTCCTTTCTTAACCTTTTTTGGGGAAGGAGA
>NW_024345183.1:0-1854 GCF_902729225.1 Pteropus medius
ATAAAATACACTTAGTGTCATGGTCTTCATAATCTAATATCATCTAGAAGGCATCCAAACTTGGGTGCTTTTTCTCCTTACAGAATAGCGATGTTGGTGAAAGTTTTATTCCAATTTTAATTTGTCTTCCATTCCTTGATTATGACATTGGAGTTAAAGATGAAAGAGTCTCACGAATTCTCCATGGTAATCAACGGATGCTATCCTCTTTATAATCACCAAGAAATCGGAGCGTGTGCCAATGTCATTGTTTTCTACGACCGTTTACTCAATGATTTTGCATCCAAAGAAACCATTTCCCTCAATAAATTCTTATCAAGCAGGCTGAAAATGGGAAATTTAAGACGGGAATTTTCTTGCCCATCTGATAGTAGGCATGATTTCCTCATAATGGTTTACATTTTCTGCACTTGCCATGAATCCTTCAGCTTAGATATGTTATAGGTTGGGGGGTTGTGTGTGGGTTTGTTTAGATTTTAAGCCTTTTATGTGTTTATCGGCCCTCTTGGGGCTAGGTGAGGGCTTGTTGTGAATGACATCGGAACTTCCTCTATCAACGATTTTTCGACGACACAGACGTGCCCGGAAGAGAGCTCTAGCACGAAAGCCTGAGAAGGATGATGTGACCCACTTAATCCAGTCGACACAGGGGCGTCTTTCTCCTGGCTCCTCCCCAACACACACAATTGCTTCCAGTAGTAATCACAAGAGATTGCTCTGAGGGTATCGTCTGACTTGAAATGCCAAGATTATTCTTTTTTTCCTTTTGTCATGAACATGGGTCTGTTTCCTGATCTATTATTTTCCATTGACAGAGTGTCAATCCCTGTTTTAGTTGTTAAATCGATAGCCTAGATGTTCCTATATCGTAGGGAAAGACCGCTATCATGATTATTCCCAAACGTGTTCTCTTCCGTGTACTGAGTAAACTGCTCACTCATGATAAACTTCTCTTGGCGTTCATGCCTATGTTTGCACTGAATGCATAGACTTATTTGTTATTTCATACCTCATTCTTACAGGAGTATATAAGGTCTTCTTTGCGTGTTGAAGTTGCATCTATTCTTTTCGCAAATTATCTCATGACTGACTTGCTTCTTCTATAGAGACGTGCACTTAAGGCAGCGGTCCGATTGCCACATGTAAGTTAGTTATATTGCATCAGAAATATGAAATGAAATTCGACAGGTTCACTCTACAGGACACCAAGCCATGTGCTTCCATTAGTCCCCACCCATTCTGTAAACCTCCATGCCGTATCTCTGGGCAATACCAACAGGCGTCACAATTGAATGATAACAATATCGTTGTTCTCTACCAGAGTCTTTCAAGGTCATGTGGCTTGAGGATTGTTACTACCCACAGTCCTGTTTCCTACAAGCAAATAGCCCATATCAGGGAATTGGCCTTTTCCAGAAGTAGCAGTTTAAGTGCCATGGCCCAGGTTTTATCTAGAGATGGAGAAAGAGAAATAAAACCCCACCTGAGACCGAGTTCCCTTGCGAATCTCTCTGAGTGATCAGATCTGAAAGCCAGCATCGCGGAGCACAGCCCAGATAACCTGTTGGAACACAAGAACACCGTTAGGACATTTTGGTAACTGCTCCCACGGGAGAAGTTTTCAGTGCGCAGATTTTGCTAAAGCCTACGAAGAGTGCTGAGGCCAAGAGAGCTGAATGTCCAGGGAACAGAGAAGCAGAGCAGCAGACGGTCCGCAGACATAGGTAATATCTACTATCTCTCCAGCAGCATCTCCCTTACTATTATCAGGCCTGATGACTAAGTAACCCAAGTGCATGTTGCCAGGTCTTGGCTCATATCAACAGTTGTGATGACTCGGCTCTGAAGGTGATT
>NW_024345184.1:0-174917 GCF_902729225.1 Pteropus medius
AAATTTTAAAGTAATAAAGTTTGGATAGAGTTTCTAAAACCGTGACCATATATTTATATTAGAAATATAAGGCCTTGAATATACCTGGGATATGAGGACTGTAAAAATAATGAAACATTCTGCAATGTTGGTATTCAAGTTATAGGAGGAATGCATTTGTAAGTCAGTTAATCTTGAGTAAAGGATCATTAGCATTATTTGTCACAGACCTTCTTTTTGGAACTAGAAAGTCAGTACAATGAAGTCTATTACATGTTGTTCACTAAAGCAAACCTATCAAATTAAATCAATAGCTTTTGCGTTGTTATATAGTCAGTTTAAGGTTTATCTTAATTGCTCTGTCTTTTATTCCTGATTGAAAGGCCAGCTATTGAATCAAAACACAACGACATATTAATAGAAAGCTATGAGTTTTTTCTTCCACATGTAAGGATAATTATGATTTTACCATAAAAGAAAACTTGCACTTCAATTGTAGTACTCCAAAATCAAACTGAGCTATACAGATGCATATAATGGCTTTTGTTCTACATAAAAATATGGGAATGTGGACGATTTTTTTGGCCATAATATATGATATAAGTTTGTGTGAACACAGGTTCCTTGAAGACTTTTCAGGATCATTAACATTCTGTCCTGAACTCAGGAGGGATTGAGGTGGTCTGGAGAGACACAGATCATAGACAGGAAAAAAGAGGATTTATAATGTTGAAATGACATATTCAAAACATGAATGCATTCACATTTATCTTTCATTCATAAAATGAATAAAATTATTTGATCAAAGATAATGGAAGCCAGAAAAACATTAGAGGAAAGAAGAAATTATGGATACCTGACAGAATGGGACTAGCAGGAGGGCAATAAACACCGAGGATCTGGAAAACCAGAGGGTTTGTGGCTAAGGACTGAGACATCAACCTTTATTTTCCAGCTATATACGGAGAGAGAGATATCCTCCAAAGCTCTTTAGAGTTCCTGCAATATCAAGCAGTGGGAGGCATCTCCTAAACACATTCCCATATTAGACATTTTACTGGCTCCATCTGTTGTAATCACTACCTAAATTATGACAATGAAAAAGTGGCAAGTCTGCTATGGCATAGGAGGTATAGGTGATAAATATGCTGCATATTTGCATCTTGTATAATCTGACCTTAACTTTCCAGACTCACAAATTCGCTGGAGAAAACTTTATTGAATATATTCATGTGCTGCACATTTTGAGCTATTGAAATATATCAGTATATGGAGACAAAAAGAAAATCTCTTCTCTCATGCAGTTTAAATTTATTACAAAAGTTTCGACTATATTCTGCTCTCCAGCCACACTGAAATATCAGTATGCTTAATATGGATATATGAAATATAATCATAAAAGTCTATGTTTTCTTTTCTACTATCTCCCGTATTCTGCTGATCTGAGATAGTCTTTTCTTCTGCAGTCATATGAGAGCACAGGAAATCCCATGAGTTCTTAAAAACGTGGTTCTACTTAATGAAAAGTACTATGATCATCATAACTTTTAAAAATAAAAGATTCTCTAATTCAATATATCAGTCAATATTTCAAATTTCATTTAATGGTAATTTTTTTCTCTCTTCCTAGCCATGTTCCTGGAAAGTCTAGTGCCTGTAGAGAGGAGATTGTAAAAGACTTCCTTTTTCTCTATTCATCATCTCCTTGCCAGTTTATTTGAAACTGCTTTTCAACACTCAGGTGGCCATCATTTGCAGTTGGAGACTGAGGAGAAAAGATTGGGAAGGTAGGCAGGAAAGTTCCAAATTAAATATTACTATTGTGAAGTGGTGGAATGTGCTTTGGGTCAGATCTGTGTTTGACAGAGACATCATCTATGGGTTACTTTTGGCACTGGAGTGCTCTCCTGCAGCAACTTGATTTGGGCAGCACGTTTTATTTCATTCTCTTTTATCACTTCGGGAGAAACCCAGCAATTCATCTCCAGCTATTGCTGTTTGCATTCTCATCACTCCTTCAGGTGATCCTGTTAAGTACAATCTACAAAAACTAGCATTCGCATGTGTCCCAAATCTGGACCTTGGGTAACATTCACAGGCTCCTTGCCTTCATAATTCTATGAGTACAGGTTTCTTTTAAAGTAGCTGTGATGCCCCTCTGCTCCAGCTATCTGAACAGATTTTCAGCTCTATAGTTTACACTCTGGATTAACTAACATGTCTCAGACATTAATTCCCTGTGCCCTATGAAACATAGGGACACAATGGTCTTACTCCAGTTGCCAACATTAAAACTGAGAAGAAAGTATATATCCTTACAACTCCCTTTCTGGGGGTGATGCACAACTGTGGGGATGAAAAAGACAATGCAAAAACTTTACAAATTTTTTCGCCTAAAGGACTATTTATCACAAAATCTTCGCTTGACATTTTTTTAAAATTTATTTTTAATTAATTATTTTTTGGTGAAATTGATTTATGTCATTCAGTAAGTTTGAGATGCACAATTTAAGGCATATATATATACACATATATATATGTGTGTGTGCATATATATATATATGTGTGTGTGTGTGTGTGTGTGTGTATGTGTGTATATATATATATATATATATATATATATATATATATATATATATATATATTGCATTGCGTGCTCCCCTCCCATAGATTTTTCTCTGTCACCACGTATTTCACCCCCTTTACCCCAGCTACCTCCCCGCCTACCCTGTGATATCTACTAGTCTGTTTTCCATGACCAGGAGTCTGTGTTTGTTTGTCCTGTTTATTTGTTGCTTTTAGGTTTATATCCCACATTAAGTGATATCATGTGATTTCAACTTTTTCCATCAGGCTTATTTTGCTTAGCATGATTATTTCGATGTCCATCTTCATTGTCACAAATGGCACCATTTCATCTCTTTTTATGGCTGAGCAATATTCCATTGCATATATGTATCACAGCTTCTTCATCCAATCATCTATCGTAGGACACATTGGTTGCTTTCATGTCCTGGCCACCACGAATAATGCTCCTATGAACATCGGTATGCAAACATGATTTTGGATATGGATTTTCAAGTCTTTGGGGTAAATACTCAGTAGAGGGATTGCTGGATTGTATGGTAGATCAATTCTTAGTTTTTTGAGGAACCTCCATACTGTTTCCATAGTGGCTGTACCAAATTGCAGTTCTACCAGAAGTTTATGAGGGTCCCCTTGCCTCTGCATCCTCTCCAACATTTGTTATTAGTTGTCCCATTGATAACAGCTATTCTAACAGGTGTGAGATAGTCTCTCATTGTGGTTTTGATTTGCATTTCCCTAATAGCGCACGATGGTGACCATCTTTTATATGTGTGTTGGCCATTTGTATTCTTGTTTGGAGAAGTGTCTCTTCAGGTCCATTTTTTGATTGGATTGTTTGTTTCTTGTTGTTATTCAATGTACAAGTTCTTTGTATTTTTTAGGTATTAGGCCTTTATTGGAGGCATTGCTTCCAAATATCTTCTCCCATTTGGATAGTTGTCTCTTTACTTTTTTGATGTGTGTGTGTGTGTTTTTTTTGTTGTTTTTTGTTTTTTGTTTTTTTGGTTTTTGCTGTGCAGAAGCTTTTTAGTTTGGTGTAATTCCATTCTTTTACTTTTGCTTTACTCGCCTTGCCTTTGAGGTCAAATTTATAAAACCCTTTTTAAGTCCAAGATTCATGAGTTTAGTTTCTATGTTTTCTTCTATGCACTTTATTGTTTCTGGTCTTATATTCAGGTCCTTAATCCATTTTGAGTTAACTTTGGTGTTTGGTGATAGACAACAGTCTAGTTTCATTCTTTTGCAGGTGTCTTTCCAGTTTTCCAAGCACTGTTTATTGAAGAGGCTTTCCTTTCCTAACTATGTTTTTGGCTTTTTTTTTTTTGTCAAAAATTATTTGTCTATATAAACATGGGTTTATTTCTGGACTT
This sequence comes from Pteropus medius, assembly GCF_902729225.1. Lineage (NCBI taxonomy): Eukaryota > Metazoa > Chordata > Mammalia > Chiroptera > Pteropodidae > Pteropus > Pteropus medius. The sequence goes on from NW_024345184.1 coordinate 3,939, forward strand.
TTGATTCTGTTCCACTGGTCCGTGCGTTTGTTTTTCAGCCAATACCATGCCGATTTGATTATTATCACTTTGTAGTATAATTTGAAGTTGGGCAGAGTGATCCCTCCAGCCTCATTCCTTTTGTTTCAAGATGACTTTGGTGACTTGGGGTCTTTTCTGCTTTCATACAAGTCTGATAATTTTTGGTTTAATTTCTTTAAAAAATGCTGATGGTCTTTTGATGGGAATTGCATCGAATCTGTATAATGCTTTAGGTAAGATGGTCATTTTAACTATGTTAATTTTTCCAATCCAAGAACATGGAATATCTTTCCATTTCTTTGTATCTTCTTCAATTTATTTTAATAGGTTCTTATAGTTTTCATTATATAGATTTTACACATGTTTCATTAGATTTATTCCTAGATGTTCACTTGACCTATTTTATTCTCTTTGGAAATAAGGGTTTTAGAGTAATTCATTGTTGTGCTGTTTGTTCTTATTTTAAATATCTTTGATAATCTGTATCTGTTTCTTGTACATTTCTTTGAAATTTTAGGTTTATTGTATCTTGGTACTTCTGTCTAAAATTCTAATTTAATACTTAGTTTTTCATCATGTCTAATATATTCTTACTGTGTTTGGAACTGTCCTTTCAAACCTTTTTTTATTCCTTCTTCAGGATACAGCTCAAGGTCAACCCATTTGAAAGTCTTTTCTGATCACTCATTTGTTAACTGTTCACTCTTCTGTACCACGCTGCACTGTGTACTACCACCAGCTCTCTCTGTATGTCCTGAACCGATAGTCAGTGATGTGCTAAACCTAGAGTTTGTTGAATAGAAAATTATGACAGCAACAACGACAACAACAACACAGAGATATATCATATTTGTGACTTTTGGGGATATAATTTATCTTTAGCACTTTTATTTTAGCAGTAATCTAATGTACTAGTAGACCAATATTACTTGGTCTTTCTCTCTATGTTTATTTTTCAATGCTTGAAAAATTTGCTCTTTAAAAATGCTTTCTGTTAACTTGGACTATTTTATTCACAATTCATTTATTCGGTTCATCATATATTTATTATGTTACCCACTACTTGCAAATATGATTAATGGAGTTTAAAAGATAAAAGCCAGTAGTTGGGTAAGGGGAAAATTTGGGTAAGGGGAAAAACTTAATGTAATCGAGTGAAAATTTAATCCTAAACTTGGTAACAGCTAACACAGTGTGAAAATCAGAGGGCTACATAGTTCTCTTTCTCTCAAATTCATCAACTGTGAAAAAATTCCACTGATTCAACAAATATTTCAAGTCTCCTTGGGATATAGTTTGCATTTAGGAATTTGAGAAAATTGATGAAGGTGAGAATGAAATATATGAATCTTCCAGAATCCTCCATCATTACAAACAGACAGAGATTTGGATAGCCAAATATTGGGAGACAGTAACCCTTGGGCCTTTTGTAGTTCTACACATCTTACTGAGCATGCCAAAGTGGCAATGTCCTGACCAATTTTCATCAGACACAGGACTCTCTATGCAGCTGGTAATTCTGAAACGTGAGATAATATTTGCAGGAAAGCATCACATAATCCAGCAATTTATCTGACCTCCCATTTGACAAAACTTGCTACTGCTTGCTATACCAGTTGCAGAATCTCTAAGTTTAGAGTTCTTTGTAGTACATTCCACTCATGAGCAGGTTATATGTGGCCCTATAATTTGCCTGTGAAATTTGAGGCTTAGGGATTCTGCATCACTATGCAGATCACTTGCTGATACACCTACTGGTATTTTTTGTTGTAATGCAGTCCTTCATATCTGCCCAGGAATCTTTCGTCTTTTATCAAGATCTATGGACATTTAGTGAGCTAAATTAATAACCTGTATAGTTATTTATGTCAAAATTCTTCTGCTTCTAGGTCTCCCCTTCACTCTCAAACTTATTTAGGTAGGAAAATAAAGCCTCAAACCTAAACCCCACAGATAATATCTACAATTAAATAAAGCAATAAGCTAAGTTACAAATCACAGAATGTGAGTGGGTATGGAAAACAACTGACATAAACAAAATCTCTATAATATCGGCAAGTATGATGACCACTACTTTTTGTGATGTTCCGGGAAGAATACAGAGTTCTGTTAGTCATGAGAACCAGTGAACCTCAAAGTTCTCTAGCTGCACTAAATGAAAAAGTTATTAAGCTAATAGGAAAGCAGTAGTAGGACAAAAGTCCACACTAAGGTGAAAACACTGAGAGCAGAATATAAATTGAGAAGGATAGACACAATAGGGCAAAAAAGAAAAAAAGAAAAACAACTTTTTCCAATTAAAGTGGGAATACAAAAAATGCAAGTGGCTTTCAAAAAATAAAAGGGTATATATTTTGAACATCTTATAAAAATAACTAAAACAGGTATTCTAGAACTAATTAGAAAAGCTATACTAGCACACTTTCCTTTCTTAAGTGTATGAAAAGGCTAATTTAGTTCAAACATGAACGATAGAAAAAGATCATGGTCAAGTCACAAAGTAAAAAGAGAATGGCAAGCAAAACAATGGCTCTAAGAAAATGAAGCCATTTTTTAAAATGATAAAATCTGTACCTTCATATTTTGAAACAAACTAATTTATTTTAAAAAGAGAAGCTATAAAAAACATACATCAGAATTGGAAAAAAGATTAATAAGTAAAAAACTTTAATCTAAATGTAATAAAGATATTTAATAGATCAGACAGAAAGTAATATAAAAGATAGGAGAAGATTCATCACTTATATAAGAGTCTCCTAAGGTGGAAAACAAATTAAGAAAATAGAAAAAATAATAAAATATAGAATTCAAGCAAACTTTCCTGAAAGAGTGCTTGAATGGATGTATTATGTATATGCAGAAAGTGACTCAGCATAGCCAACATGGAGGTATATTAAATAAATTGTTGGACATAAAAGAAAAGTAAACTCTTTGAAAACTCAAAATAAGTCCAACACCCATTTAAAAAGAAAATCAGTTTGGAGTTACACCTTTAGACAATAATGTCCATAGAAGAAAATATTGGAGTAATATATTTGTCAAAGAAAAAGAAATATGAGTCAAGGCTCACATAAAATATCTAGCCAAATTTAGGTTCAATTACAGGGTCTCAGATAAACTCTAAATAATGCATTTGAACATAGCAAATGCTGATTGTATGAGCCTGCTCTGAGGAGTCTACTAGAGCACAAGATACAAATAACTATATGACTGATTATGTTATCAATATTAACAGAGAGAAAACAATGTTACTTCAAATTAGATGTGCGGGAAAGGTAGAGATGAAGCAGAAGCATTGCTCACAATAGAAAATCTACAAATAATAGCCAAAAGAAAATTAAAAAGAATGCTAAGCATATTATGTAAAGTAAAAGTAAAGATTAGAACAAGAGTCAGCAAACTACAGTCCCTTGGTCAAGGCTGACCCACACTAGTTTTAGGAAGTAAAATGTTTTTGGAGCACAGTCACATCCATTTTTACCTATTGGAGTACAGCCCACCCTTTTGTTTGCAAATTGTCTCTTTCTCCTTTGAAACTCCAACAGCAGAGTTGAATACTTTCAACAGAATCCCGATGGCTCACAAAACCAAATATACCTATCTTAGTAGTCACATTTTGAGTATGAACGTGAATCAACTTATTATTTTAAAGTCCAGTGACTTCAAGGAAAGAAACACACTTTTCCCCCTACTTTTACTATGGGAACAGGAACTCAGGGTAACCAATTATTTGATATGGAGAAATTTATCTTTATAGAAATATTTTAGCTAATAAACAGAAAAAAATGTAAGGAATTAATAGGTAGGAAATGACTATCAATGGATGCTACCATCACAAAAGGAGATTCAAAAGGATTTGGTGTACTTCCTTGAAGAAATGGTGCATACAATAGTCCCCCCTTATCCTTGGTTTCCCTTATCATAGTTTCAGTTATTGTCATCTGAAAATATGACATGGAAAATTTCAGACATAAACAATTCAACCAAAAATTTATAAGTTTCAAACTGTGCATTGTTCTGAGTAGCATGATGAAATCTGTCCCCTTCCATTCCCCCTGGCACGTGAATCAACTCTGTGCAATGTCTCTATGCTGCATACACTCTCTGCCCACTAGGGCTACTAGTCACTTAGTAGCCCTGTGGGTTTTCGGATCATCTTCCCTGGTATTGTGTGCTATTGTTCAATTTACCCATTTCTACTTAATGGTAGCCCCAAAGTGCAAGAGTAGTATGCTAGCTAGCAATTCAGATATGCCAAAGAGAAGCTATAAAGTGCTTCCATTAAGTGAAAAAGTAAAAGTTCCCCACTTCACAGTGAAAGAAAACAAACCGTATGCTAAAATCTACAGTAAGACAAATCTTCTACTCATGAAAATGGGAGAAGAAAAAAGAAATTTGTGCTAGGTTTGCTGCGTTGCACCGCAAACTGAAAGTTATAACCACAGCGCATGACAAGTGTTTAGTTCAGATGGGAAAGACATTACATTTGTGGGCAGAAGACATGAACCAAAAATGTATTCCAATCGACAGCAAAGTGTTGCACCAGAAAACACTGAAACATCAGCAAGAGATGCCCTGAAATGAGTAACCACATTCACATAACTTTTATTGTATTGTTATAACTGTTTTATTTTATTATTAGTTATTCTTATTACTCTCTTAATCTGATAATTTATTAGTTAAACTTTATCATAGGTATATATGTATAGCGAAAAATATATAGGGTTAAGTATTATCTGAAGTTCCTAGAAACTACCGAGGGTCTTGGAAACCATATACGCTGAGGATAAGGGGGATACCGTATCACCTATGATTTATTTCTAAAAACAGCAACAAAAACCTGGATCTAATCAGGACTTTAGATCTAACTACCAATTTATAGGAAATGGAGGAGACAGAGACAAATGCGAAATGAGCCACTGAATGTAGAGTCATCAAAATCGAGACTTCAGGAATTTGTTTTTTTAAACAAGGTGAATAAAAAGATGTGACAGTGCGGAAGCCCATAAATTAAAAAAAGACTTAACAGACCTATCAACCAATAGCGATGTATGGACCATTTTTGGATTCTGATGTGAATAAAATTTTAATATAAATACTGACAGGATATTTGTTGACATTAAACCATTTTTGTTAACTTGGGGACAAGTAAGAAATGTACTGTGATTATGTTTTAAGAGTCCTTATATTTAAGAGATACATATTAATATATTTACAGATGAAATATTATATCCCTGCTCTGCTTCAAAAGAATGGAATGAGGGAGCAATTGGAAGCATAGACAAAAAAGAATTACCCAGGACTCAATAATTTTGAAGCTGGGTTTTTGATGCATGGAAGTTCATTGTAACAGTGTCTGTAATTTTACTTATGTTTAAGATGTTCCATGCTAAAACGTTAAAATGTTTTAATTACTGCTGATGTCAAATTTTGAAATGAGATCTAAACTTTTTCTATTTTCATTCTTAATTTTCATTTAGATATTAAATTCAGTGCAGCATAATCATAAAACTTACTTTGCAAATGACTTCATTAACAACTTCTTGGCACAGAAATCAGAATAGAAAACTGCTTTGATGAATTTGATTTATTCTTTTATTATCTTTATTCATATGATATGTGGTAGAGCTCAAAACCACAGGGCAACTAATTCTGAAGAAAGGATGAACTTTTAAACAATTAATTAATTAACCTTATTTGCATAATGATCTTATTTGCATAGCTAATGGACAAGGCATTGATTATAGGCTATTTATAGTCATTAATAAGTAAAACCGTGTTAGAAATTCATGACTCTGTATGTCACATTTAAGAGACAAAGGTTAGTCATGAAATTTTAAGAACAATATTCAAGAATACAGCATTAAACAAACTAACAGTTAGCATTTAGGCTTCATGAATTTCTGAGAGGATAATTCATGAATTCTCTCTTCTGTCTCACCTCTACATGCATAATGGGGCACATATAAGCCGGCATGTGTGCATTAAGTAAATTGTGATTATCCTTAGATTTACATTCAAATTACAATAATGAGAGCTAGTTGTATTACATTCACATATGAGCACTAAACATATTTCTATTCCTCGAAATCAGAGCTATTTTTAAAAAATACCAAGTTCAACACCCTAATACTTACCAGATGTTTCTTTTTAAATTTAACTACTCTTTTCAAAGGAAGATGACAAATATAGTTTTTCAATCATTTTTACATTTATTTTTCTTTGCAATAAGGGAGTTTACATAATGTAAATTAGACCTTTTGACTCTTTAGATTTTTAAATAATTATAATCGCCTGTAGTTTAAACATTTTAAAAACTCAAAGAGCTGGTCTGCTAATTTCAAAGTATGTAATTATGCAAGTGATGCTTAATGATGAAAGACTACTTAATTCCTTTAATTCCAAAGACACACTATATATAATCTGATTTTTTTTTCAAATGATTTGATTGTACCTGTGCAGCCTTCAACGCTCGATCTGTTAGTGAGATCTGAGGTAAAGGAAAAGAGTGATTTATTTTTAATGATCATCAATTGAATTCAGATGGGAAATTTCATAATGTCTCTTCTGCCTTTTACTCCCATCATACTATCTTTTCTCTTCTACTGGCATTTATATGTGTGTGCACTTGCTCTGGCTCTTTCTCCTTTCCTCTTCTCCCTTCGAAAAATGCTGATTGATGGAGTGTTGTGGTAAGATGTCCAGGAATGGCCCTCAGAGCAAGAAGTAAATGTTTCAGATCCTGTTTCCCACTTCTTGCTTTTTTTGAGTCTCTATTCTACTAATGATTAAATTAAATTTGGCTTTCTTGGGTCTCCTAGATTCTAAAAAAGTTAATGTGATTGTTAAAAAAAAAGATGGATTGCTTAGGTGCAAAGGAGCATTACCTCAATCAATGGGGAAAAGATACTGTTTATCCCATTATTGGTAATATCTCACAGAATCCCTGCAGGCCAGCTTCACAAATTAGCTTTTACTTGCTTCCCTGTGTGGTTAAAGTATATCAAACTAAAATGTTGAAGAAATATTTTGGAGTTAAAAAATGGGAGACTGAATCTTCAAATTTTCATATACTGACAAGTGTAATTTTTAGGAAATCACTGAACCTTTTCTCATCATGTCTTTGTAAAATGAAGATAATTTTCATTTCTTATAAATGGATGTGAATTAAATATAATGCGACATGTATGTGTTAATAAATGTTAGTTACTAATTTTAACTAGTGTTTCCTCTCTTTTTAGAAAATATATAAGTACAAGGAACCACACAATTCAAGGACTGTCTAGCGGTCACACACCCATGAACAATTTACCACAGCTCAAGGGATAGCCAGTACCTCACAGCAGAATGAGAATAAGGTTTATTATCTAACACACTCAAATAATGACAGTGTTCTACAGTATTATACACAAAGTCTGGAAATAGCGTCTTAGCGTCTTGACATTTCAGAAATATGAAATCCTCTCAGTGTTGTCATCTAAGAGAAATTAAATGGGAAAACCCCTCTGAGTGTTCACGATCTTTCTACATTCTTCACTGAGAACTTTCAGACATAGATATTTCATTAGATAATGAGCAGAGCACCATCCATTTACATAAAAACCCTTATATAATATAACTTACTTTTCAAGGGAACTCGGAGATTGGAGAGGATCACATCCAGAGAGTCAGCTTGGACTCAAAGCACATAGCTTGTCCTCGTTTCATAGTCCAGAGGGGCATTCACATAGATAATACTCATGGTGTTATTAATTCCAAAGTTATCTAGAATTAAAATATGATTTCTTGGTCATTTTCTTTACACCACAAGTAAAAATAATTCTCTTTAAAAGGCACCGTGATTTAAAAAACTCCTATTTATAGTAAGCGTAATGCCTAAAAGAGATAACATACTGGATTTGGGAAACTATGTTCAAGAAATGATCAACATCAGTGTTATCCTTAAGTGCATGCATTGAAATGCCAGGGTTGTTTTTTTTTTTTTTCCAGATTCTCCTGAAAATTAATGTTTCTGTAATCAATTACATTTGGGAGCAATGCATACTATACCCCTCAGCATGAATTCAGATGGCCCTCTACTGTATTAAGGCCTTAAGAAATTTTGTTCTAAAGAAATTCATACAATTTTGTTTAACCAAGTAGTTTATGATCTTATTAGATTATTAATTTTTTATAATATAATGTATCTTAATATCCTGTATATTCTGCTATGAACACATGAGGGAAACAGATAATTTAATATGTTGGTTATTTAGAAAACATGATTTATTATTTTAAATAGATTAAACTGAAGTCTATTCAACGTTTCAGTGCTACAATGCGGGTAGACTGTGAAATCTAAGGAGGCATGCATGCAATGTAGAAGAAGGTGTTCCAGTTCTGACCTGTATTCGTGGAATCCATCTTTGATTTGAGCAAGCCCTTTGCTCAAGTGTTTTTTATTAGAGGGAAGTTCAAACCCAGTCTGAGACGACTGTAGTTCTGTTTACGATGCGACCGGTTTTCAGGACCAAAGACTAGTGGGAAATAATCTTTCATGATCCATGCTCTCGAACATACCATCCGCTTAAGACAACATGAAAAGATACTGAAACAGTGGCAGCTTTCCTATTGTTACAGTGGTGGATTTTAACAGGTATCTTATACACTGTTCCCTTGCTGAAGGTAAAAGAAAATCACTGTGTCTTCCTTTCCATGTTATAGCCGAATGTGATGAGAAATCTTTCTGCTTGTAATCTGTGTCCTCAACAATACAGTTCCTTATGTAAACAGGAAATATGTTGTGGAATGCGTATGAAAATAGTACCGCAATTTCACAGGTGTTACTGAAGACATTTGATACATTGTTGGAGTCTTAATGCTGGGATCCAAAATATTCAATCAGAAAGTTAGATCACTCTAAGGAATAATGCTTCAGGCAATGGCTTTGAATTGAACTGCTTCCATGCTTTAAGCTTCAGTTTCCCACTTGCGCTCCACAGGCTTGTATATCTCAAATGATAAATAGATAACCTTATTTGCCTACAGTATTATGGTATGTAGCTACTTAATATCTTCAATGTGTGAAGCAACCTTGGACTCTTCTAACATCTACAAAGTGTGTAAGCTATTTCTGAAAACTGGCACATTTCATGGTGGAAATTCATGCGAAGAGGTTTCAGGCTTCCATGTGTTGAAAGGAAGCATAAATGTTGAAAAGAACTCAAAGTGTTATGATAAGTTTCTACGGTGATTCAATACTTGGTTCATTTGTTCCCATGAAGAGGATCTAGAAACACCATAAAAGTTAGTGAGATCTGAGGTAATCTGACATGTAGCAGCACATGTCAAGGAAAGAGGATTTTGAATATCTGCTTTTTTTAAAGTCAGAAGTCAAGTTATCATTTCATTGGTACAGTTGGTGTATGCTATGAAGTCTAAGGCAGCATGCACGCAGTGTAGAGGAAGGTATTACAGTTCTAACCATTATTCGTGGTATATATGTTTGATTTGAGCAAGCCCTTTGCACTAGTGTTCTTTATTAGAGAAAATTAAAAGTGAATCTGAGACCACTGTAGCTCTGTTTACAATGTGATAGTTTTCAGAACCAAAGACTGGTGGGAAATACTCTTTAGCGATCCATGCTCTGAACATACCATTTGCTTGGACTACATGAAAAAATACTGATACAGTGGCAGCTTTCATGTAGTTTATAGTTTTGCATGTTGTGTCCCTGGCCTTTTTGACTGATACCCCACCCCCCCCAAGTAAGCATAAATTGTTGCTGAAAGAAACAGGTCTTTTTGGTCTCCCATGTGGAACAAAATTGAATTCTTAAGCACTGACAATAAACCGGGGATGACCAGAGCTTCAGAGTAAAGGGCGGACAAGGGCACGAGTAATGAGTGTCAGCACCAGGGTGACAGCCAACTAACAGACACAGCATGGACTACACATCTCATGACTAATGAATTAGCACAATGACATTTTCCTAAGATTCTGAAGCCATGTAATTCGCCTAGGTTTCCTTGCTACAAATAACAGACTGCAGTGGGGTTTGGGGTGCCAAAACCGAGTCAGGCTTTCTGATGAGGACAGAACTGCTGAGAAACCTGATCACTGTGTGGACATTAGGGGATAGTTTTCTGTTGAGTCACAGAGATGGTAGCAAAGGACATTGGCGGAAGGTGGGAGGAACTTGAAAATGCTGGCAGATCGAGTGTATGACCGTCTCATGGGAACATGGGGAATCCGTCAATCCCCTGATTTGCAAAGGAGATGAACTCGAAAGAGAGGGCTTCTTCTCTCAGTTTGAAGGCGGCCTCTCAAAGTTCAGAGTTGTTATAGCCTAATACTTTCTGGATCTGGTAGCCCGGAATGGAGACATGAAAAGAAAGCTCTGATGTTGATTGATGTTCCTTTTCTCAATAGTTGACCAAAAAAGGGATCGTTGTTGAAAAATGAACATCCTCGTCTCAAACAAAGGGTACTGAACGGGCACCTGTTCCCAGGGAGTCGAGTGAAAATATGGCTCTTGGGACCCAAGCACTTCCCAACATTTGGGTATTCCTGCCCCAACAGGGTTTTTGCCTCTGTCTGCAACTCCGCTCTGATTCCTCCCAGAATCAATACCGAATCCGTATGGAACAATCCAGGACGTTCTGATTCTTGAGACAAACACTTGGGAATGGTTCAAGGGCAAATGCTAGTCAACGATTCAATGAGAATGTGGCCGTGGAGGGCAAAAGAGCCCTAGGGGATGGGTTATATGATGATGGCTGATCCACTGTCTTCTTGCACCCAGCCGACTCATCAGAAATGCTCGTATTTCAAGGCTGGCCACTAGAAATGCAGGGCATCTCAGACAACCGTGTTCCCACAGTCACCTGAAATTCACCAAAGCATTAAGAGGGAACGTCTAGAATGAAGCTCTAGGTCACCATGGAGCAATGGAAAGGTTCTGTACTCACCAAGTCAAAAAGCATGTGAGACGAGCCAGGACCCTACTCAACCATAGGGGCCCTTGACTAAGGTTTGGGCAGCCTTGGGTCTCAAAGTAAGCGTGGATCTCCCTCTCAATTCTTTCTCTATCCTGGTCAAGCCATAAAGCAGGAACAGACTGTGTGGACCCGGGTGGCCCTTGGCGTGCAGTGCATGAAGCCCCAACTGCATGATCCCTGGCTATGGTGTGGGCAGAGGTCCATTCAGGCAGAATTTCTGAATTAAATTCTTGGTCCGTTTTGAAATGGAGATCCTTAAATGAAGCATGGACACAGTCCTAGTTTGTATCAGTTTCAGGTCCATGACATCACGATCAGATAGTTACACACCTCTTGATGTGTTCCTCGCAAAGAGTCCAGCCATCATCTACCTCCTAGCAAACTCTCACAATAGGACTGAGATGATTCCCCTCTCTTTCGACATGCTTCCGCCAGACCAGACCAAGCCCAATGTTTACAGGCCTCTCTGAGGAAAAACATATGAAACACTCACACACTCATCTGGACATTGATACATGCAAAGGAAGCTTTATGCTCACATTCTAATTTGCACTCACACATTAGCAAAGACATCAAATGCCCACTCATTACACTCCTGAAACTGTACATTTGCTACAAATGACAGTCCTGGGAACCGGGAACAAACTGGATTGCTGTGTGGACCTGAGGGATCGTTTTCTGTTGAGTCACAGTTTTCTTGGCAAAGGACATTGGAGGTAGGTAAGAGGAAGTTGAAAATGATTGGCAAACTGGGTGCATGACCATTTCATGAGTACATGTAGAACATGTGAATCCCCTGATTTGAAAAGAAGTGAAATCAAAATGAATAATATTGACTGTCAGTGGGAAGGTGGCTTTCTAAAGGCCAGAATTCTTACAGCTTAATAATTTCTGGATCTGGTATCCCTGAATGGAGACACGAAAAGAAAATTGTTATGCTAATGATGGTTCTTATCTCAATATTTGTTTTCAAAGTGTACTTTGTGAAAAAAATAAACATTCTCATCAAGGAAAAAGGGTACTGGGGAGGCACCTGTCTCCTAGGAGTCAGGTGAAATTATGGCTTCTGACACCCTCACAATTCTCAACAGTGGGATTTTCCTGCCCTGTCAGGTAGAAGGAAAGCTTTGATGCTCGCTCTATGTTCCTTTTCTCAATATTTCATAAAATGTAGCTGTTTAGGAAATTGAACAGTCTCATTTAAGACAAAGGGTATTTGGGGGCACACACTAATTTATTCATTTTTGGAATAATTGTTCTCTTGGTAAAATAATACTTCATGGTAAACCTTGTCTCTCTCATAATGAACCTTGCTTATGGTTCATGTTATAGGTTATATTAGTTTTGACTAGTAATGTCTGGCTTCTGAAATTATATTATAGACATCACATAATTTTTAAAATGACATTTCTTAAAATAAGCTTCAGAATTCTTTTGACATAATATTGGTTATCATGAAAGTGATAAATCGTAAAATCTATTTAAGTAATAAAGAATATACAGCCATCACATCTTAAGACTAAAGATTTTCTTGAGTTTGCATTATTTGAACAATTTCTGCTATACAGTATGAACTGAGTTTTATATGTTGCCTTTGTTTTTAAAAGCATGTAAATTAAAGTGTGGTAAAGTATAGACTTCTAATTTTGTCCTCCAGATGAAATATTTCTTCCCTATAATCCGGCATACATTTAATTCATTGGAAAAATTAATTTATTTTTATTGCAAGTCAATCAACTTTTTACTCTCGATGTGACAAAATTTAACACATTTACATTAGTGTCTGCACTCACAAAGGCACATGTTTTCACTGTAGGTACCAGTGGAATTGTGGAGAAGAGTTGATCATTGGAGAGATGTATTATATTCCTGCTTTACTGGTAGTTTTTTATTATAGAGTTAGTAACTCAATTTCCTTGAGATTTCTCATCTGATAAATAAAAATAATAACATCTACCTGGCAGGATTATTGTGAAGATTATATGAAAATATATGTACCATACACTAGTACAATATCTGCCACCTGGTTTGCAGTGCTCCCCCTTCTGCATTCAGGCAACCCACTGATTAAAATATATATAGTAAAATGATACTTTATTTTCCTCTTATTAATAGGTTTTTAACTTGAATCTTTATTACTCTTTAAGTTACTGGTGGTTGCTTTTGATGCTGGTAAGCTGTGATGTCCAGCATTGCAACAGTGACAATTCTTGTCTTACATCCTGGAGAAATCCCATGCTTCACACAAGAGGAACATAGGGTTGATTCCTATCAAGTTTTATAATACATGTAGGTTTTTGTTTAGTTTTGCTCATGAAATATAGATGCAATATGAATTTATGAATGAGATAGATTTCCAATTCTAGTTTAAGCTTTTATAAGTTAACATTGTATTTACTTTAAGTTAATATATTTAAAATGACAATTTTGTGCAAAGAATATCGATCGTAGTAATGCTTTGAGGAATAATAGATCTGTTTAAAAATGATAAAAACAAGCTTTGAAATATACAACACTATGTTTTTTGGTTCAAAATGCAACTGACTAATGATCTCATTGGTAAGAAGTAGACATTTAATTTCTTATCAGATACTCTATATTTTCTAAATTTTGATACATATCTGAGGTGATATTTTGCAAAAAAAAAAAAAATGGTACTATCCAATTCCATCCAAAGATGACTGGATAAAGGAGACATGATACATATATATGGTTGAATATTACACGGCCACAAAAAATGAAATTTTACCATTTCGACAACATGGATGGACCTAGAGGGTATTATGCTAAGTGAAATAAGGCAGTCTGAGAAAGACAAAGAGCCTATGATTTCATTTCTATGTGGAATCTAAAGAACAAAATAAACAGACAAAAACAGAAGCAGACTTGTAGACAAACTTATGGGTGCTTGAAGGGAAGAGGGGTTGGGGTACAAGTGAAAAAGATGAGGAGATTAAGAAGTGCAGGTTAGTAGTTATAAAATAGTCACTAGTCACAAAGATGTAAAGTACAGCATAGAGTTTGTCATAACTATGGATGGTGCTGGGTACTGGACTTATCAGGGGGAATCACTTCGTAAGTTATATAAATACCTAAGTGCTAGGCTGTATACCTGCAACTAATATAATATTAAATGTCAGCTGTAATTGAAAAGAAAAGAACATTAAAATAAAAAGAGATATAAAAATATTTTAAAGATTAAAGAATATGTATGTGTTTATGTGCATGTATTGTATGTTATATTTATAGAGATCGTGTATACACTCTCTTAGTCAGGTCAGGCTCCCATAACAGAATATCACAGACTGGTTTCTTATATGGCAGATATTTATTTTATCACAGTTCTGGAGACTGGAAGTCTGAGATCTGGGCACTTGCATGGTCAAGTTCTGGTGAGGAATCTCTTTCAGGTTTACAGAATGCTGCCTTCTCACTTGTCCTCACTTAGAGAAAAGAGATGGAGAACAAGCAAGCTCTCTGATGTCTCTTCTTCTCAGGGAGGTCATCCTGAGATAAGGGCCTCACTCTCCTGGCCCATCTAAACCTAATTCCCTGCTAAAGGTCCATCTCCAAATATTGTTTCAATGAGAGTTAGAACTTCAACATATGAATTTTATGGGGAAACAATTCAGTCCATGGTGTGTATGTGTGTGTGTCATTTGGAAGTGAATAATTTACTGAAAAAATAATGAAATTAAAATTTTAGGATTGCTTTATAATTAAATATAAGTGATAGAAAGATTTAGAATGCTCTCCTGAAAACATAGTCAAATTTTCTTTCATGTTGTTTTATTTTTGTCTCCAAGTTAAACATTAGTGTACTTTTATTAGTATATTAAGACTCACAGGAAATAGTTTTCTCAGCATAATTTATTTGTTCTGGGCATATCATTAAAAGTCAGCCAGTTGTATTTCAGAGGTTTTCATCCATGGGTAGAAATGGAGAACTATATGAAAAATACAGTACACTGTGAAAGACAATAAAAGAAGCTCACAGTACTGAGGAAGTGTGATGGAGAAACATTTAACTGTGTCTGAACACGATCAGCATAGATTTGAACAGTATTTTGAAGGGAAGTAAAGCTCAGCCATTCCACAAAAATGTAGAAGGATGTTCCACACTAAAGACTCAGCTTATACAGAAGTATAAATAAGGGAGAATAAGGGAGAATGTACTGATTCCAGAATATTTTAGTAACTTAGTCTATCTAGAGCTAAATTGGAAGTTACACAATGATTCAAAATGAGACTCAAGAAAAATGAAAATTTCATATAATTGACCACTTTATCAAATTCTGAAATTTAGATTTTATTCCTTTGATAATTTCTAAAAGCTACCTCAGAATTTTCAGTTACAGCTGGAGCTAAGATATTGTAAGAGGAGGAAGGTGATGCATCTGGGAACATCTACTACACTCAACCAACTTGTTTTCTCCTTTCATAAAATGTTGTCTTTATAATATCTAAGTGCTAAATTAAATTATGTAATACAAATACAGCAGAAAATCCTACATAACACATATATAAGACATTGAGATGTAAACTATATTTAAAACAATAAGAATTATTGATAATATATTTTAAAGAGTACTTTTTTATTATGTTTATGATTACCAAATACCTTCCTTATTGGTTGACATGATAACCTGAGGATTCCAATTCTTAGAAAACATAGTTTTCACCTTTTTGAGAACTTCCTTCCATGTCTTCATTTTGCTCTTCTCAAGAACAAAGATGGATGAAAACTCGCTTGTGTTTCTCACCAAATTATCTAGGAGATACTCACAAAAAAGGTACTTACTATTTGAGATGGGTCCAAAACTTCCTCACAGTTTCAGCCCAATAAAATTCCCATCATTGTTCTTTAAAACTTCCCACCCTATATCTAGTCATTCCTTGGAAGCCTAAAGAGGAGAAAAAGATGGTGCAGAATATTTTCCCTTAAATAAACTCAACCAATTGTTTGCCTTTTCTCTGGACTTTCATTAAGAGCTCATTTCCTTATTAATAGAAATATGCCTCCAGTCTTCCCCATCGTATTGCTTGTTAACTTTTCTAGCTAAAACATTGTGACACTAAGGGCAAGGTCATAGAACTCATCATGGCATTGCTCCTTTAGCTTTCTTTCCTTTTTTTTTTTTTAATCTTTACTTACTGCCACCTTTTAAAAATATTTTTTCAACAAATAATTTACTATTTCTTACATTCTCTACATAAACTACTAACTGCAAATAGATTCTATGAATAAAGTTGTTAAGTTAGAGAAGAAACAACTACCAATTATTCAGTTCTAAAATTAATAGCAGTCATTTGAGAACATGGGGAAAAATATTTGACCTTCCAGAACATTTCTAACAATTGGAAATAATGCCCTGACTGTCTCAGTTCATTTCTTATTCTAACACATAAAGTAATTTGTTAATCTCATTGTAGCTTGCAGTTTATGAAGAAAATCCTACATTAAGAATTAATAGAATTGCCATAATGGATTCAGTAATACTTGGATAATGAATAGGACTTTTTGTTTTCTCTAAGGCACCTAGATATTTGGATAATAAAAAAGTCATATTAAGTACTGGCAGAAGTTACTATTTTTTGAATAAATGCAAATAACGGAATCTAAATGTGTCTGTAGGCTTAAATTTTATGTAAAACATGGAATGAACTATTAAAAAAACAAAGGCTGATGATTACCTTCTTCATCAATCATCTCTTTGTCATTTATCAATTATTGTGCTTTCTTAGATTTTTAGAGAAGTACATAGCAGAGAGTTCCTGGGCCTCCTGACTGGTTTCCTCTTACTCCTGGGTATACAGTTAGACTACATTTCCTAACCTCACTTGCTCAATGGAGCCATATGACTGAATTCTGGCCAATAAAATGTGGATCAATATGGTCTGCATCAATTCCTGACCTGATTTAAACTTTTCCCCTGTTCGATGTGTGAAATGGCAAAAACCCAGGGAAACTTGGTAGCCATATGTTGACAATTGTAGAAATATGATAGAAAAGGAGCTTAGTCTTCTGAATCATGATGTGGAGAATAGCTACCTAACTACCAATGCCTTCAATGAACTGCTATGTGAGCAAGAAATTTAGGGCCTTATCTACCATGATAGCTAGTACTATTTCAACTAACATAGTTTGTCAACATTTCATTAGTATAAAGCAACTAATGACATAACAATCATTTTAGAACCTTTTCTCATTATGTTGCAATATTTCCCAGTTTGTCACTTTTAAAACAGCATTTATGGTAGAATACTTTTATGATTAAACTACTATCTTTGGCAAAATACTTACACTGTTTCAAATTGCTATGATAGCCAACAGAGTTTCTTTCTTTATTGAAATAAAAAAAGGGAAAAAAAATAGAGTGATTGGTTCCTGCAAACTTTGTCCCCTTCTCTTTGCTATTTTTTTTAAAATTCATTTCCTTCCTTAGCTAGATGCACATAACTTCCAGAAATGCCAAACTCTGTTATTAATCCCCACTTATCAGAATGAGCTTTGGTTTGGAGTGGAAGGATGGCAGAATACACAACACATGATTATGCTACAGTAGTGTAAGGATTATTTGAGCAAAAAGCACTTTAAAAAAACCACAGTACAAGAAGGGCATTCTAATCTCCCCTTTTCTTGTAAGCAGGAGATAAAAGTTCCATGTAAAAGATGCTCTTATTGCACAAGGAGAAAAAAAAATTATTTAACAGGGAGTCAAAGCCAAGAGAATTCTATACAAACAGGCCTTGTTAAAATAATTTTTATCTCCCTTTAGGTCCCCTACAAAGTTTAGTTATTTTCTCGAGCTCTCTTTCTTTTTGTTCAATTTAATGTGAAAGCATGTAGGTTCTATCATTCCTTTGGATCTTCATTTCCTTATGAGGGCCCTCGTGACATGTAAACTTTATATCACTATGTATGCTATCTCCTGTTAATCTGTCTGATGTCACTTTAATACTTAAGACTAGCCAAAAAACCCCTGAAAAGACAGAGATAAATGTTTACCTCTCCTACAAAATTGAGTCAGGTAGAAAAATTTTGCTTCATGTGA
Organism: Pteropus medius; assembly: GCF_902729225.1. NCBI lineage: Eukaryota > Metazoa > Chordata > Mammalia > Chiroptera > Pteropodidae > Pteropus > Pteropus medius. The sequence continues at coordinate 21,994 of NW_024345184.1, forward strand.
TCAAATATTGGGGAACACAAATTTATAATGTAAGATTTCTGTTTATTTGTAGGGTGTGGGAGGAGGATGTTCATGAGTTACACATGGAGGGCAGTCATCCAGTTTAATTAGCATTGTGAGCTGAGGATTGGTATTTACACTCAGGAATGTCTTAATTTCCATTATGACTTCTTTGAATTCCTTAGGAAAAACTATTTTTTCAATATATGCCTAAGTATTAAAGAGAGGTTCTAAAGTATTCATTTATTTTAGAATCTTGAACTCGATTGTTAATCTAAACCCCTCCCTTGACCCAACTATCTTATCTTATTTTTGAAATGGCCAGTTATTAAATCTTTAAATCTCAGAATAAAATGATTAGTTAGGTTAGGTTAGGCATCTATAAAAGGACATCCTTAAATTTTAATGGTTTAAAGAACAAAAAAACAAATATATTGGGCTCGTGTGACAGTCTTAAATGAGGGTTTCTGCTTGATGGTGGCTCTTCTGTATGCCGTTCTTCCAAGCTGACATTCAAGGACTTATGACAATTTAACACCTTCTGTCTTTAGCATTCTGTTTCAAAAGAAGTTCAATCATTGCCATTTCAGTCCATGGAAAGGGAAAAGGGGCAGAAGTCCACATCCAGACACTTTCTGAATCAAGTGAGGTAAAAGTTGCAAATTTTATATCAGCTCACATTTTATCTTGAAAATGCAGACAATTGTCCACACTCGGCTTTGAAAAGGCAGAGGAATGCTATTCCTTGTTAGGCAGTCATGTCTAAGTTCCACTTCTATTACTGAGGCAAAAGAAAAATGGTGTTTGTAGAGAAGGAGCACATTAAACATGCAATTTTAGACATATTATAGGTTTGATTGCTGTAGATATTCTAAAATAAGTTAGTTTCTATTTAGACTATATAATATTGGGTACATGAACTAATGGTGTAATAGTACAGAAACATTTTAAAATATATATTGGGGAAAATCCATTCTTCTTAAAATAATAAGAGAATTAATACTTTTTTCCCTTTGAATTCAAAACAAGTATCGGATGAATATTTTTGGAAATTTTAAGTAATTTCAAATTATTTCAGCTAATGAAGTTTTGATATCATATATTCCAAAGTAAAGCTTTCCATTCTTCAAGTTAAAGTTCGGCTATTTGATCACAACTAATTGCTTTCCCCATTTTCCAGAGAAGTTTAATCATCTTCATCACAAAAGTAAAAGAGAAAGAAAGCGAAAAGTAAAGCATGGCAGAGTGTAAGTGAGAGTTATGAGATGTAAATTAGCTTCTTGGAAGTTATCAAAAAGACTTGAGAGGTGGCATTTACTATTTGGCAAAACATTTTCCAATGTATCTCTCCTACCTTGACAGAGAAACAAAATCCATTGTTCTTTTTATAAAATTAAAAACATTTAAACATTGAAATACTGACACTTGGTTGCTAGAATATAGTAACAGACTTGTCATTATACTTTCTAAAATTATAATAAACATCATAGTAAATACGTTACTATTCACTAAAAAAGAAAACCTATTGAGTTGCCAGCTGTTTGGTGACAGATCATTAGTAGGTTAGCTTACCAAAGCAAAAGTAGCAACACAACAGAAAACCAAGCCTTCTGTTTACATATTTAATTATTATGTCTGTTTCCATATTTTAAAACTTCCTTTCTGCTAATGGTTCTTTGAGAAAGAAAGAAAGAAAGAAAGAAAGAAAGAAAGAAAGAAAGAAAGAAAGAAAGAAAGAAAGAAAGAAAGAAAGAAAGGAAGGAAGGAAGGAAGGAAGGAAGGAAGGAAGGAAGGAAGGAAGGAAGGGAAGGAAGGAAGGAAGGAAGGAAGGAAGGAAGGAGGAAGGAAGGAAGGAAGGAAGGAAGGAAGGAAGAAGGAAAAGAAAAGAAAAGAAAAAGAAAAGAAAGAAAAGAAAAGAAAAAGAAAGAAAGAAAGAAAGAAAGAAAGAAAGAAAGAAAGAAAGAAAAGAAAGAAAGAAAAGAAAGAAAGAGACAGTTTGTAAAATTAGTCAAGGACTTTACAAAGACCAACCTAAATATTAAGTGAACTAATTTAGCTTGTCAAGACTAGAGCAGAAATTTCTGACATTATTTTTCTTGTTTATAATTTGTAATATTGGGACATTTTATTTGTATAGGAAAAAGATTTGATATTTGTCTTTTCTCAAATCCCGTGAACTAAAGTTGCTTCCTAATGGTCTGACTTCAAGTAATTTTCAGGGTAGGAAGAATCTCATAATGGAAAAGCTATTTGCCCATACAGCTATGTTTACTTTTATAATGGCCAGATTTACAGTAAATCTTAAGATAAGTATGCAGTTGATTCTCTTTGATTCCTACGGCAGTTGTCATAGTCGAAACAGACTCATTTTGTTTAATTTCATGACCACTTCTAACCAATCTTTACTTGAGCCATTTTATAAGGTTAAATAGAGGATCAAGCCATTATTTGCTTTATCTGTCATTAAATGAACATCTACATTTTCCAGGACACACTGAGTTCCTCTTAAAACTTTTGAAATATACTAACTCTTCAGACTGTATAATATTTATTTATATAATTGAAATTAACATTCACATCATTTAGGAGCATAAACACATGCAAGATTTCAGAATTGTAACAAACCTTTATTTTGATGCATCATTCCTGTTTTATTTTGTTCTTTCACTTTTACTTTTTGACAAATAAGGGAATATCAATAATTTCAGTGACTTAAGAGTTTGCATGGCCAGATAATTATTTGTTTATTTTTCACTCTTCCCTTTGCTTGAAACAAATTTCTTAAGGAGTTAATGGCATTTTCTTTATCTTTTTATTAAAACACACCTTCTTTCTCAAAATCATCTTCTGGTGGCTTCAATTTTTTTTTTAAATGAATTAAGTTCAAGTATTTGCCCCTCCCCCCCATAAATAAGCATTACTTTCAAGTTATTAACATTCAGGCAAATAAGAAGTTTATATCTACATTCAGTCTCATATCTTAATTTGATTTTTACTGGAAATAGAGGAAAATAGGTTAATCTTACTCATCAAAATTCTGTTCTTAGAGTCGTATCATATAATGGAGGAAATATAACATGAAGATCATTTAGTCAGCATAATAATTTAATACATGATGTTTCTAATATTCTTACCACCTTGTCAACTGGTCTCTTTTAAAAATTTACAATTGTGAGGAATTCCCGCCTTAATGTTTGAATAGCTGAAAAAGTTGGAAAGGCAATTCTTACTCTGAGATTATTATGACTTTATTTATTATCTTACATTATTTTCTATACAATTTTCTCTGAGTCTTCAATTTTAACACTTATTCCCTCTTTTATGTCATATCACTGTTTAGTAGAGGAAAAGTAACTTTCCCAGTACCTTTCTGAGACCTGTAATATAAACAAATTAACAAGAGAAAACACAGCTTTGATATCATGTATTCTTTGGGTATACATGGGAGATACTTAGAAAAAGTGAAGAACTCGAAGAGGTGGCGTTAGAATTCAGGATTCAATATTATCTTAATAGGGAAAGGGAAGGAGTGTATAAGCCTATTCTTAGAGTAAATAGCTTTTTGTAAAGATAAATGTTTTCTTAGAAGAGTAGATGGGAGATATGATAGATTGTGACAAAGTTTGTCTTAGTGTCCTGTCCACTTCCAATCTGTTCTCCTGTGATAAGAATCGATCTTTGCTAGTCGATGAAGCTCCTAGGGAGAGAGGGTCTATGACAATTGAGTTCTTTTTGGAGGATCAGTCTTTAGGTAGATAAGGGGAATTCAGAGAAAATCTCTCCCTGAATTTGCTGTTTTCTAAGTGCCTACAGCTCTTTGGTGTATTTTAAAATACACCAAAGTTGCATATTTTGGGGTGGCACGTACCAATCTTCTACTGTTGAAATTTAGGGTGGTATATTCTGCTCCTCTTCAATTGACATTGAGCTAAACTCTTTGATTAAGACAGAGGTATCTTGGCAAGGATTGGGCTTAGGGGGAAGAGAACCCTTGTGTACCTTGTAGTGTCTGCCACTGATGTGGAAGAAAAGAGTGATATCAACTGTGTAGTTGCTGACCTCAGAGAAATAGTAATTAGAGTTTCTTATACTATTTTAAAATATCCTATAATGTATGGCACTCTTCTACATTGTAATCATATGTAAATAATGGCATACTATAACCCTCAAGGTTTTCTTATTCATTTTTTATCTCCACATGAATGCATACATATTAAATCTATTTAATTTGTTTATCTTCATTATAATATTGCAATATATATTAATACCTATGTTAATATATATTAAAGTTCTATATTGACGTCTTTTAAATTTTATCTTTATTCCCCCAGAAATCTTTTAGTAATAGTTTATGAATACTTTGAATTTTATTTATATATTTCAAAATACTAATATTACTTTTTAACTTTAATCTCCTCATGTCCTGTGTTAGTTCAGGTATGTCCTCTAACTATTAGACATCAAAATGAGATTTAACAAGCAAATATTTTGTTAGTTGATATTGCTATGTGAGAGAAATGATGAGGAAGCAGGGTAAACCTTCAAACCACATGCATTCTGACTGCACGTGAAAAATAGGGAGAGAACAATGTTAGCCTACTGTGTCTTTGAAGCGATTATTCTGTCATTTAAGTGAGATTGTGCATGAGGATCGGGAATCCTCAATTCATAGTGAGATGTCAGATAAGTCTTGTGTCTCCCAGGAAGGTACCTGCCTTAGCATCTCTACTTTTCTCATTCATTATCTGTAAGCAGCCCTTAGGAAGCATGATTTTGTTATAAACACAGCAGTAAACTTTAGAGGACAGCAACAGGGACCTTGGTCAATGTGCTTCCTATAGTTGGAGATCTGTGAGGCACAGTCTCATTGCTACCATAAGTCCATATCTGATGAGAAATTTTCAGTCAATTATCCATTTAGATCTTTTGGAAAAGAGTTGTACTGTCATAAACAGAAAATACATTTTATATATCTTTCATTTAATCCAAACAGAAATATCAAAATTCTAGTAGTAATTCAAACACATATTATTACTTTAAAATAAAGGGACTGTTTGTAGATTGAGTTAGCATTTGGAGAAATGACATTTGTCCTCCATCTCAGGATGATGGACTAAGACACTGGGATTCATTTGTCATTTATTTTAGAGGTAAATATCATGGAAAGGTCAATATATTTGTAATAGATCAAAGTCTAAATGTAAATATTGATTTTGAATGGGAAATTCAGTATGTTTCATAATTTACCAAAATTTTTATTAAAGACAGTTGTTTACAACTTTTCCAAACAATTGTGCTAGCAGTATAAACATATTTTTAGTATGTATTTAAAATGGAAATGTATCAATGTTGATTATTAAATTTTGCATATGTAATGACACGTTTACTTTCATTTTTCAGGATTCTTATATTTTAAATATGCAATTTCTATAAAAAATTTAAAATTTGTATCTTTATATGTAGAAAATAGGCTAATGTACCTAACATATTTTTATTAACCACTTGAACAAGTTGATATTTTGCTAGCTTTTAGAAAAAAATATTGAGTCATTTTCTATTTCTAGTATTATTCAATTGTAATACATGAAATCTGAAATAAAAATACTATATATAGAATTATCTTATTTTTTTAAAAAAATGCAAATCCCATAAGAAAGTAATCTTATCAGTTCCGTATTAAAGTAAAAATTCACCCTTTGCTCATTGATGTGAATTGGTCATGTAATAAATGAAAATACAAAAATTTATACAGTTTTTTTTTAAATATGTTTTTGGAGTCGCTTTCTGTTGAAGAATAAAAATGGAGTTGATTTTAAAAAGAACTCTAAAAGACCTAACCGTCCACCTGCTGAAATGCAAAACTAGAGAAAAAGCGTTATTTACAGTCCAGAAATTCAAGTTTATATACTATGAAAAAAGAGAACGATTTTATAACACTGGCCAAGGAAATGCTGAATGAATAGCTCTAGTTAACATCTCATTATTCAAGGGATTTAAAAATTGCCCTATACACTGAGGAAGATTGCCATCATTCTTATATATATCACATACATTTGGACTTAGGGATTTTTAATCAGTAAGTTCAATAGTCCAAGGAGAACTATTGGTCTTGATTTTAAAGAATGAAAAAAAAAAACTACCAGTAAACTAGTACTATAATATAAAAGAAATGCATATGCAGAGAGCATTACTTGTTTGCTAAGATTGTTTTCTATTTAAATTTAAATTTAGTATCCATTATGAGGGATGACTGTACCTGAAGAAACTTTTTCTGTCTTTTTATGGCACTACTAAATCTTGCTACAAACATAGTAAATTTTTCCTCTTTAACTATTAAAAAAGTGATCTTTTATAAATGATACACCTAGGCCCGGCCTCATGAACCTACTAAATCAGAATCTTTAAGTATGATCCAAAACATCTGAAAAGTTTAATAAGTTCTTCAGCTAATTCTTATCGTTTTAAAGTTTGAGAGCCATGACTAAGAGAGAACAGATAAACTCTATTGAGAACAATAAATAAAACAAACATATAGACATCCTTAATGACAGGTGTAGCTTTCATACCATTTTCTGAACTTGAGGAATTGTTTATGACTCTGGGGCTTCCGTTGTCTTGTCTTCAAGATGAGGAAAATTCATGGATCTGAATAGAAGCAAAACTCTTGACAATAGTAAGCACGCTTTGGAAATGATGGAAAAAGCAGTGTCTACGCATTTGATCCTTTATAAATTTTCTTTTTTACAATACATCTTATGAATTGTGGGAGAGCCTGTATTTCTTTTCTGCTCTAAATCTATTTGAAATTGTTTTACTCGGTTAAACATGAAAAATTAAATCACCCTGTTGAAATTACTCCAGGTTATAAATAATAGCAGTTGTAGTTGATGATTTTTTCCTATCCATTTTCATTAAATTCGCTCATAGTAAATATAAAAACAGTTTCTTAATTGATACTGATTTGCAAATATATGGAATGCAAACATGTCAAAATACATTAGATTTTCCTCTCAGTAGATGGAAAGTGATAGAGCTCGATTGAACCCCAGTGTAGTTTTATAACATCTATTTACAAACACTTTTATACACTAAACCTCATGATATTTAAAATTAATAGTAGCTTTATGAGACACATATAACATTTACTTTTATTGTTACTTTATGAACCCATTAGTAAAGAAGATTTTAAATGGTAGAATAATTGTTTCGTTTATATGTAAAATGTAAAAACTGGGTCTAACTTTGAAGATTGCAAATTCTGTTATTTTAGTGCAGGCATTATTCAGATGACAAAGAAGTTAAAAAGTATTTAATTGAGAGAGATTTATTGTAGTCTATATTTTCAAAAAACAATCAACTTGAAATGTTAAATAGATATCTATGAATTGGTTTATACATCCATGATAAAATCATGTGGTAGTATTTTGCATATAAATTCTGCAGCAGTTAACTTATCTGGGTTGTACTTCACCTGCAAAGATTTATTTCTAACCAAGACATTTGGAGTCATTTTGATCAATGTTATTCTTACCAAAATGGAGCTGTTTGTAGTAAATCCTTACAATGTTACATGATTCAGTGATAAAAAGTATCAAGCTCCAAAAAGGTATGGAGTAAGCTAAAATATATATTGTTAATGAAAAAACCAGTCCCAAAATACTACATACCATATGATTTAAGCTATTTACATTCTGGAAAAGGCACAAGACTATAGACAGTAAAAAATCAGTGGTGGCTTATTCAGGGGATGGGAAAGATGAATAGAAGAAGAACAGGTGTTTTTCTGGTCACCGAAACTACCCTGTATGATACTGTAATTGTGGTCATAAGATGTTATACATGGGTGTGAACTCAGTACTACATACAACACAAAGCATGAAACCTCATGTAAAAAGTGGACTTTAGTTAATAATGTATCAATATTATTCATCAATTGTACCAAATGGACCAGATTAATGCAAGACATTATTAAAAGGGGAAACTGGAGGTGGGTGATGCATATACTTTGGAACTCTATACTTTGCTCAATTTTTCTTGAAACCTAAAACAAGTCTAAAAAACAAAGTTCATAATTTTTTTAAAAAAATTGCAGCTCTTTTACATGTGAAATATGGACGTGGTGAGGACAGTGCAATAGTTAGATAATGAACTTATAAACTTTAAATTTGGAGTGGAGAAAAAAATGGCGTAGATGATAGAAGCTCTGTTCATGCCTCTGGTGACCAAATCACAGTTATGACAGAATCAAGGAGCAAACAGCAAAGAAAAATTGCATGGGATCTAGTTGAACAAGCCATAAAACTAAGGAGATATCTAAGAAATCACCCTGCAATGGCAGAAGGTAAGACGGTGTGAGAACAAGAGACTGCCAAGTCCTAGCGACTGAGAAGGACGCAGGCACCAGTGCAGCAGCCTGCTATTTGGACACCTCTTAAAGGGGCCGTGACCATGAGCGAACTTTCATGGTGATTGACCTGCTCACTCTGAGTGGCAGTGATGGTTCGGCTACACAGGGAGCACCAAGAGCTTACAGGGGGACACTGGGTTGTTAAAGTGAGGACCCAGGTAGGCTTGCTCTGTACAGAAGTGCCAGCGGTACCCATTGTTCATTTGTTGCACCCTCCCCAATTCCAGCTTGTGGACTCAGTGCTACCATAGCAGTGACGTCATCAAACTGGATAACAGAGGTCACTTCACACAGAGGATTTTCTGAAACTCTATCTCTCTTAACTCGTGGCCCCATCAAAGTCACATCCAGGTGTGTCCTCAGTGAGTCTGGTGTTCCTTGCTGAGCAGTGCCAAGACTCATAATGGTGGCAGCTGGCCTCGGTTTCTGGTGTGGCTTTTTGAGTCAACTATAAGCATATCATCCTTGCTGAATCTTAACAGGGGGGCCCTGAGGGGCACAGCCTTGGACTAAATTTGCCTGCAGCTGAACCCCTTTCAGGACTGTGCCACTAGATATCTACTTCACAAATCCACACTAATAAGACTGGGAGGTTTAGGAGCTTTGCTTACTACATAGACACAGACAGAGAAAGGCAGCCAAAATGGGAAGACAAAGAAGCAGAAACCAAATGAGAGAACAGAGCAGAGATCCAGAAACAGCGGAGTCAATCTAACAGATGCAGAGTTCAAAACTCTGGTTAGACAGATGCTCAATGAACTTATGGGAAGTGCAGATGAATTCAATAAAACTTCTACAAAGAGATTTAAAAAAAAACATAAAAATGGAAATGAAAATTATGAAAGGGAACCAGTCAGAAATGGAGAAAACATTATCTGAGATGAGAAGTATATTCAATGGCATAAACAAAGTGAATAAAAAAGAGGATCAAATGACCTAGATAGAGGATAGGAAAGCCAAGGACACTCAATAAGAATGGAAAGAAAAGAAGAAGCCGCGATTATAATAATTATATAAGGAGCTTATGGGACACTATTAAAGGTAAAAATATTCGTGTCATAGGGGCATCTAAAGGAAAACAAGATGATGAAAAGCTATTTGAAGAAATAATGATGGAAAACTTCCCTAATCTGGTGAAGGAAATAGACATAAAACCCCAGGAAGCTCAGGGTGCCCCTAAAACCAGGAACCCAATGCAGCCCATCACCTCATAATTAAAATGCCAAACGTTTAATACAAAGAATCTTAAAAGCAGCAAGAGAAAAACAGTTACATACAAGGGAGCCCCCATAAGACTGGCAGCAGATTTCTCAAAAGAAACTATGCAGGATAGAAGGGCTTGGAACAAAATATTTGATGTGATGGAAACCCAGGATCTACAACTGAGAATACTTTATCCAGCAAAGCTTTCATTTTGAGTTGAACGACAGATAATGAGCTTCCCAGACAAAAATAATCTAAAGAAATTTATCGTTACTAAGCCAATAGTACAGGATATTGGAGGTAATACCTGAAGAAGAATAAACATGTATCAAAAATAGGAAGAATGGTGATAACTACATTTCTATCAACAAGTATCTCAAATGGAAATGAATTAAGTGCTCCAACCAAAAGATAGAGTCAAATGGATAAGAAAGCAAGACGACTGGATAAGAAAACATATGCTGCCTCCAAGAGATTCACTTCAGATTAAAATACACACAAAGAAAGGGGAGGGAAAAGATATTGCCTTAATGGACCTAGAGTGTATTGCACTGAATGAAATGGGTTGGATAGAGAAAGACAAAATATCACGATTCCACGTATACATGGAATCTTGAGGAACAAAATCAACAACAACAACAAAAGTGGAAATAAACTCATAGACACAGAATATTTAAGAGGGAAACTAGATTGGAAGGGGTTTTGAGGAGACAAAAAAAAAGGGAAAGGGATTAAGAGGTAAAAGTGGAAATTTGCAGAATAGACATAGAGATGTAGAGTGTAGCATAGGAAGATGGTTAATAATGTTGTAATAAATACGTAAGGGGGAAGAAGGGTACTAGATTTAGTGAAGTGTTCACTTTGCGAGATATGTGGATCATTGATCACTATGCTATACAGCTGAAATTGGTATATTATTGTATGCCGACTATAATTTTAAAAAACTCATTGAATTGTACAATGTAAATACAGGCAACTTAGTATCTTTTATACTTCAATAAAGATGAAAAGAATAACAACTGGAAACAATTTAAGTGTGACATCTATTAAAATGAGGGGTTTTAATTGAATTATTATCTAGTCTCCGTTTAAGCATAATTTAGGTAATTTTGAAGTTTCAGTCAAAATTTGTGAGATTTGTTTAAAACAGCTCTCAGGAGGAAATATAGTAGCTAGTCCTGCCATCAGGAACATGTCAGGAACATGGGCATCAAACCCAACAAAGATAAGCCTTGTGAAAGAGCTTCTGGTGAAGGCCTTTCTGGAAGACATTTTTAAAATATGAAACCATCTATCTCTCCAAGATTCTAGGTCCATACTGTTTAAAGATATAACCATTTCCTCTAGCATGATCTTAGCAGTCCTTTTCTGGACAGTGGGAATGCAGTTGATCTCTTGACTCTTAAACTTCATCACTTAAGTTGTTTTGTCCCACTACTGAGCCCTATCTGTTTCAAGTGCTTCTATCATTGTAAAAGATTTTTCTCAATTATGTCAGCAGTAAATCTAGCTTTAAAAAGTAGAATTCTTGAATTTCAGACACTCAATAGCTACTTGTTTTGAATTAGGTGTTAAAAAGTTCATTGGAAGAGAGTTAATGATGCACTGTTTATTATAAAATAATGAATTACAACTATATGAATTAACAGCAAGAGAAAGATTTTAAAAAAAACAACAACTTTTGAGAAATCCTTTATTTGGCCATAATTCTTGGCTTCTGAAATTAGATTTTGATTCTACTCAACAGAAAGAAAAGAGGAAATGGTAAATCACATTATTTCAGATTCAGAATGGTAGAACTGGAAAATACCTTTCAGATAGTTTACTGTTAAGACTTATAAACTGTCAGTCAGCTATTAGGTCAAATCCACAGATCAAATGAAGTTAGATGATGCTTTAATAAAAAAACTTCATTGCTTGTCAAATGTAAAGTTTGTAGAATTCACATACAATTTTGAATTTATTTTCTACTTTTAAAATCCCACTGGCTTGCATTATGGCATAGTAGTTACATTTATAAAATAGAATATGCAGCCTCCCATTCTTTACTTATACCACTTTCCCTATTAATTTATGTTCAGTTCATTTTATTCAATTTTGTTATTTTTCTATTCACTCTGCTATCTGATTTTATGGATCTTGACCTCTTTTTGCTTCATTTTGCATTTAATTATATTTGACTCCAAAGGGAAAATGTCATTTGCTCCAATCACGTAACTGGTACTTTCCAGGGCATAAAACAAAATAAAATGGGTCTTGTCTGGCAACAAATAGAAAAGAATGAAAATTTTGTAATCTAATGCACATTATAATAGAAGCTCATTTAATTCTAGCCTGGAGAAAATGGCATTTTTAAGGTACATTTTGATTCTGGTAGAAAGAAATGTGTTGGGACAATTAAGACAGAGGATAATAAGGAGGTATTTTGTCTAGAAGTAAATCTGATTTAAACATTTTCTAACAAATAGAATTTTAAATGCTTTTAGTGTTATGAACTGGATTTAAATTCCTTCTTAAATTTTGCCAGTTAATTTGTCCATTATTAATCAATTGTATCCAGATTGTTCAAAAATACATAAAAACTGTTAAAGTTTGAAATGAAAGATGATATTTTCTATGTTAATGCCGAAAGTTCATTAGCTGCAGACTCTATATATTTGTACTTTATAAGGATCAATAAGCTAATTATGGAAAGCACAAAATTTAGCTCTTATCTCATGTAGTAACAGTACAGACAAGTAAACAATTTAAGCAATGTGTAATTCTACAAAAAAGAAGTTTAGTTTATGAAAATTATTCCAGAATATAACTAACATGTGTCTTCCCGTGTCGAACTTAAGGTGTATGTAATTTGATCTGTCATAAGTTAACAATTCATTGCTCTTATTATTGAAGCTATGTGTATTAGCTATCTGTTGCAGCATTACAATATTAGCACAAATTTAATAAGTTAAAACAACATATATATCATCTTGAAGTTTCTGTAAGTTAGGAATTAGTCACCTGTGTTCTCTGTTTTATGGTCTCATACAGGTTTGAAATGAAGTATTGGCCACTGTTAAGGTTTCATTGGAGGCTTGATTAGAGAAGGGTACACTTCTAAGCTCCTGTGGTTTTTGGTAGGATTCAGTTACCTGTGGGATATTGGACTGAGGGCCTCAGTTCCTCGCTGATTATTGGTCAGATGTCACCTTCGATATCTTGTCACATGGACGATTCCACCTATTCACCTCATTAAATCCAGCAAAGGAAATAGAGTTTACTCTAGAATGAAATTATAAGCCATCATCACATGTTACATTATCACTGAGGTGACATCCCATCTACCGTGCCAATTTCTATTGTTTAGAAAAAAGTCACTCTCTTGCCCGCATGCAAGAGGAGAGGAATACCTAAGCGCAGGAATACGAATAGGGTGAGATTATTGAGGGCCTTTTTAGAGACTATTGCGGTTCCATAGTTCTCTAATTTTAACCCTTTTCCGGTTTTTCTTACAATCACCACGGTCAACCACTAAGCTATGTGATCGACTGCACATTGTCTTAATGTCTCTTTATAATCTAAAATGTCATACAATGTATGTATTCATAAGCAAAGCAATGCATCACAACCAACCTTAATGCCACTTTTGTAAATGCTTTCTTTTTACAGTAGCCTTCTATTTTTTTTGTTCAAAGTTAACAAAGTGATGCTTTGTTCAGTTCACTAACACTATGACGCCGACTAAATAAATTGCTTACAAAATATAATTGTGTTATTTCAGATATCTTACTTAAGAAGCATCTAACCATGTTTTTCATAAATTAGTTGATGGGAAGTGATAGAAATCTTAGACAAAGGAGAAATACAAGATAATTTAGTTTCTTCTATAAATGACATGATGAGTTTATCTAGCTTTAAGTATAACAGTATTAATATTAGTCAAAGTGTAGGGTATCTATTTTCAACCCTAAGATATTTCACGTGTTCATTCCATTATCAATAAGTACCTACTAATAGGGTACAAACATTAAAATCCTGGCCAAGAGAGATAAAAACAACCACAAACCAAATAAACAAACAAACAAATAGATAGATAGATAGATAGATAGATAGATAGATAGATAAATAAATAAATAAATAAATAAATAAATAAATAAATAAATAAATAAATAGATTCCTTTCTCTTCCATAATAGTTAACAGTAAAATTTCTGGGCATGATTTTCGTTGGCTTTCTGTGAGACATTTATCACACATGCACACTGAGCAAAGAGGACAAAGTATCCTCTTTGGTAATGTGTCTATTCATATATCCTAAAGATTGGGTCCATCCTACCCAAATCAATTAGACTGAGACTGGAGGAGGTATGATTATCCAAGCAATACCTGAATCCTGTTAACAAAAGAAGGCAGAAAAAATACAAGAGAGTAAGGTAAATCGAGACATATTTATTGACCAGGTGATGGAGCATCTATAAATAAGATAAATTGCTTCACATTTTGTCAATCAAATATATAGACTATAATGCCAAAGAATAGACAAATTTGGACAAGATGTTTATGAAAAGTTGTATATAATTGGTTTTCCTGACTATATTTGTGTCTCGGGATTTGTTACAAAAGGTTTCGATGCAGGCACAATATAATTGCCCAGAGCAATCTACATTAGAAGACCTGAGAAAATGCAGATAAGAATGAAGGTTGGTATTAAAAGCGTAAGTATTAAAAGAAAAAGACCACGTGAAAGAAATAACAATAGGATTAATCTTATCAGTTTGGGAAAAGGAGCTAAAGGTTATTAGAAATCAGATGGGTTAGATAGATTGACTAGACTACAGAAAGGCTCATAGACGTTAAAATTTAGTATTCAGTAATCTTCTCAATCTATTAAAGCTGGATAATATGAATACCTGTGAATTATAAAAATGAGATTATCTGCAATCCATTTTTGAAAATAAAGTTATGATAGCCAGTGACCAATATTATATATATGAAATTGAGATTTTTGAGATTGAAATAACGTGTTGTTCAAAAAATATTTTTGAAATCAAGGAAATAAATAGCATGGTATTGGGTACATAATGTGGCTATGGTTAAGCTAAAAAAGTGAATTCAAAATAAATATGAATTTTGTGATGCCATCTATTCAAATACTTTTAATAGAGTTAGAGCATGAGTAAGGGCTAGAAAGAAACATTTGGGAGCCATTTCCTTAAATATGATAACATCAGCAACACAATAGCAAGGTTTTACTTTAGCAAGTGGAGGTAGCAAATCTTATCCATCTATTGCTTTCTGTCCAGAAGGTGCTTTAGAGACAAGAGAAAAGAGTTCGAACAGTGCCCATTCCCTTGAAGTCTACAATATCACCTTCCTTGTGGATTTGCATATATGTAGTCAAAGGAACAGTTCTAAGATTTCTCAAAGGCACAGAGGACACAGAGCGAGTGGGTGCCTTTCCTCTTTCCCGTTGTGTTGGTCATTCTGGCAAATTACTGTAAGATGGCAATTCTGGCTGAAAGGCTGTTCCAATACCTTCTTTCTGTGATTCTATCAGTTCCCTTCCTTGAAGATAGCAGAGAGGCTCTACTTATTACCCTCTTTCTCTCACAATGACTATTTTTTACAAGCAATTCATTTATTTCAATTTATTCAACAAATATTTGTTAACTCACTTAACAAATATTTATTGAGCATCTATAACATGCTAAGGTTTCTCCTAGCCATGAGGGAAAGAGCAATGAAAAAACTAGATCCTTGCCCTCACAGAATTTAACCATCAATAAGAGGAGATAGAAGACAAAAATTATTAAACTGATAAATATACAGAATTTAGGTAGTAATAAATGCTGTGGAGAAAACTAAAGCGAGGATAAGATACCAGGAGTGCAAGAAGTAGGATATTATAAAATATCCCAATGTGCCCCATTCTTCACTCAATTATATATGAGCAAACTTATTTAGAAAAATGAACATCAGGGCAAAATATTTTAACCTAGTTAAAATAATAAATCATGTTTTCTAAATAACCAACGTATTAAATTATCTGTTTTTCTTCATGTGTTCATAGCAGAATATACAGGATAATAAGATGCATTATATCATAAAAAAGTTTTATAATCTAATAAGATCATAAACTACTTGGTTAAACAAAACTGAGTTTCTTTAAAACAGAATTTCTGAAGGTCTTAGTACAGTAGAAGGCCATCTGAATTCATGCTGAGAGGTATAGTATGCATTGCTCCCAAATGTAATTGATTACAGAAACATTAATTTTCAGGAGAATCTGAAAAAAAAAAACACCCTAGAATTTCAAGGCATGCACTTAAGATCACACTGATGCTATCATTTCTTGAACATAGTTTCCCAAATCCAGTATGTTATCTCTTTTATGCATTACTCTATTATAAATAGGTGTTTTTTTAAATCACAGTGCCTTTTAAAGAGAATTATTTTTACTTGTAGTATAAAGAAAATGACCAAAAAAATCGTATTTTAATTCTAGATAAGTTTGGAATTAATAACATCACGGGTGTTATCTATTTGAACGCCCCTCTGGATCATGAAACAAGGACAAGCTATGTGCTTTGAGTCCAAGCTGACTCCCTGAAAATGGTCTCACCAATCTCTAATTTTCCTTGAAAAGTAAGTTATATCATATAAGGGTTTTTATGTAAATTGACGGTGTTCTGCTCATCATCTAATGAAATATCTATGTCTAAAAGTTCTCAATGAAGAATGTAGAAAGATCATGAACACTCAGAGAGGTTTGCTAGTTTAATTTCTGTTAGATGACAACGCTGAGAGGATTTCATACTCCTGAAATGTCAAGACGCTAAGACGCTATTTCCAGACTTTGTGTATAATATTGTAGAATACCATCATTACTTGAGTATGTTAGATAATAAACCTTATTCTCATTCTGCTGTGAGGTACTGGCTATCCTTCTGGGATGTAGTATATTGTTCATGGGTGTGTGACTGCTAGACAGTCCCTGATATATATATAAGTGTGGTTTCTGACACTTATATATTTTCTTAGAATAGAGGAAACACTAGTTAAAATTAATGACTAAAATTTATCAACACATACATGTCGCATTATATTTACTTCACACCCATTTCTAGGAAATGAAAATTATTTCACTTTACAAAGACACAATGAGAAAAGATTCACTGATTTCCTAACAATGACACTTGTTAGTAAATGGAAAGTTGAAGATTCAGTCTCCCATTTTTTAACTCCAAAATCTTTCTTCAACATTTCAGTTTGATATACTTTAACCACACAGGAAAGCAAGTAAAAGCCAATTTGTGAAATGGGTCAGCACAGATTCTGTGAGATATTACCAATAATGGGATAAACGGTATGTTTTTCCCATTCATTGAGGTAATGTTCCTTTGCACTTAAGCAATCCAACTTTTTTTTTTTTACAATCACACCAACTATTTTAGAATCTAGGAGACATAAGAAAGCCCAATTTAATTTAACCATTAGTAGAATAGAGGCTCAGAAAAAACCATGAAGTGGGAAACAGAATCTGAAACATTTACCTCTTACTCTGGGGGCCATTCCTGGACATCTTACCACAACACTCCATCAATCAGCATTTTTCAAAGCGGGAAGAGGAAAGGAGAAAGAGCCAGAGCAAGTGCACACACACATATAAATGCCGGTGGAAGAGAAAGGAGAGTAAGATGGGAATAAAAGGCAGAAGAGACATTATGAAATTTCCCATCTGAATTCAATTGATGATCGTTAAAAATAAATCACTCTTTTCCTTTACTTCAAATCTCACTTACTGATCTAGCGTTGAAGGCTGCACAGGTACAATCAAATCATTTGAAAAAATCAGATTATATATAGTGTGTCTTTGGAATTAAAGGAATTAAGTTGGCTTTCATCTAAGCATCACTTGCATAACTAAATTGTTTGAAAATAGCAGACCAGTTCTTTCAGTTTTTAAATCTTTAAACTGCAGGCGATTATATTTATTAAAAAAACTAAGGAGTCAAAAGGTTAGTGTCAGTTTAATTTACATTATGTAAACTCCCTTATTGCAAAGAAAAATAAATGTAAAAATGATTGAAAAACTATATTTGTCATCTTCCTTTGAAAAGAGTAGTTAAATTTAAAAAGAAACATCTGGTAAGTATTAGGGTGTTGAACTTGGTATTTTTTAAAAATAGCTCTGATTTCGAGGAATAGAAATATGTTTAGTGCTCATATGTGAATGTAATACAACTAGCTCTCATTATTGTAATTTGAATGTAAATCTAAGGATAATCACAATTTACTTAATGCACACATGCCGGCTTATATGTGCCCCATTATGCATGTAGAGGTGAGACAGAAGAGAGAATTCATGAATTATCCTCTCAGAAATTCATGAAGCCTAAATGCTAACTGTTAGTTTGTTTAATGCTGTATTCTTGAATATTGTTCTTAAAATTTCATGACTAACCTTTGTCTCTTAAATGTGACATACAGAGTCATGAATTTCTAACACGGTTTTACTTATTAATGACTATAAATAGCCTATAATCAATGCCTTGTCCATTAGCTATGCAAATAAGATCATTATGCAAATAAGGTTAATTAATTAATTGTTTAAAAGTTCATCCTTTCTTCAGAATTAGTTGCCCTGTGGTTTTGAGCTCTACCACATATCATATGAATAAAGATAATAAAAGAATAAATCAAATTCATCAAAGCAGTTTTCTATTCTGATTTCTGTGCCAAGAAGTTGTTAATGAAGTCATTTGCAAAGTAAGTTTTATGATTATGCTGCACTGAATTTAATATCTAAATGAAAATTAAGAATGAAAATAGAAAAAGTTTAGATCTCATTTCAAAATTTGACATCAGCAGTAATTAAAACATTTTAACGTTTTAGCATGGAACATCTTAAACATAAGTAAAATTACAGACACTGTTACAATGAACTTCCATGCATCAAAAACCCAGCTTCAAAATTATTGAGTCCTGGGTAATTCTTTTTTGTCTATGCTTCCAATTGCTCCCTCATTCCATTCTTTTGAAGCAGAGCAGGGATATAATATTTCATCTGTAAATATATTAATATGTATCTCTTAAATATAAGGACTCTTAAAACATAATCACAGTACATTTCTTACTTGTCCCCAAGTTAACAAAAATGGTTTAATGTCAACAAATATCCTGTCAGTATTTATATTAAAATTTTATTCACATCAGAATCCAAAAATGGTCCATACATCGCTATTGGTTGATAGGTCTGTTAAGTCTTTTTTTAATTTATGGGCTTCCGCACTGTCACATCTTTTTATTCACCTTGTTTAAAAAAACAAATTCCTGAAGTCTCGATTTTGATGACTCTACATTCAGTGGCTCATTTCGCATTTGTCTCTGTCTCCTCCATTTCCTATAAATTGGTAGTTAGATCTAAAGTCCTGATTAGATCCAGGTTTTTGTTGCTGTTTTTAGAAATAAATCATAGGTGATACGGTATCCCCCTTATCCTCAGCGTATATGGTTTCCAAGACCCTCGGTAGTTTCTAGGAACTTCAGATAATACTTAACCCTATATATTTTTCGCTATACATATATACCTATGATAAAGTTTAACTAATAAATTATCAGATTAAGAGAGTAATAAGAATAACTAATAATAAAATAAAACAGTTATAACAATACAATAAAAGTTATGTGAATGTGGTTACTCATTTCAGGGCATCTCTTGCTGATGTTTCAGTGTTTTCTGGTGCAACACTTTGCTGTCGATTGGAATACATTTTTGGTTCATGTCTTCTGCCCACAAATGTAATGTCTTTCCCATCTGAACTAAACACTTGTCATGCGCTGTGGTTATAACTTTCAGTTTGCGGTGCAACGCAGCAAACCTAGCACAAATTTCTTTTTTCTTCTCCCATTTTCATGAGTAGAAGATTTGTCTTACTGTAGATTTTAGCATACGGTTTGTTTTCTTTCACTGTGAAGTGGGGAACTTTTACTTTTTCACTTAATGGAAGCACTTTATAGCTTCTCTTTGGCATATCTGAATTGCTAGCTAGCATACTACTCTTGCACTTTGGGGCTACCATTAAGTAGAAATGGGTAAATTGAACAATAGCACACAATACCAGGGAAGATGATCCGAAAACCCACAGGGCTACTAAGTGACTAGTAGCCCTAGTGGGCAGAGAGTGTATGCAGCATAGAGACATTGCACAGAGTTGATTCACGTGCCAGGGGGAATGGAAGGGGACAGATTTCATCATGCTACTCAGAACAATGCACAGTTTGAAACTTATAAATTTTTGGTTGAATTGTTTATGTCTGAAATTTTCCATGTCATATTTTCAGATGACAATAACTGAAACTATGATAAGGGAAACCAAGGATAAGGGGGGACTATTGTATGCACCATTTCTTCAAGGAAGTACACCAAATCCTTTTGAATCTCCTTTTGTGATGGTAGCATCCATTGATAGTCATTTCCTACCTATTAATTCCTTACATTTTTTTCTGTTTATTAGCTAAAATATTTCTATAAAGATAAATTTCTCCATATCAAATAATTGGTTACCCTGAGTTCCTGTTCCCATAGTAAAAGTAGGGGGAAAAGTGTGTTTCTTTCCTTGAAGTCACTGGACTTTAAAATAATAAGTTGATTCACGTTCATACTCAAAATGTGACTACTAAGATAGGTATATTTGGTTTTGTGAGCCATCGGGATTCTGTTGAAAGTATTCAACTCTGCTGTTGGAGTTTCAAAGGAGAAAGAGACAATTTGCAAACAAAAGGGTGGGCTGTACTCCAATAGGTAAAAATGGATGTGACTGTGCTCCAAAAACATTTTACTTCCTAAAACTAGTGTGGGTCAGCCTTGACCAAGGGACTGTAGTTTGCTGACTCTTGTTCTAATCTTTACTTTTACTTTACATAATATGCTTAGCATTCTTTTTAATTTTCTTTTGGCTATTATTTGTAGATTTTCTATTGTGAGCAATGCTTCTGCTTCATCTCTACCTTTCCCGCACATCTAATTTGAAGTAACATTGTTTTCTCTCTGTTAATATTGATAACATAATCAGTCATATAGTTATTTGTATCTTGTGCTCTAGTAGACTCCTCAGAGCAGGCTCATACAATCAGCATTTGCTATGTTCAAATGCATTATTTAGAGTTTATCTGAGACCCTGTAATTGAACCTAAATTTGGCTAGATATTTTATGTGAGCCTTGACTCATATTTCTTTTTCTTTGACAAATATATTACTCCAATATTTTCTTCTATGGACATTATTGTCTAAAGGTGTAACTCCAAACTGATTTTCTTTTTAAATGGGTGTTGGACTTATTTTGAGTTTTCAAAGAGTTTACTTTTCTTTTATGTCCAACAATTTATTTAATATACCTCCATGTTGGCTATGCTGAGTCACTTTCTGCATATACATAATACATCCATTCAAGCACTCTTTCAGGAAAGTTTGCTTGAATTCTATATTTTATTATTTTTTCTATTTTCTTAATTTGTTTTCCACCTTAGGAGACTCTTATATAAGTGATGAATCTTCTCCTATCTTTTATATTACTTTCTGTCTGATCTATTAAATATCTTTATTACATTTAGATTAAAGTTTTTTACTTATTAATCTTTTTTCCAATTCTGATGTATGTTTTTTATAGCTTCTCTTTTTAAAATAAATTAGTTTGTTTCAAAATATGAAGGTACAGATTTTATCATTTTAAAAAATGGCTTCATTTTCTTAGAGCCATTGTTTTGCTTGCCATTCTCTTTTTACTTTGTGACTTGACCATGATCTTTTTCTATCGTTCATGTTTGAACTAAATTAGCCTTTTCATACACTTAAGAAAGGAAAGTGTGCTAGTATAGCTTTTCTAATTAGTTCTAGAATACCTGTTTTAGTTATTTTTATAAGATGTTCAAAATATATACCCTTTTATTTTTTGAAAGCCACTTGCATTTTTTGTATTCCCACTTTAATTGGAAAAAGTTGTTTTTCTTTTTTTCTTTTTTGCCCTATTGTGTCTATCCTTCTCAATTTATATTCTGCTCTCAGTGTTTTCACCTTAGTGTGGACTTTTGTCCTACTACTGCTTTCCTATTAGCTTAATAACTTTTTCATTTAGTGCAGCTAGAGAACTTTGAGGTTCACTGGTTCTCATGACTAACAGAACTCTGTATTCTTCCCGGAACATCACAAAAAGTAGTGGTCATCATACTTGCCGATATTATAGAGATTTTGTTTATGTCAGTTGTTTTCCATACCCACTCACATTCTGTGATTTGTAACTTAGCTTATTGCTTTATTTAATTGTAGATATTATCTGTGGGGTTTAGGTTTGAGGCTTTATTTTCCTACCTAAATAAGTTTGAGAGTGAAGGGGAGACCTAGAAGCAGAAGAATTTTGACATAAATAACTATACAGGTTATTAATTTAGCTCACTAAATGTCCATAGATCTTGATAAAAGACGAAAGATTCCTGGGCAGATATGAAGGACTGCATTACAACAAAAAATACCAGTAGGTGTATCAGCAAGTGATCTGCATAGTGATGCAGAATCCCTAAGCCTCAAATTTCACAGGCAAATTATAGGGCCACATATAACCTGCTCATGAGTGGAATGTACTACAAAGAACTCTAAACTTAGAGATTCTGCAACTGGTATAGCAAGCAGTAGCAAGTTTTGTCAAATGGGAGGTCAGATAAATTGCTGGATTATGTGATGCTTTCCTGCAAATATTATCTCACGTTTCAGAATTACCAGCTGCATAGAGAGTCCTGTGTCTGATGAAAATTGGTCAGGACATTGCCACTTTGGCATGCTCAGTAAGATGTGTAGAACTACAAAAGGCCCAAGGGTTACTGTCTCCCAATATTTGGCTATCCAAATCTCTGTCTGTTTGTAATGATGGAGGATTCTGGAAGATTCATATATTTCATTCTCACCTTCATCAATTTTCTCAAATTCCTAAATGCAAACTATATCCCAAGGAGACTTGAAATATTTGTTGAATCAGTGGAATTTTTTCACAGTTGATGAATTTGAGAGAAAGAGAACTATGTAGCCCTCTGATTTTCACACTGTGTTAGCTGTTACCAAGTTTAGGATTAAATTTTCACTCGATTACATTAAGTTTTTCCCCTTACCCAAATTTTCCCCTTACCCAACTACTGGCTTTTATCTTTTAAACTCCATTAATCATATTTGCAAGTAGTGGGTAACATAATAAATATATGATGAACCGAATAAATGAATTGTGAATAAAATAGTCCAAGTTAACAGAAAGCATTTTTAAAGAGCAAATTTTTCAAGCATTGAAAAATAAACATAGAGAGAAAGACCAAGTAATATTGGTCTACTAGTACATTAGATTACTGCTAAAATAAAAGTGCTAAAGATAAATTATATCCCCAAAAGTCACAAATATGATATATCTCTGTGTTGTTGTTGTCGTTGTTGCTGTCATAATTTTCTATTCAACAAACTCTAGGTTTAGCACATCACTGACTATCGGTTCAGGACATACAGAGAGAGCTGGTGGTAGTACACAGTGCAGCGTGGTACAGAAGAGTGAACAGTTAACAAATGAGTGATCAGAAAAGACTTTCAAATGGGTTGACCTTGAGCTGTATCCTGAAGAAGGAATAAAAAAAGGTTTGAAAGGACAGTTCCAAACACAGTAAGAATATATTAGACATGATGAAAAACTAAGTATTAAATTAGAATTTTAGACAGAAGTACCAAGATACAATAAACCTAAAATTTCAAAGAAATGTACAAGAAACAGATACAGATTATCAAAGATATTTAAAATAAGAACAAACAGCACAACAATGAATTACTCTAAAACCCTTATTTCCAAAGAGAATAAAATAGGTCAAGTGAACATCTAGGAATAAATCTAATGAAACATGTGTAAAATCTATATAATGAAAACTATAAGAACCTATTAAAATAAATTGAAGAAGATACAAAGAAATGGAAAGATATTCCATGTTCTTGGATTGGAAAAATTAACATAGTTAAAATGACCATCTTACCTAAAGCATTATACAGATTCGATGCAATTCCCATCAAAAGACCATCAGCATTTTTTAAAGAAATTAAACCAAAAATTATCAGACTTGTATGAAAGCAGAAAAGACCCCAAGTCACCAAAGTCATCTTGAAACAAAAGGAATGAGGCTGGAGGGATCACTCTGCCCAACTTCAAATTATACTACAAAGTGATAATAATCAAATCGGCATGGTATTGGCTGAAAAACAAACGCACGGACCAGTGGAACAGAATCAAAAGTCCAGAAATAAACCCATGTTTATATAGACAAATAATTTTTGACAAAAAAAAAAAAGCCAAAAACATAGTTAGGAAAGGAAAGCCTCTTCAATAAACAGTGCTTGGAAAACTGGAAAGACACCTGCAAAAGAATGAAACTAGACTGTTGTCTATCACCAAACACCAAAGTTAACTCAAAATGGATTAAGGACCTGAATATAAGACCAGAAACAATAAAGTGCATAGAAGAAAACATAGAAACTAAACTCATGAATCTTGGACTTAAAAAGGGTTTTATAAATTTGACCTCAAAGGCAAGGCGAGTAAAGCAAAAGTAAAAGAATGGAATTACACCAAACTAAAAAGCTTCTGCACAGCAAAAACCAAAAAAACAAAAAACAAAAAACAACAAAAAACACACACACACACACATCAAAAAAGTAAAGAGACAACTATCCAAATGGGAGAAGATATTTGGAAGCAATGCCTCCAATAAAGGCCTAATACCTAAAAAATACAAAGAACTTGTACATTGAATAACAACAAGAAACAAACAATCCAATCAAAAAATGGACCTGAAGAGACACTTCTCCAAACAAGAATACAAATGGCCAACACACATATAAAAGATGGTCACCATCGTGCGCTATTAGGGAAATGCAAATCAAAACCACAATGAGAGACTATCTCACACCTGTTAGAATAGCTGTTATCAATGGGACAACTAATAACAAATGTTGGAGAGGATGCAGAGGCAAGGGGACCCTCATAAACTTCTGGTAGAACTGCAATTTGGTACAGCCACTATGGAAACAGTATGGAGGTTCCTCAAAAAACTAAGAATTGATCTACCATACAATCCAGCAATCCCTCTACTGAGTATTTACCCCAAAGACTTGAAAATCCATATCCAAAATCATGTTTGCATACCGATGTTCATAGGAGCATTATTCGTGGTGGCCAGGACATGAAAGCAACCAATGTGTCCTACGATAGATGATTGGATGAAGAAGCTGTGATACATATATGCAATGGAATATTGCTCAGCCATAAAAAGAGATGAAATGGTGCCATTTGTGACAATGAAGATGGACATCGAAATAATCATGCTAAGCAAAATAAGCCTGATGGAAAAAGTTGAAATCACATGATATCACTTAATGTGGGATATAAACCTAAAAGCAACAAATAAACAGGACAAACAAACAGACTCCTGGTCATGGAAAACAGACTAGTAGATATCACAGGGTAGGCGGGGAGGTAGCTGGGGTAAAGGGGGTGAAATACGTGGTGACAGAGAAAAATCTATGGGAGGGGAGCACGCAATGCAATATATATATATATATATATATATATATATATACACACACATACACACACACACACACACACACACACACATATATATATATATACACACACACACACATATATATATGTGTATATATATATGCCTTAAATTGTGCATCTCAAACTTACTGAATGACATAAATCAATTTCACCAAAAAATAATTAATTAAAAATAAATTTTAAAAAAATGTCAAGCGAAGATTTTGTGATAAATAGTCCTTTAGGCGAAAAAATTTGTAAAGTTTTTGCATTGTCTTTTTCATCCCCACAGTTGTGCATCACCCCCAGAAAGGGAGTTGTAAGGATATATACTTTCTTCTCAGTTTTAATGTTGGCAACTGGAGTAAGACCATTGTGTCCCTATGTTTCATAGGGCACAGGGAATTAATGTCTGAGACATGTTAGTTAATCCAGAGTGTAAACTATAGAGCTGAAAATCTGTTCAGATAGCTGGAGCAGAGGGGCATCACAGCTACTTTAAAAGAAACCTGTACTCATAGAATTATGAAGGCAAGGAGCCTGTGAATGTTACCCAAGGTCCAGATTTGGGACACATGCGAATGCTAGTTTTTGTAGATTGTACTTAACAGGATCACCTGAAGGAGTGATGAGAATGCAAACAGCAATAGCTGGAGATGAATTGCTGGGTTTCTCCCGAAGTGATAAAAGAGAATGAAATAAAACGTGCTGCCCAAATCAAGTTGCTGCAGGAGAGCACTCCAGTGCCAAAAGTAACCCATAGATGATGTCTCTGTCAAACACAGATCTGACCCAAAGCACATTCCACCACTTCACAATAGTAATATTTAATTTGGAACTTTCCTGCCTACCTTCCCAATCTTTTCTCCTCAGTCTCCAACTGCAAATGATGGCCACCTGAGTGTTGAAAAGCAGTTTCAAATAAACTGCCAAGGAGATGATGAATAGAGAAAAAGGAAGTCTTTTACAATCTCCTCTCTACAGGCACTAGACTTTCCAGGAACATGGCTAGGAAGAGAGAAAAAAATTACCATTAAATGAAATTTGAAATATTGACTGATATATTGAATTAGAGAATCTTTTATTTTTAAAAGTTATGATGATCATAGTACTTTTTATTAAGTAGAACCACGTTTTTAAGAACTCATGGGATTTCCTGTGCTCTCATATGACTGCAGAAGAAAAGACTATCTCAGATCAGCAGAATACGGGAGATAGTAGAAAAGAAAACATAGACTTTTATGATTATATTTCATATATCCATATTAAGCATACTGATATTTCAGTGTGGCTGGAGAGCAGAATATAGTCGAAACTTTTGTAATAAATTTAAACTGCATGAGAGAAGAGATTTTCTTTTTGTCTCCATATACTGATATATTTCAATAGCTCAAAATGTGCAGCACATGAATATATTCAATAAAGTTTTCTCCAGCGAATTTGTGAGTCTGGAAAGTTAAGGTCAGATTATACAAGATGCAAATATGCAGCATATTTATCACCTATACCTCCTATGCCATAGCAGACTTGCCACTTTTTCATTGTCATAATTTAGGTAGTGATTACAACAGATGGAGCCAGTAAAATGTCTAATATGGGAATGTGTTTAGGAGATGCCTCCCACTGCTTGATATTGCAGGAACTCTAAAGAGCTTTGGAGGATATCTCTCTCTCCGTATATAGCTGGAAAATAAAGGTTGATGTCTCAGTCCTTAGCCACAAACCCTCTGGTTTTCCAGATCCTCGGTGTTTCTTGCCCTCCTGCTAGTCCCATTCTGTCAGGTATCCATAATTTCTTCTTTCCTCTAATGTTTTTCTGGCTTCCATTATCTTTGATCAAATAATTTTATTCATTTTATGAATGAAAGATAAATGTGAATGCATTCATGTTTTGAATATGTCATTTCAACATTATAAATCCTCTTTTTTCCTGTCTATGATCTGTGTCTCTCCAGACCACCTCAATCCCTCCTGAGTTCAGGACAGAATGTTAATGATCCTGAAAAGTCTTCAAGGAACCTGTGTTCACACAAACTTATATCATATATTATGGCCAAAAAAATCGTCCACATTCCCATATTTTTATGTAGAACAAAAGCCATTATATGCATCTGTATAGCTCAGTTTGATTTTGGAGTACTACAATTGAAGTGCAAGTTTTCTTTTATGGTAAAATCATAATTATCCTTACATGTGGAAGAAAAAACTCATAGCTTTCTATTAATATGTCGTTGTGTTTTGATTCAATAGCTGGCCTTTCAATCAGGAATAAAAGACAGAGCAATTAAGATAAACCTTAAACTGACTATATAACAACGCAAAAGCTATTGATTTAATTTGATAGGTTTGCTTTAGTGAACAACATGTAATAGACTTCATTGTACTGACTTTCTAGTTCCAAAAAGAAGGTCTGTGACAAATAATGCTAATGATCCTTTACTCACGATTAACTGACTTACAAATGCATTCCTCCTATAACTTGAATACCAACATTGCAGAATGTTTCATTATTTTTACAGTCCTCATATCCCAGGTATATTCAAGGCCTTATATTTCTAATATAAATATATGGTCACGGTTTTAGAAACTCTATCCAAACTTTATTACTTTAAAATTTAGAGATTACTTCATGAAAACTGATAGTGTAATTTAATGTCCTTTGTGATATTTTGTCTCAAACATTCTAGGCCTGTTATATACACAGTTGAAAAAATTATGTTTTTGGGAAAACAAATTCCTCTGTCCAAGAAAATGATTCAAAAATAGCTTTGTTGAAAATGTAGTTTTAAAATTGTTACAGAGTTTTATTAATGCATTTATGAATCCAAATGCACTGAGGCAATATTCCTCCCAAAATTGATTTTCTGAACAGGTGACAGTGATGTGTGGTTTACCTTTCTTAATTAGAGTATAAATTCTAATACATACTTCTGCAAATGTAGTAGGAAGGTAAACCATGTTTCATGAGCAAAACATTTTATATGGCTTCCTTGTATAATTAAAATATTTAAGAGTTAAGGAAAGAATAAACTGGTTCTCCTTACCTTATACTAAGAGTAAGCAATGGGGCCAAAAACTTAGGAGTTATATATATATCTTTTCATTCTTACCAACTTGTGTTTAATTAATATATTTAATAATTTAATTGATTCTTAGCCATTATAGTTTAAATTTAATTTGGGATTCAAAATAGAGATCATTCGCAAGTTCACAGATATATTTGCAACCTTATATTCTATTTCTGAGACAAGTCATCATTTGATTGATAATAAAGCCCCAGGAGTATGCAATCAGAACCTCCCATTTTTTAAGTATTTTTAAAAATTTTTTTTAATTACACTTGACAGACATTATATTAGTTTCAGGTGTACAACATTGTGATTAGACATTTTTATAATTGATGAAGTGATCACCCTGATAAATCTTGTACCCCTCTGACCCATACATAATTATTACAACATTATTGACTATATTCCCTTTGCTATACTTTACATCCCCATAACTATTTTGTAACTACCAATTTGTACTTCTTGATCCCTTCCATCCATTCATCCATACCCGCAACACCCCCTCCCATCTGGTAACCATAAAAAATGCTTTCTGTATCTATAAGCCTATTTCTGTTGTGTTTGTTAATTATTTTTGTTAAATTTCACATATAAGTGGAATCATTTGGTATTTGTCTTTCTCTGTCTGAGTTAATTGACTCAGCATAATACCCTCTGGGTCTTTCCATGGTATGAAACTCCCATTTCAATAGAGGCAAACTATGCCTTATTAAATACGGGGAAAGAAACCCATAGCAGGAGTGTGACTAGGATAAATCTTCAGAAGTTTCATTTTCTCAGCTTTCGTGGGGTTCTCTATTCTGTTTTGTTTGCCATTTTCAAAGTCACTGTGCACATAAAACTATGCACAAAAGAGCTAAAACTTGTTAAATCTGATACAGTACAGAAATAGCAACATATCCATAAATGGAAAACTAAAGCCATTATTGGGATAACATGAGCATAAAATTAATTTGAGCCTTTAAAAATATGAAGGAAAATTATCAGAATTTTCTCCTAATTACACTAATTGTTCACATTGTTTATGAGTGCTGTAATTGACCCTCTGAAGTCTATTGTTATAGAATCAAGGTCAGACATTCACTATAAAGTATGACAGATCTAGTCTTTTCAATAATTTGCAAAGGATTTGGTATAGTCGTTAGATTCATTTAAATTATTTTTTACCTAATGACAAATGGAAAGTGAACACTCTTCTCTCAGTGACATATTCTATTTTGACCAACCTTACCAAGTTGCAGAATTTTTGGTTTGAATATGCTAAGGAAATTAATGAAGCTTCCCATTAATGAGACAACAATAAATTTCAACAGATGTTTATATAATAGAAAGAAATATGGGGGAAAGAACCACACAGAAGAAATATGAATAGAATGAACCTTCGGAAGTTTCATTTTCTCACCTTCAGTGGGGTTCTCCGTTCTGTTTTGCTTGGCAATGTGTTCTTCAGTTTCCACATTGATTGAGTAATTTTCCTTTAATCTCAAGGAATAACTACACCTTGCTGATTTGCTTGCACTATTACCTCTAAAATGTCCTCCCTTCACTGTTTCACAGACAAATTCCTATTTTACAAGGCTGAATGTAAAAGTCATCTCATTTTTGAAACTTTCCTTAATCATCCATTATTCCTGTATCATGGGAAACAAATACATCTGGCCCATGAGTTCTCAAAGGCAAGGAGGAAATATTATCCAATTTAGTATTGCTCAGTTTCCATATCAGGAGCACAGGTACTATGTGGTTGATCTCAGAGGAGATACAATTTGAGATGGATGCTGAAGGAGAGAATGGAATAGGTTACAGTATGGAGATCGAGAAGATCTATTTCAGGGAAAAATAGTGAAATCTCCTTTGACTGTACATCGAGAGTTTATCTAGTAAATTGTATTAGATGCTGAAGGGCAGGAGAAATAGATGGCAAAATATGCCTTTTGCGGTACTGATTATTCTGAACTGGATATTTTTAAGAAAATAAAGATTCAGGAAAAACTTCTGAACTTTTCCATAAGTGTTTAAAGTAGGGTCATATGATCATAGATACCTAACTACATTTAATGTCAAATAGTGAAACTTTTCTGTGGAAGAAACAGGGAAATTACAGTAGAGAAAGTATTCCTTGGTTTTATCTACACAGTGCACAATTAACAATTGGAGTATTCTTAAATATTTCCTGATTTTTAATATTTCTATTTTTTGAGGCCTACATTCCAGTTTAATTTATATTTTATATGAATCAAAAAGCACAAATTGAGAAATCTATGTTTCAGAAATAGTAAACATTAATTACGTTGTTACTCTTTTTAATCATTATTCAAAACACAAGAATTCCAAAGTTAATTGTTTTTATTCCCAGGTGCTCTTATAAGTTCAATTAAACAATCCTATACTTAAATTGCTCCCTATTCATACATTCTACCTCAATAGTCCCGTAATTAATATCTTGAAATAAATTTCAAACAAGCAATTTAAGGTTTCATTTGCTACAAATGAGAGACAGCAGCGGAGGTTGAAGCGACAATGCCCAGTCAGCATTTCTGGTGACGATAGAACCTAGAACACAGGGGATCAATGTGTGTTCCTGAGTGGATGGTTTTCTGTTGAGTCTCAGAGAGGGTAGTAAAGGACATTGGCAGAAGGTGAGAAGAAGTTGAAAATGACTGGCAGACTCGGTGTATGACCGTTTCATGGGAGCATGTGGAACATGTGAATACCCTGATTTGGAAAGGAAATGATCTTGAAAGGGAGGGCTTTGTCTCTCAGTGAGAAGGCGGCTTCTCAAAGGCCAGAGGTGTTACAATCTAATACTTTCTGGATTAAGTAGTCCGTAATGGAGACATGAAAAGAAAACTGTGATTCAGACTCAATGCTCCTTTTCTCAATAGTTGACCAAAAAAAAAAAAAAAAAAGGAGCGTTGTGGAGAAATGAACATCTTCATCGCAGACAAAGAGTACTGAGGCAGTACCTGTCCCCTGGGAATTGGTTAAAAACATGGCTCCTGGGACCCAGGTACATTCCAATTGAGAATATTCCTGGCCAGTTAGGGTCTGTGCCTTTTTCTGCAACTCTGCTCTGATTCCTCATGGAAGCAATCTCGAATCCACAATGAACAATCCACGGCTCTCCGATTCTGTGAGGCAAACACTTGTAAGTGGTTCAAGGGCAAGTGCTAGTCAAGGATTAGATGACGAACGAGACTAGGGGATAAATAATATGATGACGGGTGATCCAGTGTCTTCCTGCGCACAGCTGATTCATTGGGGATGCTCGTATTTCAAGGCTGGCCGCTAGAAATGCAGGCCATCACGGACAACCGTGTTCTCATAGTCACCTGAAATTCACCAAGGCATTGTGAGAGAAAGGCTACACTGAAGCCCTTGGTCACCACGGAGAAGAGGAAAGGTTTTGTATTCACCAAGTAGAAAAGGATGCGAGACGAGACTGAGCCAGGGTTCCTCAACACACATCGGCGCCCTGGACCAACTTTGGCCTCAGGTGGACTGGGCCTCTTTGGGCCCGAAGGTCACACGGGGATCCCTCTCTTCGGCCGCAGGAGTTTCTAGTTCTGTTGTGGATTCTTTCCCTGTCCTGGGAAGGCCACCAAGCAGGAGCAGGCTGTGCGCCCCCTGGTGGCCGTCGCCTCGCAGTGCCCGACTTCCAACTGTATGATCCTGGGCTGTGGCGTGGGCAGTGGTCCATTCAGGCAGAATTCCTGGATTAAGTTCTTGGTCTGTTGGAAATAGAGATCCTTGATTGAAGCACGGACACAGTCCTAGTTTATATGGCTTTCAGGTCAACGATGTCACTATCAGATATTACACACCTCTTGATGTGTTCCCTGCAAAGTGTACAGACAGCATCTGCCTCCCGCCAACTCTCTCATAGGCCTGAGGTGATTCCCCTTCCTTTGGACACGCTTCCTTCAGACCAGGCCCAGACAAAGTTTATAGGCCTCCCTTGAGAAAAATATATGAAACACTCACACACTCATCTGGACATTGATACACGCAAAGGACTCTTATACTCACAGCTGATTAGCACTCACCCTGTAGCAAAGACACCAAATGCCTTCATCGTTAGAAACCTGAAAACGTACCTGGACACTCAAGATAATTTTCACACAGGCACACACATGCAGACATTCATGCATTTATTAACCTGGATAGCCATACTCTCTCTCTCTTCTCTCTCTCTCTCTCTATCACACACACACACACACACACACACACACACACACACACACACAATGTGGGATCTTACATTCCCAGCATGGCTTTATTTGAACTCTGTTCCCCTGATGTTTAAGGATGTGGTACAGCTATACAACTCTCACAGCAGGAAGAGCCAAGGAGGCAGGCCTTGGCTGTCCTTGTTTGATGCAGACACAGAAAGAATCCAAAGTCATGCCAGGATTCCAGCCAGGCCCTTGACAACACCTAGTTTTCCACTCAGGGATGCTGCAGGCCTAGGCCTTCCACATTCTCCTCAGAGCTCTGGCATCCCTGGCTAAAGGACGAAAGGGAGTATGCCAGGTGTCACGTCTGGGGCAGAGACGTGTGTTCTCTCTTTCTAAACCACTTGCCAGGCTGAATGAAACATCGCCAGTCTCCATGTCCCAAGAATCCAGTCCCAGACTGCACCACTCTGTCTGGGCAGTGGGCCGGAAGGCAGGCCTGATCCAAGAACCTGGGTGCTTTGTGTATCACAGACCTTCTGTGGGGGCACGAATGTCTGCAGTATTGATGTGGGATAGGGAAAACCGGCTAGATTTGGGCTGTAAATCAGGTGGGGTGAGAAATATAGGCAAAGTGTTGCACAATGAAGATGGGAGAATGGGGAGTGGAGGAATGTAGAATTACCTGTGAGAGTTTAAGTAATCTGAAGGAAATTTGAAATGGCATGTTAGAAAATTCTCATGAGTTGGAATGGGATGGGGCATGAATGTGGAAGTTGAGAGTAGAAGGCAAAGGGAATGAGGGAGTCAGGGAAAAGAACAGGGTTTGAAGATGATGCTTAGAAATAGCAAAGGCTTGGGTAGGGGAGAGTTCATCGCCTGGCCGGCATCAAGCTCGTACACAACAGCTGTGACTCTTTGAGAGCTGTGTGGACTGAGGGGATGGTTTTCCATTGAATCACATAGATGTTAGCAAAGGACATTGGCAGAAGGTAAGAGGAAGTTTAAAATATTGGCAGACTGTGTTTCTGACCATTTCATGGGAGTATGTGGAACAACTGAATCTCCTAATTTGGAAAGGAGATGAACTCAAAAGGGAGGGCTTCATCTCTCAGTGAGAAGGCGGCTTCTCAAAGGCCAGAGGTGTTACGGCCTAGTACTTTCTGGATCAGGTAGCCCAGAATGAAGATATGAAATGAAAACCGTGATGCTAACTCGAAGCTTCTTTTCTCAATAGTTGACTAAAAAAGGGTGCGTTGTGGACAAATGAACATCCTCGTCGTGGACAAAGGATACTGAAGAGGCACCTGTCTTCTGGCAGTCGGGTGAAAATATGGCTTCCGGGACCCAAGCACTTCCCAACATTTGGATATTCCTGCCCCATCAGGGTTTTTGCCTCTGTCTGCATTCTGCTCTGATTCTTCCTGGAACCAATCCCAAATCCATAAGGAACAATCGGATTCTGTGAGGCAAATCCTTGTAAGTGGTTCAAGGGCAAGTGCTAGTCAAGGATTAGATGAAGATGCAGGTGTGGGCAGACAAAAGGAGCCTAGGGGATGGATTGTATGATTATGACTGATCCAGTGTCTTTCTACGCACAGCTGACTCGTCGGGAATGCTCGTATTTCAAGGCCGGCCACTAGAAATGCAGTACATCTCAAAGTGCCGTTTTCCCACAGACACCTGAATTTCTCCAAAGCATTGTGAGGAAAAGGCTAGGATGAAGCCCTGGTCACTGTGGAGCAAAGGAAAAGTTTTGTATTCACCAAGTAGAAAAGCATGTTACACGAAACCCACACAGGACCCCTCCTCACCCATCCGGGCCCTAGACCAATCTTTATCCTCGGGCAGACTGGTGCTTCTTGGGCCCCAAAGTCCATGCGGGGCTCCCTACCATTGGCTGCAGGAGTAACTAGTTCTGTTGTGGATTTTTTCCCTACCCTGGGCAGGCCATCATTCAGGAGCAGGCTATGGGTACCCTGGTAACCGTCAGCGTGCAGCGCATGAAGCTCCAACTGCATGATCCCAAACTGGTGTGGACAGCAGTCCATATGGGCAGAATTCCTAGATTAAATTCTGAGTATGTTTGAAATGCAGATTCTTGATTGAAGAATGCACGCAGTCCTACTTTATATTGGTTTCAGGTCCATGATGTCACGATCAGATAGTTACACACCTCTTGATGTGTTCCCTGCAAAGAGTCTAGCTATCATCTGCCTCCCAGCAAACTCTCACAATAAGACTGAGGTGATACTCCTCCTTTTGGACACACTTCCTTCAGACCAGACCCAGCCCAACATTTATAGGCCTTTCTGGGGAAAAATATATGAAACACTCACATACTCATCTGGACATTGATACACACGAAGGATGCTTTATGCTCACATGCTGCTTTGCATTCACACCTTAGCAAAGACACAAAATGCCAACATCGTTAGACACCTGGTCACTCAAGATAATTTTCACACATGTACACATATGCAGACATTACCGCATTTCCACCTGCTGGATAGCCACATGGCTATCTTTCTCTCTCTCTCTCTCTCCCTCTCTCTCTCTCTCTCTCTTATCGTCTGTCAGTCTGTCTGTCTATCATCAACACACACACACACACACACACACACACACACATACACACACCACACACGCACACACACACACACAATGAAACACAGAGTGGTATCTAACATTCCCAGCATGACGCTTATTTGAACTATGTTCCCCTGATATTTAAGGACTGGCACAGCTACACATCTCCCATCGCAGGAGGAGACAAGGAGGCAGGTTTTGGCTGTTCCTGTTTGACCCGGACACAGGAAGACACATGAAGCCATGCCCGGATCCCAGCTAGGCCCTTGATGACACCTAGTTTTCACTTTTGGGCCGCTGCAGGCCGGGGACTTCCACACTCTCCTCAGCTCTCTGGCATGCCTTGCTAACGGACGAAGGGAATGTACCTGGTGGTACGGCTGGGTCAAGGATGTGTGGTCTCGCTTTCTGAGCCAATTGTCAGGCTGAATGAGATCACCAAACTCCATGTCCCCAGAATCCTGTCCTTGACTGCTCTATCCTGGCTGGGCAGTGGGCCTGAAGGCAGGCCTGATCCCAGAAACTGGGCGCTTTGTGTCCCACAGCCTTTCTGTTGGTGTCAAGAATGTCTGGCATATGTATAGGGGATCGGGAAAACCGGCCAGATTAGGCCTATGAAACAGGTGGGATAAGGAACATAGGCCTGGTTATGGGGGGATGAAGATGGGAGAATGGGTGAGCGGAGGAATGTAGAATTGCCTGAAAGAGTTAAAGAAATCTGAAGAAAAGTTGAAATGGCCTGCTGGGAAATTCACATGAGTTGGAAATGGACTGGTTGTGAAGGTGGAAGTTGAGAGTAGAAAGCAAATGGAATGAGCGAATCAGGGAGAAGAACAGGGCTTGAGGATGATTCTTAGAAAGAGCAAAAGCTGGGGAAGGAGTGAGTTCAGGGCCTGGTTGGAATCTAGCTCATACACAACAGCTGTGAGTCATTGAGAGCTGATCCGCCCTCCTAGGAGCGTAAATTGGGAATCTCACCTGAGCCGGGCCAGGGGCCATGAGAGGCTGAATTGATATCAGTTGGCCCTTGCCCAGCCAGAGCTCTCTGGGCTTTTGCCTGACCTAGGCCTGGCTGCTTGCAGTTGCAGAAGAGCCAACCGCACACAGACCAGGGAGAAAGAAAAACCTCAAGAGAGGATGGTACCCAGATGAAACCATCGCTCCTGTTCCCTTGTTTTTCAGCCTAGAGACATGGAGAAAAAACATGAATATTAGTGAAGTGAACAGTTTGGGCAGAGAGGGAACTGGAACCCAAATGGCCAGCTACCGTGCAGTTACTCTGGTGCTGAGCCACGTACCGATTTCCCAGGTGGGAGCAAGGCAGTGACTCCCAGACCCTCCAAAGCCGGGATATTTGTTGGCCTGGCCCCCAGGTTGACAGAGAGCACCTGGCCAGCTCTTGGCCAGTGCCTTCCTTGACACTAGGTTTCTTCATCCCTGCTGGCATTGAAGGCGGGAGACCGGTGATAAGCGCTGTGATGGTGCTGTGACCAGAGGGATGAATTCGGCGGCCAAAGTTGCATTTCCTGGACACTTACTTTATCGATTATACTCCCTACTACTTCAGCCACTTCGCCTTCCGAGCCAGGAATCTTCATCTTCAAGATCATGTGATAAATGGTCAGAGGTGGCTGGTTTATGCGACTTATGAATGACCTCTTCAACACCACATGTTTGTTGGTGGTGTTGGTTCGTCTGACTAGAAACCTGTACAACTTGACCAACAGCCTTAAGTAGATGTACTAGCTCTTGAGCTCCTTGTGCCAAACCTTTCAGTATTTGTTGTGGTGGATGTTGACAGCCATGATGACCTGATTTTTCAACTTTGTTGTGCAGAAGAGACTGGCAAGTAATATTCAGTTATGAAAAACTATAACTTACAACCATGAATACTCTACCCTGCAAGGCCATCAAGTAAAATTGAAGGTGAAATAAAGATCTTCCTAGGCTGGATAAAGTGAAAAAATGAATCACTCTTAAGCCAATATTACTAGAAGTTGTTAAGAGAACATTTATTAAAAAAATAAAAAGGAAGAACCCACAAATATGAATAATAAAATGGCAGTAATTACATACCTATTAATAATCACTTTAAATGTAAATGGATTAAATGCTCCAGCCAAAAGACTTAGAACAGCTCAATGAATATGAAAACAAGATCCAGGCATATGCTGTCTACAAGAGACCCAATTCAGAGCAACTGACACACACAGACCCAAAGTAAAGGGATAGAAAAAGATATTTCACTCAAATGGCAGTAAGGAAAAACTGGGATACCAATACTTCTATCAGACAAAAGGGACTTTCTGACAAAGGCTACGATAACAGTAAAGAAGGGCATAACAACAAGAGGGATCAATATAACACGGGAACATAACCTTTGTAAACATATACACACCCAATATAGGAGCACCTACATATATACAGTAATTATTGACTGACAAAAAGGTAGAGATCAACAGTAATTCCATAGTATGAGACATTAACACCTCATTGACACCAATGGACAGATCATTCAGACAGAAATTCGATAAGAAATCAACAGCCTTAAATGATATACTGTAGAAAATGGATGTAATTGATATTTTCAGAGTTTTCTCCCCAAAGCAGCAAAATATATATTTTTTTCTCAAGTACACATGGAATATTTTTCAGGATAGATGAAATGTTAGCCCACAAAATGAGTGATATGAAACAAGAAATCAACTACAATAACAAAAAACCTGAAAAATACATGAACCATGGAGATAAACAATAAGCTATTAAACAAGGAATGGGTTTATTATGAGATTACAGAAGAAATCAAAAGATACCTACAGACAAATGCAAATGACAACAGCTTAGGATACAGAGAAAGCAGTCCTAAGAGGGATATTCATACGATACAGGCCTATCTCAAGAAACAAGAAAAATTTCAAATTACAATCTAACCTTACACTTAATAGAATGAGAAAAGGAACAGCAAACAAAACCCAAAATGAGTAGAAGGAAGGGAATAATACAGATCAGAGTGGAGCAATATAGAGTCTAGAAAAGCAATATGAAAGTTCAATGAAACCAAGAGCTAGTTTTATAAAAGAATAAACAAAACTGACTCATGAAGAAAAAAAAGAAAGAGGACCCAAATAAATAAAACTGGAAATGAAAGAGGATAATTAATACAAAGTTCACAGAAATAGAAAGGATTATAAGAAAATACTACGAACAATTCTATGCCAATAAATTGGACAATCTAGAAGAAATAGATGCATTTCTAGAAACATACGATCTCCCAAGACTAGGTCAAAAAAACAGAAAATCTGAACCGACTGATTACCATAAATTGAAATCAAATCAGTAATCAAAAAACTTCCAAAAAACAAAAGTCCTGATCCGGATGGCTTCAAAGGTAAATTTTACCACACAGTCAAAGAATAATTAACAACTATTCTTCTTAAAGTATTCGAAAATTTTAAGAGGAGAAAAGCCTTCCTACTTCTTTTTGTGAGGCCACGAGTAACATGACTGCAAAACCAGACATTACAAGAAAGCAAATTATAGGCCAATATCCATGATGAAGATTGATGTGAAAATCCTCAACAAATTTTAGCAAATTGATTTCAGCAATACATTAAAAATATCATATGTTGTGATCAAGTTGGATTTATTCCTAGAATACAAGATGGGTTCAATACCTGCAAATCAATTCTACATTAAAATTTTGAAAGATAAAAATCATATGATCATAACAATACATGCAGAAAAAGTATTTGACAGAATCCAGCATCCATTTATGGTAAACACTCCCAGCAAAATGGGAATAGAGAGAACATAGCTCAAGCTAATAAAAGTCATATGTGACAAACCTATAGCTAACATCATACTCAAAAGGAAAGGCTAAAAGAATTTTCCTTAAGATCAGGAACAAGACAAGGAGGCCCACCTCACTACTTCTATTCAGCATAGTATTGGAAGTCCTGGCTACAGCAATCAGACAAGGAAGAGAAATAAGAGGCATCCAAATTGGAAAGGAAGAAGTAAAACTGTCATTATTTGCAGATGACATGATACTAGACAGAGAGAACCCCAAAGATCACACAAACACAAACACACACACACACACACGCACACACACACACACACACACACACACACACACACACAAACTGTTAGAACTGATCAATGAATTCAGTAAATTAGCAGGATACAAAACTAATATTCAGAAGTTGGTTGCATTCGTATACACCAATGATAAATTACCAGAGAGAGAAGTTAAGAAAACAATCCCATTTACGACTGCAGCAAAAACAATGAAATTCCTGAGAATTAAATTAACCAAGATGGTAAAAGACTTGTTCTCGGAAACCCATGTGTCATTGAAAAGAGAAACTGAAAAAGATACAAATAACTGGAAGCATATACTGTGCCTATGGATAGAAAGAATTAACATCATTAAAATGTCCATACTACCCAAAGCAATCTATAGATTCAATGCAATCCCTATCAAAAGACCAATGGTATCTTCCACAGAACTAGAACAGATAGTCCTAAAATTTATATGGAATCATAAAAGATTCCAAAAAGCCATGGCAATCTTGAAAAAGAACAAAGAGGGAGGAATTCACACTACCTGACAACAAACTATACTACAAGGCTATAGTCATTGAAACTGCCATTAAAAAACAAAACAACCAAACAAACAAAAAAAACGGATACTTAGACCAATAGACAGACCAGAAATAAATCCTTGCCAACTTGCCAATATGGTCATTTAATCTATGACAAAAAGTAAGGCAAGAATATGCAGTGGGGTAAAGATGGTTCTTCAACAAATGGTTATGGAAAAACTGGACAGATACATGCAAAATAAATGAAACTGGACCATCTTCTTACACCATATACAAGAATAAATTCAAAATGAATTAAATACTTAAATATAAGCACCCAAACCTTAAAACTTCTAGAAGAAAACATGCAGTAAACTCTGATTTGCTATTAGTAATATTTTTTTCTGATCTATCTCCTTAGACAAGGGAAACAAAAGAAAAAAATAAACAAATGGGACTACATCAAACCAAAAAGTTTTACACAGCAAAGAAAACTGAAAAAACAAATTGAAAAGGAAATCTACTGACTGGGAGAAGATATTCGCCTATGATACATCTGATAAGGGATTAACATCCAAAATTTATAAAGAACTCATACTACCCAACAACAAAAACACAATCCCATTTTTAAAAAAAAATAGGCAGAAGACCTGCATAGATATTTTTCCAATGAAGACATACAGATTGCCAATAGACATACAAAAAGATTCGCTAATCACCAGAGACATGCTAATCAAAACCACAAGGAGATATTCCCTAACACCTCTCAGAATGACTCTCATCAATACATCAACTAACAAATGCTGGCAGGGATGTGGAGAGGAGAAAACCCTTATGCACTTTTGGTGGAATTGCAAATTGGTACAGCCACTATGGAAAAACAGTTTGGAGGTTTAGGTTTCTCAAAATATTAAAGAGAAAACTACCCGTTGACAAAGAAATTACACTCCCAGGTATTTATCCAAAGAAATCCAAAACACTAATTTGTAAAGATCTGTGCACCCCTATGTTCACTGCGGCACTGTTCACAATAGCCAGATATGAAAGCAACTTCAGTGCCCACCAATAGACACTGGATAAAGAGGTGGTCTACAACTCCCATAAGCCAATGTGTGTAACATGTTTCTTCAATAAATAAATGCTATTATTATTATAAAAATGGAATTTAATTATTTAAAATGTACGTTTAAATATCAAGAGAAAAAATTTAAAAGATTATGATTTTATTATCTTTTCAGATTATTTGTGAATCCAAAACTACATTGTAATTTACATCAATATTATTATTTGATTGAGCTAGATCAAAGCTGATCATCTCTATCATAGGATGAATTTTTAGAAGAGTAAAATAATGTGAAATATATTAAAAGCACATTTTAAAATGTTTTTATTTTTCAATTACCATTGACATACAATATATTAGTTTCGTGTGCACAACCTAGTCAATTAGACATGTACATAATTTATGAATGATTACCCCCAATAAATCTGGTACCCATCTGATACCATACACTGTTATTACAATATTATTGACTATATTCCCTGTGCTATACTTCACATCTCCATGACTCTTTTGTAACTACCAATTTGTACTTTTTCTTTTAATAACTGTCCCTTCAAAGTAGTGTTTTTGGTTTCATTGGATAAATACCCAGAAGTGGAATAATGGGATCCTTCTCCGTCTTTCGTTATAACCTCTTTAATGTCTATTTTGTCTGGTATAAGTATTGCTTCCCAGCTTTTGTTTGTTTGTTTCTGTTTTCATAAAACATCTTTATCATCCTTTGTTTGTCTCCATTTCATTTAGTTATTTTTCTCGTGCTTTGTTCTGTTCTTTCATTTGGACATCTATATATATATATTTTTTTTTTTCTCCATATTTTGGCTGCCTACTTGTGTTTGTTTCTAGGTATTAGGTATGGCTGCTATGTTTCCCAATCTTAGTAGAGTGACCTTGTATAGTAGATTTGCTGTGGGTTCAGTGGCACAGTCTCCCTGATCACCAGAGCCAAGTGCTGTAGTTATGTTCCTTTATGAGTGGAGTGTGCCCTCCTGTTGTAGTTGAGTCTTGGTCGCTATTTGCTCCTCAATGGATGGGACTGACCCTCAGGCCGATTGGTTATGATGACGTTATGAGTGGTGGAGGACTTGTCGTGCAGGGGCTGACCCTACAGTGTAGGATTTGCTTTATCAGGTCTCTGCTTCCTGTCCTGTCTGCCCTTTGGTTGTGTCGTCCCCAGATATGATCCCAGGAGGTGCTCTGGTTCAGACCAAAGCTGGCCACATGACATGCAGGTGGATCCTCCTAGGAGGGGCCCTGCCCCAGGCCAAGATCAGCTGCAGCCTGTGCCCTGCCTGGGGCCACCTGGCATGAGCAACCAAGCAATCCACTGATGGCTGCCACTCATGCCGGGCTTGGAAGTGCCTCGAGAGGCCAAGCTGCAAAACGAGGCTGGCTGCAACTTGTGGCCAGGTTTGAGGCTGCTCGGCAAGAGGTCCAGGACATTTCAAGACCAAATATTGCTTGTTTAATTTTTGTGAACCTTTTAGAGATACTAGGAAATTCTGCAGCATGCGTTAAGACAGACCATTTGTATGGAAAATCCACTAAAAGCGGCTTCGGTGGTCTGGTAAGTTGGGAGGGGCAGGGTCTCGGGGAATCACCAGGGGAGGGTGATTAATTTTAGCTACATTGGTGGAGATTCAGATATGGTAGCCACCTGGGTCTACGAGCTGAGCAGGAGAGGACTCAACGTAGGAAGAATGGCCTCTGCCAGCACTTCTGTCTGGGAGAAAGCTGCCCCTCCAGCCCTCATCCTGAAGTCAGACAACTCAGTTCCTCCTGTATGTCCCTGATGTTTTTCCCATCATTACCTAGCACTAGAAACGCAGAGCCAGTGAGTCCATCAGTGAGTAAGTCCATAATCAAATAATTTTCAAACCAATTTTACTGAAACAAATGAACCACATACATATCCTTCAGAAAAAAAAAATTTACTGTAGGAGTTTGTATTGGAAATGAATATTTTTAAAAGTTTACAGTGAAAAGGTATACATGGATGAAAAACAATTTCTGCATCTATAAAAGTAATTTAGAATTGCAATATCTACTATTCTTGCTCTTTGAATAATTTCACACCAGCTACAGCATAGATGTACAATTCAGATTGAATATGTCCATCCAAATAATTTTATCATTTGCAACTTTTTCACTTCAACCAAGAAGACATAATATCAAGTATTAAAGTGATTCAGAAGTTAGTCATTCTATAGACTGCTAGTCAGTTGAATGGATGGAGGAGGTCCATTGGTCTGCCCCAGGTACAAGAAGTCAGCCCTGATCCTCTCTTAACCATCCCTGTTCATCTGGATGGTATCCTTTCTTTCTTGCTAGTGCTCATTCAGCTTGACAATATTGGGAATTTGAGGGAAAGGCAGATGGCCCAATTAGGAGGGCTAAGACCCTAAGTTTCTGGGTTTTGGCTGTTTTCTTGAAGGCCTCATCTGCTAGGGCATTTCCCTGGCTGACAAGGGACTTATGCCTCTGGTGGCCTTTACAATGGATGACCGCTATTTTTTATGGGAGCTGTACTGCCTCAATGAGCAACAGAATGTTTTTTTTTTCCTGTTTTATTGGGGAATCTTTTTGCAATGAGCAATCCTCTCTTTTTCCAGAGAGCTGCATGAGCATGGAGCACCAGAAACCTACATTTAGAGTTTATGAATATGAAGTTGTTTGTAGTTCCTCAGTTGGAGGCCCTGAGTAGGGTCCTTAGTTCTGCTTCCCATGTCAAACTGCCCAGGGGCATGCCTGAGCTTCTGTTTCCCACGTGAGCTCACGACAGTATGTCTAGCTCTACAATCCCCCCTTTCTTTAAAACGGCCACCATCAGTAAACAACTTCAGCGTCTTGTTCTAGAGTTTCTAGACACCTGTGTTCTAGGTCCCCTTGGATCTTGGCAGAGAGCAGAGTGGCAAGATTTAGAGTCTGGCAGACCTCCAAGGTAAGATCTGGGGTGTTAGGTACCAAAGCCTATTATTATGCCACCCTTTTGCCTGTCATGACTGTCCTTTGGTATCCAGGACAGCCCAGATCTGATGGGGGCTGCCCATCCAAAGAGGTCATCCTGCAGTTAACTTAGAAGCTTCCCTTACTGGCCGGGCAGTGGCCGCTATCACCCTTAGCAAACAAGACCACCACTGGGTAACCAAGTCCAGTTGTTTGGGAAAGTGGGCTATGGCCTCAGGCAAGGCCTCAGCTTCTGAGCCAGCACTCCCGGTACCTTCACCAAGCTCTTGTGAACATGTGAAAGGAAGGGGTTCCTTCGGTCAGGGAGGTCCAAGGTTGGCATCCTGTCCAAGGTGTCCTTTAAGCTCTCATTGCTGTTGACATTCAGAAAGTCACAACAGAAGGAGCTCCTCTCTACTCCCTACATGGTTTCATAAAGGAGTTTTGCAGTTATTCCAAAATTTGACCCCAAAGGCAACCAAACCTGCCATTCCTAGAAAGTCCCTCATCTCCTTCCCACTGCTTG
This sequence comes from Pteropus medius, assembly GCF_902729225.1. Lineage (NCBI taxonomy): Eukaryota > Metazoa > Chordata > Mammalia > Chiroptera > Pteropodidae > Pteropus > Pteropus medius. Next base: position 66,155 of record NW_024345184.1, read on the forward strand.
GAACCCATGGTGATAAGATGGCCTGTTTCCTGTGAGAAGCCTGCATTCATCCCTGGGTGTAAGGATTGACCTGAGATACTGAACCTGCTGTTGGAGATTCGGGCATTTGAGGGCAATACTTTGTAACCCCTCTCAGCCAAACAATTTAGTGTTCTCACAGTATTATCCTGAGAACCCTGGAGGTCCTCGCTGGCAATAAGAAAGCCATCCACATATTAAAATAAGGTGCCATTTTTTAACTTGTGGTCCTTGAGATTTCTTCCTGGTGCCTGTCTAAACGAGGGCTATCTGGGAGCCCTGAGGGAGCACGTCCATGTGTATTGGCTGACGCTGAGAGTCTTTACATCTTTCCCTTCAAAACTGAGTCTGGATGTAATGGTTACAGAAGTAAGCATCTTTCAAACCAAGGAGAGTGTGGTGCTAAGCATTCCACAGGACCTCGGAGAGGAGGGTGCAGGAGTTGGGAACAACTGTGTTATTGACTGCACTGAGATGATTGTGAATCAACCAATATTTCCTGTTTGGCTTCTTACCTAGTAAAATTAGGGTGTTACGAGGGGCCTGAGAGGGCTTACATTATTTAAATGGGTTGAGTAGGACCTCTAGCCTCAAGGAGTCCTGGGGTTCGCAGGGCTCTGAGACCCTGGGTATTAGTTGTATCCAAGACCAACTGAGGACTTGCGTTTCTGGGGAAGATTACTGGGGCTCATATCCTGTGGACCTGCCAGAACCGAGAAGTGGGTTCCACTCTCTGGGGTACATTACCCTTAGTTCACACTCCTGGAGGTCAATAGTAGCCTCTTATTTGGTAGTGAATCTTGGCCACTCAAAGAGATAGGGCCCTCGGTTATATACAGGAAGAACTGAGTCAAAGTTTGGGATCCCATGTCACAGTGAGAGGTAGGAAATTACATTACCTGAGGCATCCCAGGAATGGTGCAGTCAGTATTAGAGAGAGGCCCAATAGGTTTAGTCAAGATAGAGTTAGTGGCTCCAGGAACACAGAGCAAAACAGCTGGAAGAATATTCCCTGGCAAAAGTCTTCAGGGGCTCTACCTATAATGATGGGGAGCCCCGAGGTGTCAGGAGCTTTGGTCATAGGCTCTGCTGGCCAAGCGTGGTGCCCAACTATCCGTTCCATGAGTGGTTAAAGGCTTCTTCTGGGGACAGGCCCAGACTGCAAAATTCAACGGACAACTGTGAGCCCACTGACCAGGAGCCGTAGGTGGGGGAGGTACAGGAGGTAGGACCTCAGACAGTTACTGCCTGAAGTGAACTGGAGATGCCAGGTGGGCAGAATGGAGGCACAATGAGCATATCATGCTCTGGAATAACAAGATCGTTAGCCGAGAAGAAGGTTCCCAGGGAGTTGCCATGGGTACAGGAGCAAACTGCGGCATTCCCATAGCTTGCGTTTGTAGCAGGAAGAGTCTGTGAGATTGGGTGAGGGGTGAGCTACAAGGATGGCCCCGGAAAGCCTGTGAAAGAAGATGGCTCCAACATTTGGGGCCCTCCGCCCAGCCCTGTGCCTCTTCAGTCTCTGATCACCTGGGCAACTGCCCCTCACTGCCGGGCAGAGATAAGAGAGAGCTGAGGTGTCGGTGAACCAGGTTCACAAAGCAGGTCAGCAAAAGGTGACCCTCACCTTTACCTGGTGAGTGGACGAGAGTCTTGGTCACAGCACACCAGTGGCAGACCTTGAACTGCCCAGATCATCTCCATTTTCAGGAGGGGAAGTGGGCGCAGAACTGTGGGCCCATCTGGAAATCCCACAGTGACCATCCCTGCATCCTAAACCCTAAATGCTCCACTTACTGCCCTTAAAATTTAAAGGGTTGACTTGGGACAGGTTGCTGCAGTCCAAAGGGGAACTGGATAGGCAATGGGTGTTGAGAGGTTTTCCCTAGGCTGTGGAATTTGCCCTTCTCTGGGAAATTCTGGAACACCAGAGCCTTGAATCCACAGGAATTGCAGAGTGAAGCTTCCAGGATCACCTTCCATGCATTCTCAGGAACTATGAAAGTGACGGGTGGGAGGAGGAAGACCAAGGGATTCCCCGTATGTGGCTCGGTGGCTTAGCAGGAAGCTCACAGCACAACATTGCCCCCTACCACAAATCCCAGGGTGACAGTGATATTTGTTAATTATGTATGAACTCGGAAAGAAGGATATGTTCAGCAGTAAATATCAAAGGGGTGAGGGGAGGGAGAGAGAGAGAAAGAGAGAGAGAGAGAGAGAGAGAGACATGGAGTGATGAAGGCTCCACATTTCATGGCCAGAAAAATGCAGTCAGAGGTTTCTACCTGCACTGTCCCATCAAAGGCCTTTTTGACCCTGATGATATAAGCAGGCATGGATAAAGACCTGAGAGCCAGGGTAGTCAGGCCAGTTGCAGTTCTCAGGCCCAGAAGATGGGGTCATGGCAGACTCTCTGGGCCTTTGAGACAACCCCCATTAGGGTGAAAAGAGTCCAGGTAGGGGCAGCTCTGTGCTTCTCCCCCAGGCCTGTTGAAGGAGGAGGGCTCCATTTGTTGACCACTGTTGATGGGGAGGCCTGGTCTATATGGGCTCTATTGATTAGGGTGTCCTGGGTGGTGAGTGTAGAGGCTGTGGGGCTGGGAAGCCAGCAAGAGACAATGTGGCTCAGAGGGGAGGGCATTTGTAAGAGGAGGTTTCTGCCTCATCAGCTTGGGTGCCATCACAGACACCATAGGGCAGGGGGCTTACACAAGGGACACTTATTTCTCACAGTTCAGGGTGCCAGCATAGTTGGGTTCTGGGGAGGGCCATCTTCTTGTCTGGAAGATGGCCACATTCTCCCTGGGTTCCAGTACAGTGGGGAGGAAGGTCTAGTCCTTTCCTCTCCTAAGCACCAATCCCATCCTGAGGGCTCCACTGTTCTACCTTCATTTAAACCTTATCATCTCCCAAGACCCCATCTCCTAACACTGTCCCACTGCCACTTCAATGTATTGACTTGAGATCCACAAACAGGTACTCCATGACAATCTTGGTTTGCAGGGTGCAGGCTAATGGGAGGGGTGAAGTGGAAAGCTGGGGCTGGTGGAAGTATGTGATGGTAGGTCTGTAGAGTGTGGGCCCTGGATGTTAAGGTCACGTTGGAGGGTCTACAGCAGGGGTGAGTGTGGAAGACCACGGCACAGGGGACAGTATATGGTGAGAAGCTGGGAGTGGCGCTTGCTGTCTGGTGAATGCCGAGCCCCCTACCTCCTTCAGGCTTGAAACCAGGAGAGGTTCTGCCCAGGTATGGAAGTGACAAGAAAGTAGAAGGGAAAGAACCTACTTCCAGCACCAATGGTGGCGTCATGGGGAACACACAGGAGAGATGAGGAAAGCAAGAGGGCTCCTCGGGAGGCTCAGTCAAGGTGGGCACATCCAACAATACAGCAGGAGGGACAGCAGCCCAGAAGGGCCAGAGAGAATTGGTCAGGCAGGAGAAATACCCAAGTGACCCTGCCTGTGAATCATCTCCCAAGCTTCACTGGGAATACCCACCTATCTGAGAACAATAAAAGGCAGAAAGACCTTTCCCACTGGTTGCCATTTTTCCCTTAGCAGCACCCCTTGGTAATCTGTCACTAAAGCTCAGAGGCCATTTTTGTGCCTGTGGGGTCTATGATAGGGAAAGGGGGCAGCCCCAAATGGCCAGAACTGGAAAGTGATTGATTCTGCTTCCCAACCACAGGGAGGCAGAATACATATGTCCTCTTGATTATGGAGATATCCGCAGACCTGTGTGAGGCTTTTGAGCTCCCAAATGGTGTAGGCTTTCTCCCAAGAGATGGTAAAATTTTGTGGAAAGTTTCCTAAAAACACCACCCCTGTCCCATATGCCCACCCCATTAGACAGCTGACCCACATGGGGAGGAGAAATGACAAGGTCATCTCTGTAAACTATGAAGCCACTTAAGCAGGCCTGCACATGTGCTTCCTTGTGCCCAACTTCAGGTCTTAAGTCAGCATCAGGGCTTGTCACCCTGGCAGGTCCCACAAACGGAATGGGATGTGGCACCCAGAGCATCTGTGCTCTGTCTAATCGGGTCTCTGTGCCATTGCTGGAGGATCAGGACCTGCATGTCTTTGCCCGCTGTGGCTCTCGAGACTAGCCTATGTGACATCAGAGAGAGCCAGCAAATGGGATCACAGGCAGATGTGGCTTTTTTACAGCAGCCCAATTCTCTCATCTCCTCTTTCTTCTCCCATAACCCTTTGCTTGTTCCTTTTGGGCTTAACATGTGGTCCCCAAGACCTCCCCTATGAAATTCATGAGATAGGGGTAGGAGGGCACATGCTCATGTGGCAGGGAGATGCCAAACCAGGCCCCTTCTACCTGTGTTCTCCAGAAAACATTGCATAAGCTGCTGTGAAATAGACGTCAGGCCAATTTAAGGTTATTTTTGTGGTGTCCCTTCTCAGGTGGTGAGTCGATGCCACCATCCTCTGCATTCCTTGACATGTTACACTTTCTCAGGATGCCATTTGTTTATTCAGGAAACAAGAATGAGCACCTGTTATGTTCAAGGCACAATGCTAGTTGCTGGGGTGGGGAGTGAGCAATGCAAACAAGTGCAGTTGGGTGTCATAGACATGAGTCAGAAGGTGGGTAAGAACACAGATATTTGTCTAAATGCTTACCTGCACGTGTTCGCTTTAAAATTTTTCTTTCAGCCTATTCCAAGCCTTTGTTTTTTGTAATTTTTTGTTTCAAAGATTTTAGTATGATAAAATCAGAATTACCCTGAGGAGGTTAGTAGGTTAGCCAGACTCTATAACAGAAAAAGCTAGGTGAGAATGGGGTGCAGGGAGAGTGCTTTTGTGAAGCTCTGATCTAAAAATATATCTAGAATGACCATTCCCTATCACCTCCACCAGGGTAATTAGTATAGGTCTTGGGGTTAGGCTTTGAAGATGTGCCCATATCCTGGTTCTTTTAAGTTTTTGCCCAGTGACTGGAAACAATTACTACAGTGCTGTGTGCCTAGTAGTGACGTTCTTTTCCCCTCATTCTCTCACTTATTAATAACATTTTTTTCTGTACGAAAACACTCATTGCTCACATTTCTCTATTTATTCATTTTTTTTTTATATTCGTTGGAACTCAGAGGATGTCACTTGGTGGATGATCATCCAATATTGTCATTGTTTATATTTTTTTGAAATCATTCCAATCTTGATCAATGGGAGTCCTTGCCATCTCCTTGATATTTACTTTTTGAAATTCTCAATGTCACCCGGACATCTGAGGGCTTCCTTACAAAGACTGTTGGTCTATGGAGAAGTGGTGAACTGCATAAACACCAAAATCAAAAGATAAACACTGACGATCGCAATGCCGGTAATAACTACCATTTATTGAGCATCTCAGGCAGTGTGCCAAGCACCGTGGACACATTTTTTTAAATGAAATCATCAGTATAAGCCCAAAGTCTTATTTTCACTATCTAGATTTTTCACATGAGGAAAGTGAGTCAGACCCGAAGGACCTCAGCTGGGTTCAATCTGCTGACGAGGTGGTCTAGGGAAGGCCTGTTCCTTCCTTGTTTGCCGGTACATGCTCAGACCTGCATTGGCACCCATAAGAGCGATGCCTTGCTTACACGCTTCCTTTAAATGGCTCTCTATCCAAAGAGGCTTGAGCAGCTGAACAAAAAGGACCTTTCTGTGTATGCACTGGCACATGCTACCACCTCATTCCCAGTGGAGCTTTGGGAGCTAAATGTAACCCTGTTTTATGTTGTATACAGAAAAGAGGAAATGTGCTTTTTATTTGGTCACATTTTCTATTTTAAAAACCTAAATTATGTCCCACATGCATCCTTCAAATGTCTTTGGAGATTTCCTTGAGGGAAATGACATAATACAGATTTCACCAAAGGTCCTTCCATTTTTTAATACTGATCTTTACAAAACAGCTCCTGGAGATAACCAAGGGGTGGACTTGCAAGAAGGTGCCCAGATACGGATCAGAGGGGGTCATATGAGGATAGACAGCTCTTCATCAGCCCAAGAATTCAAACCTCAGGCCAGAGGAAAAATAAACTTTACCAGGCTTCTGCATGGTCTGTCGCCTAAGCAAGGAGAAGTGAGTTATCCCACAGCCACAGAAAGTGAGCCTGGGCTCCGTAGTCCCGAGATGTGGGCAAGAGACCACAGTCTGACTCAGCTTCTATGTTTCCCTGGCTGCAAAAGAGCAGTCCTCTGAGAAAGGAGGGAGGTGTTTGTGCTAAGCTTTCCTCTAAGTAAGCTCCTAAATTGAGTGAATGCCCCGAGATAGTGTGGGGAGGGTCTCCTTTGTTTTCAAGATTCTCCTGTAAGAGACAATCAGGGCTTGTGGTTTCAATGTTTATCTCCACCCTTCTTTGTCACTAAAATAGTGGAAAATTTAAAACTTTGTAAAAAAGCAAACAATAAAGTGAAAAGAAAAAGACACAAATTGCCCAAAGTACACTGGAAGCTGGAAACAGAACTGAGGGACCTTGGAGACCACAGAGTATTTCCAGCAAGCAAAGAGCAGGAGAGTGGCAGGAGGATCCATTTGGTAGAAGAGGGTTTCTGCCTAGCCAAATGATTTCAGAGAGCAAGGCTGCATATATGCACTTTGGGTGCTCTCTCTTTAGGCCGCCATGGTGTGCTCTTCTTGTCAGGATCTCTCCCATCACATCCACCTGCCCTGTCGCTGAGCAGCACTTGCAGAAGTGAGCGAAGTAATCTGGGAGGCAGAACAGAGCCAGGAATAACGCAGGATGTAGTTGGTAGAAACAAATGGTAAGAATGGTGAAAACATGAATGTATCAGTTGACCTGATCCCAGCAGTAACAACCCAGGAATAAACTCATTTGGAAAGGCAAAGGCTTGATGTGGAGAAAGCCCAATCTCTCTGAGGATGTAAATACAGTCTGAGTAAAGGAGACACAGTGTGAATGACACACAGATTAATAGTCCTGGGCTTCACAGGTTTAGTATAAGCAAAATTATGTCTCAATCATTAAAACTGGCTACTTTGATTGAAAAGCTTCTCTGGAAAAATAAGTGGACATGAAAATCCACAGGGTTTTAAGTGAAATAATCAGGGAAGAGATGCTTAATCAGATAGTAAACCATAATATAAAACTATAATCTCTTAAAAATATAGACAGCTGCAGGAACCATCACTTATATCCATAAAAATGCAGAATTCACCCCAGGAAGAATCAGCTTTTGTGTCATAATGGTATGTGTACATGCAATCATTTACTGAATGTCTATAGTATCATCATTAATCAACCAAGTAAGGTTCATTTAATTAAAATTATGGAATCAAGAAACAAACCCCAGACAACAAAATTAGATCTTCCCATATCTGATAGAACATGATAAATTCTAGGTAGAGTTGATTTAAAAAAAAAAGAAGAAGAAGAACAAAGAAGACAGAGCAAAGCATGACTATGGTTCTTGGCTCTAAGGTAAAAATGACATTTTTAGAAACTATATAGGGAAACACATAAAATATTTTGAATTGACATTGAGATTATAATTTAAGACCCCAGCAGAAATAAAGATGAAAAACAAAGTAGGGTAGTTATAAAACACTTATATAGATATACTCACCATATATAATAATGTTTAGAAATAATAATTATGCCAATTGAATAATGGACACAAAGAAGGTATAAGAAGACATCTTGTCCTTTTTTTTCCTGGTCACTTTTAATCAACCATCCTATGTTATTCACTAGTCTCTGCAGCCCAGACAATGGCATGTGACTCAATGATCCCCAGCCTCAAGCGAAATGCCTCAAAGCAGCCACCTCTGTTTGATTTTTTTTTAATGAGAATTCTGATCACGATTGGGGTCAGCTGTTTTGAGACCAGAAAACTACTCATTATATTTTTTGTAAGATGGACCTGCTAGCAATATTTTTTCTTGGTGTTCGTGTATCTGGACTGTCTTCATCTTTTTTATGTATATACAGCATTTCTGGGTATAGAATTCTTGGTTGATGGATCTATTCTTTATTTGAGCAGTGAAAAAATTTTAAAAAGAGTCCTTTGATGGATAAATGGATAAAAAATAAAGGTAGTATACATATGCGATGGAATACTATTCGGTATTCCATTAAGACAAAATGCTGCCATTTACGATAGCATAGATACCATGCTAAGCAAAATAAGGCAGACAGAAGAAGTTGAGAAACATATGATTTCACTTATATATGAGATATTAAACTGAAAGCAATAAACAAACAACACAAACAAATACTCATAGATACAGACAACAGTCTGGTGTGTACCAGAGGGGAAGTGTTGTGAAGGGAGGCAGAAGAGATTAAAGGGATTATGTATATGGTGATAGAAGGAGACAAGACTTTGAGTGGTGGACACATATTGCAATATACAGATGACGTATTATAGAATTGTATACTTGAAACTTATATAATCTTATTAACCAATGACATCTCAATAAATTAATTTCTTTAAAAATCCAAGCTGATGACAGAATGAACTGAATTGAAGAGAACTGGAGCAAATGTACTTGTGGGCAAAAGTCTGTGCGGTGGTTGGCCCCAAAGAGAACAATGTGAGGGTCAAAGATGACACATGAAAGAGACACACCAGGATGATCCTAAACAGGGTGAGCTAGTGCTCTATGATTCACAAGAGACACACCAGGATGATCCTAAACAGGGTGAGCTAGTGCTCTAGGATTCACAAGAATAAAAGTCACCATTTTCACGTGAGATAATACTTCATTAAGGAAGGGTCACGAAGTGTTTGGAGAAACATAGCAGAGTGAGAGACGTCCCAGATCTCTTCCCTTGAAACAACAATAAGCTGAACATCTAACACTCAACAAAAAACACCCAAACTGCACACCAGCACGTCTTGAGGATGGGATCTGCGCATAAGAGCTACCGCAGGTCAGAAGCCGGGTGTCGGGTGGTGGACTGGGAGAAATAAAATAGCTGCCTTTCACAGCCGCTGGAGCTCTCTGTAGGGGGAGGGGGAGAAGAGAAGGACTGTTGAGTTCCCTGAACAGCCCTGCCTGGGAGTCCTGTGGCTCCATGAAGTTGGCGGCAGGTCCCAGTTGTAAAGACAGAAAGCAGAGAAGCAGGATGGCAGAGAAACAACAGTTTTTTTTTTACCAGCCATGGTTGCACAACTGAGGCTGAGTCACAGTGTCCAAACCCCAAGCCAGAGGGACCCTCCTTCCCATATCCTCTAAGAACGAACACTGCAGACCCCATGGGAATCTGAGCAAATGCTTCTGGAACTGTCGCTAACACTGACAGGAACTGAGACTGAGAGTAGCGAGTGAGATTCAACATCTATAAGGGGAAAAAAAGGCACTATTTAGGCTTTATATAAAGCAGGAATCCAAGAAGCCTAGACGCCACTTACTGGAAATGAAAAGTGCCTTCTTTACAACAGGCTAAAGAGAGACCTCTATATAATAAATCTTCTTTCTGGAAAAAAAAAGGGGGAAAATTCTTCCATTAATGCCCAGGTAGAGAAATAGTCCATTAAACACCAGGAACAACCAAGATGAAAAGTCATCTCAGAGAGAAAGAGGAAACTCTTCAGAAAGTAAACTTACAGACATAGAAATATGCAAATTATATGACAGAGAATTCAGGATGGTACTTCTGAAAACAGTGAGATCTGAAACGAGTCATATCAACAATTTCAGAAACTGCAAAAACAACTAGATGAGCAGAGACAGGAGATTGAAACCCTCAAAAAGAACCAAATAGAACTTTTGGAGATAAACACACACACACACACACACACACACACACACACACACACGCACACACCCCACAAGAGTTGAAAAATGAAATAGCAAACTTGGGAAATAGAGTGAACCAAATGGAGGATAAGATCAGCGAGGTTGAAGACAGAAATCTAGAAATAGATCAGAAGGAAGAAGAGAGAAACCGAAGAATGAAAAATAATGAAAGAGAAATACAAGAACTAGCTGATACCATCAGGAGAAGACACATAAGAATAATGGGCATTACTGAAGATGAGGAAAGGAGCAGGGACTAGAAAGCATTTTCAGAAAAATAGTGGACGAGAATTTCCCAAATCTAAGGAATGAGCTGGAACTTGGAATTCAAGAAGTCAACAGAACACCCAATTATCGCAACCCAAAAAGGCCTTCAACAAGACACATTTTATTAAAGTTGTCAACAATCAATGACAAAGATAGAATTCTCAGGGCAGCCAAGGAGAAGAAAACGGTAACATATAAAGGAAAGCCTATTAGATCATCATCGGACTTCTCAGCGTAGACCTTGCAAGACAGAAAGGAATGGAATCAAATATTTAAACTATTAAGTGAAAGGAACTACCAGCCTAGAATAATGTATCCAGGTAAGCTCTCCTTTAGACATGAAGAAGAAATTAAGACCTTTTCAGACATACGAAAATTGAGGGAATTCTCCACTATGAGGCCTACACTATGGGAAATCCTGAAAGAGATCAGCTCACTTAAAACAAAAAAACAAAACAAAACAAAATCGTGAGGAGTAAAGTGACTATCAGGCAAAGAGACGCAGAGGATTGTGAACTTTACTAAGAACAGGACATTATAAGCTTAAATAATAAGAATCGTTATAGCAAGATAGTAATGAATGTTCAGCACACATAGAAACAAACTGACATAACAATGACTGAAAAGAGAAGGATTCAAAGAGCCAAACTTGCAAAGGGAAAAGGAGATAAGGCACACACAGAAGAAAATGGATGACTGTATACATACATATATATATATATATGTATGTATACATAGATATATATATATGTATACATACATATATATATATCTATGTATACATACATATGTATACATACATACATATATATATACATACATATATATATATATATATATCTCATATATATATATCTATCTTTTTCAAATTTGTAATGGTAATTACACACCATAGAGTCAGAACTGAAGTATATAACATAAAACAAAAAGAATCAGAGGCAAACCCAAAAAAGCCAACCAAAATAAAGAAAACGGAAACACAAGGACAAGGAAGCATTGGAAACACTGAGCTACCAGAAAGCAAAAGATAAAATGGCTAGAAGAAGACCTCATATTTCAATAGTCACCTTAAGTGTAAATGGACTGAACTCACCTATAAAAAGGCACAGAGTTGGAGAATGGATCATAAAACAAAACCCAACCACATGCTGCCTCCAGGAGACACATTTCAGCTCCAAGGACAAATATAGACTCAAACTGAAAGAGTGGAAAATGGTATTTCAAGCAAATGGCATTCAGAGAAAAGTGGGAGTAGTGCTACTAATATCGGATGAAATAGACTTCGAAATAAAAACGGTAAAGAAAGATACTGAGGGACACTTCATAATGATAAAGGGAATCATGCACCAAGAAGACATAACAATGATTAATATCTATGCTCCCAATCAGGGAGCTCCAAAATATGTAAAGCAATTACTAACAGAACTAAAGGGAGAAACACATCAAAACATGATCATAATAGAAAACCTAAATACCTCACTGTGGCATATAGACAAATCATCCAAACAGAGACTCAATAAGGAAATAACATCTTTAAATGACATATTAGACCAACTGGACATAATTGACATATACAGAGCCTTCCATCCCCAAACAGCTGCTTATACATTCTTCTCTAGTGCATATGGAACATTCTCAAGAATTGACCACATATTGGGACACAGAGATAGCCTCAACAAATATGAGGGTTGAAATCATACCAACCATATTCCTTGATCGTAATGCTTTAAAACTAGAGATCAACTGCAAAATGAAAGCAGGAAGAATCACAGATACATGGAGATTAAATGACATGCTACTGAAGAATAACTGGGTCAGGGAAGAAATAAAAAGAGAGATCAAGAGATACATAGAAATGAATGATAATGATAGTACCACATAAAAAAACTTTTGAGACATGGCAAAAGCTGTCAAAAGAGGCAAGTTCATATCATTACAGGCCTCTCTCCAAAAACAAGAATGAACCCAAATAAACAACCTAATGCTTCATCTGAAAAAACTAGAAAAGGAAGAACAAATAAGGCCTAAAGTCAGCAGAAGGAAAGAAATAATCAAAATCAGAGCAGAAATAAATGGAATTGAAAACAAACGAACAACAACAACAACAAAAACAGTAGAAAAAATAAATACAACAAAGAGCTGGTTCTTTGAGAAGGTTAATTAAATTGACAAACCCTTGGCTAGACTCACTAAAGAAAAAAGAGAAAGGACACAAATAAACAAACTCAGGGATGAAAGAAGGGAAATTACAACTGACATCACAGAGATACAAAGGATCATGCAAGAATACCATGAAAAAGTCTGTAACACTAAATTTTAAAACTTAGAAGAAATGGACCAGTACTTAGAAAAACAATCTTTCTAGACTTAATCAAGAACATCTGGAAAATCTAAATAGACCAATCAGCAGTATGGAAATTGAAACAATCATCAAAAACCTACCTAAAAGTAAAAGTCCAGACCTGATGGCTTCACCAGGCAATTGTCCAAACATTCAAAGAGAATTTAATACCTATTCTCTTCAAACGCTTACAAAAAAATCGAAGAGGAGGCAACACTTCTCAACTCATCTTTGAGGCCAATATTACTCTGATACCAAAACCTGGTAAAGATAACACACACACACACACACACACACACACACACACACACACACACACACACACACACACACACAAACTACAGACCAATATCTCTCATGAACACAGATGCCAAAATCCTATATAAGATACCAGAGAACCAAATACAGCAGCATATGTAAAAGGTTATACACCACGATCAAGTGAGCTTCATCCCACGGGCACAGGAATGGTTCGTAATACGCAAATCGATTAATGTGATACACCATATAAACAAATTAAAAAATAAGAATCATATGATAATATCAATAGATGCAGAAAAAGCCTTCGACAAGATACAGCATCCATTTATGATCAAAACCCTTAACAAAATCAGTATGGAAGGAAAGTACCTTAACATAATAAAGGCCATATATGACAAACCCTCAGACAACATACTTAATGGTGAAAAACTAAAAAAACTTCCATCTAAGAACAGGAACAAGACAAGGCTGTCCACTATCACCACTGTTATTCAATATAAAATTGGAGGTCCTTGAGAGTGCAATCAGGCAAGAGAAAGATATAAAAGGCATTTGAATAGGAAATGAAGAAGTCAAACTGTCACTGTTTGCAGATGACATGATCTCTACATAGAATACCCTAAAGACTCCATAAGAACACTACTAAAAACAATAAGCAAATACAGTAAAGTCTCTGGATACAAAATCAACATTCAAAAATCCATAATGTTCCTATATTCTAATAATGACATGTCAGAAAAAGAAGTGGAAAAAAATCATTCCTTTTGCAATTGAAACAAAAAGAATAAAATACCTAGGAATAAATCGAATGAAACGTGAAGGACCTATATAATAAAAACTATAAGACCCTATTAAAAGAAACCAAAGAAGACACAATAAGTGGAAAAGGTATTATTCCATGTTCTTGGAGTGGAAGAATCAACATAGTTAAAATAACTTTATTACCCAAAGCATTATCGAGATTTAATGCAATTCCCACCAAATCCCATCGGCATTTTTTAAAGAAATCGAACAAAAACTCATCAGATTTGTATGGAAGCACAAAAGACCCTGAATTGGCAAAGCCGTCCTGAATAAAAAACGAGGCTGGAGGCATCACTCTGCCTGACTTCAAATTATACTACAAAGTGACAGTAATCAAAATGGCATGGTATTGGCAGCAAAACAGAAACACGGGTCAGTGGAATAGAATCAAGAGTTCAGAAGTAAACCCATATTTATATGGACAAATAATTTTTGGAAAAAAAAAAAAGCCAAAAACATACAGTGGAAAGAGGAAAGCTTCTTCAATAAATGGTGCTGGGAAAATTGGAAAGCCACCTGTAAAAGAAAGAAACTAGACTGTTGTCTATCACCACACACCAAAAATAACTTGAGATGGATTAAGGACCTGAATATAAGATCTGAAACAATAAAATGCATAGAAGATAACATCGGAACTAAACTCAAGAACCTTAGACCTAAAGAGAATTTTATGAATTTGAACTGAAAAGCAAGGGAAGTAAAAACTAAAATAAACGAATGGGACTACATCAAACTAAAAAGCTTCTGTTCAGCAAAAGAAATCATCAACAAGGTAAAGAGACAACCATCTGAATGGGAAAATATATTTCTAAGCAACGCCTCTGATAAGGGCCTAATATCCAAAATATACAAAGAACTCATACAACTCAATAACAACAACAACAAAAAAACACAAATGATCCGATCAAAAAATGGGCAGAGGTCCTGAACAGACACTTCTCTCTAGAGGACATACAAATGGCCAACAAATCTTTGAAAAGATGCTCAACATCGTTAGTTATTAGGGAAATGCAAATCGAAACCGCAATGAGATACCATCTCACACCTGTTAGAATAACTATAATCAACAGAGCAATTAATAACAAATGCTGGAGAGGAGGTGGAGAAAAAGGAACCCTCATACACTGCTGTTGAGCCTGAAAATTCGTGCAGCCACTATGGAAAACAGTATGGAGGTGCCCAAAAAACTAAGAATTGATCTACCATATGATCCAGAAATCCCTCTACTGGGTATTTACCCCAAAGTCTTGAAAACCCATATCCGAAAAGATATTTGCACATCGATGTTCATAGCAGCATTATTCACAGTGGCCAGGGCATGGAAGCAACTGAAATGTCCTATGATAGATGATTGGCTAAAGAAGCTGTGGTACATATATACAATGGCATATTACTCAGCCATCAGAAGAGATGAAATACTGTCATTTGTGACAACATGGATGCACCTTGAGATAATCATGCTTAGCAAAATAAGCTAGACAGAAAAAGTTGAAAATCACATGATATCACTTATATGTGGAATATAAATCTAAATATAACAAATGAAGAAGAAAGACAAACCGAGACTCATGGATATGGACTATACACTAGTGGTTACCAGAGGGTAAGGGGTGGGGGGAGGGGTAGTAAACCTGGTAAAGGGGCCAAATATTTGGTGACAGAAAGAACTCCAACTATGGGAGGTGAACACACAATGTAACCCTTTATATGCCTTACTGTTAAAGTGTACAGCTGAAACTTACTGGATTTCATGAACCAATGTCACCATAAAAAAAATTAATTAATTAAAAATAATTTTAAAAAGATTGCAAATGTGGCAGTCAGAATTATATTAAGCTTAAAGTTGGTTATAATGCAGATGAGGTAGGTCAGTGACACAAGAACAAATATTGTGGCAGAAGCTAAGATTGGGTTGTCAAATGCTGAGTGTGTGAAATGAAACACCCCTCTGAGTAGAAGGTAAAGAGTAGCTCGTTGTTGACTATGGCACAAAACACACAACCACAGGAACCTGGTACTTTCTATCTAACTCAGATATCTTAGGAGGACAATCCATCTATCAATCTTCATTGCTGTTTGGAATGAAAGTGTCTTCTCTGCCTTCTATAAATGCACCTGGCAAAAAAGTTAGGGGGTCAAAAGCAGCCTGAATTCTATTTGCCATGCCAGTGTCCTGCTCTAAAGTATCCTATGGAAAACAGAGAACTCTACCTAAATATATTTGGCATAGGAGACAATGTTTTATTTATCACAAAAGTGCTTAGACTTGAGTTGCAACCCTGAAAATCAGAGACCCCAGAAGATTACATGCGAAGGCCACTCATAATCAATTGAACAAGCAGGAATATTTAAGGAAATCTGAAAATGCATTCCACTCATGTAGAAGACTTCTGTGTGTTTTGACAAGAATTGAGACCATGCAATACACCAGGGCAATGTAATCTATAAAAATGAGGTCACAAATGCAAAAGTTCAGAACATACCTGTTCTTGGGCTACTGTTTTTCAGTAATGAGCAACCCTTTAGAGGCTGTTTTGAAGAATACCAAGGACGCGTGTGTCCTGTTTCCATAGGTGACATGACAACTATGGGTCTGGTGGGAGATAAGCCTGTAGCTTCTCTTAAACGACATCATGAGAGCTTCATCTCATATACAGAAACTCACTTCAAAGACTCATCTGAGTGAGGCAGTTCCCAGGTGAGGTCAGGTGGGAGTGGAAGGCTGAGCAGCATGCCAGCGGTGGCCTCCTCCTGCCCACCACGGCTCCATCTCACAGACCTCATGATATGTGTACAGTGAATAGCATGGGGAGGATCCTTGCACTTCATTGCCAAGCTTGTGCCCCATAAAGAAGAGAAGATGACAGTGTCAGGAGGGTGCAGCATCTGCCCAGCTGTCCGACCTGGACATGCCAGGTACTAGGTGGGTTGGGTGTGCTCTGCTGGGCTAGCACGACTGTCATGCCTCTACTGTCACAAGGCTGTGTGATCATGGACTATGAGAACTTGAGCTCCTCCAAAGTGGCACCATGATGCCTGCAGCTATGGAACCTCTGAAGAGCCGAGGGGAACAGAGCAGGTGTCTGTTTGTCTTTCCGCGTTGCCCCAAGTCCACTCAACCTCACCTCAGCAAAGAGACCCTGGACCTTCTGTAGGCAGAAAGGCCACCACATCACTGAGCACATTCCCTCTCGCTTCTATAGCTACTTTTTCAGAGATCCAAGGTGCCAATCACCCTGCAGCGCCAAACGCAGGGTGCTGAGGTTAGAGGCCAGATTTGGGCCTCTGTGGCTGCCAGCATTCCACTCCCATCATCTCCAGCTCACCTCAGGGTAGGCCCTGCCCCTCAGGTGTGGTTGGTAGGCTCAACTTTCTGGATGGGGTCTCTGGTCCCGTCAGGCCGGGTATTTTCTGCGGTGCAGAGTTGGGGAGGGAGTCTCTCGGGACCAACTCAGTTGTCAGGTTACAGTTCTGGGTGGGGAGGTAGTGCCCCTCCAGGATCCCCACTCATCTTGCTCCAGGCAGGGGGTGCTGTACCTCCAGGACAACCATGGTATCGACAACCTGCACCCTCTCTAGTGAGAGCTCATGTGTTGCCTGCTGCTGGTCATCTTCCTGCTCTACTTCAGCTTGTGGAAGGGAATGATGTCGTCTTGGAAGTTTGTGCAGATCACGGCCACCATGCCGCATGTGGTCTTCTGTCCTGCTCCTGCAAGGATCGCTCTTCCCAGAGCCATCGACAGCATCTAAGGGTACCTGAGTGCTGACTTCCATCGGCTCTGCGAGACCTCCGAAGCTCATCCTCAATGGTGGAGCACACCTGCTGCTTACGTCTCAAAGGGATCCAAATCTCATCAGGTCAAAAATGAAATTAAAAAAAACAAAAAATACAAACAACAACAAAGTCCAGACTCATAGCCAGGACATCATCAGATCGCTTCAACAAAAAAAGATTGTTCATGATAAAAACCTCCCTCCAGCTCCCTGTCCACTCACCAAACTAATCACAACCTCCCCCACCACCGTAAAATAATAATAATCTCTATTTGGATTTTTATTTAATCCATCATTTACTTAAATCGTCTTAAATGAAGTTTGCTTGTACCTGGACGGTAGTCGTGGGTGGGTTACACTCTGATCGGTAGATTCTAGTTTCGTTTCACACGGCCTAGACAGTACAGCCTGTTGGATTTCTACTTCCTGAAGTTAAGTACAATTTGTGGGCCCCAAAATCTCGCATATTTGAAAATAATGTGTATACTGTCTTTACTGCTATAAAATGTTGTTCTTTTTTTTTTTCTTTCCCCAGTTGGGCACGCTTTCTTCTAAAGCCATATAACATTCGTTCTGTTGATTTATTTTTGTATACCCAAGACAATTGTTATCTGTAATGGTTTGAATGACATCTAATAGGATTGTAAATGTGACAATTTGGCATTTTCTGCGACTCATCAGTTATAAAGTTCTAACTCTTAAATATTAAATCTGTTATGTGTACATGGCTTCCAATACTACCTCACACATTGTATTTGCTATGTTAATATTATACATTGTTATTTGCCAAAGTTTCATATTATTCTTTACAATGTTTACAATGTTATTTTGTATTTGTTCTTTTTAAAACTAAAATTTTTATGACCTATCTAAACATTGTTGCATAAAGAATATAGGCTCAGTCTGCTGTTTCGATGAAATTGAAGTTCATAGGGCAGTCTTCAAAAATTTATTTTGTATTCAGTATCTAATTTATCTCCCCATAAATATGAGTGGTAGTTGCAGCATAGTTTACAGCCAGAATTTTCATTCTAGTAACCTTAGACTATAAAATAATTCTTCGAAAGCCTCATTCTTATGCATTATTTTTTTTGTTTATTTCATGTCGACTGCCTAGAAAGTGTAGAAAAATGGATTAGTACACACTTAAAATATATATCTTGAAATGCACAAATTACCCATTTAAACTCAAAAGAAATATCAATACATAATTGGATATACATAGGGGAAAAGCCTATGTGAGAAGACTTATTTATAACAAGAAAATTCTTTAAATTCATTAAAAATCTATCCACAAAGAAGAGCTCAGAGCTGATATACCTTAACTGATAAATTGTATCTAACATATGGTGAATAATTATCACAAAATCATCCAAAAATTTTTCAAAAAATAGAAGTTGGTACTTCCCCCAATTATTTGATGAGGCCTGATATGAATATCAAAAACATTATGAGAAAATAAAATATCAGATTGTAATCTCTCCTGAATATAAACACGCAAATTCTCACAAAATACTAGCAAACCGAAACCCGAGAAAAATGATAAAAGTTATTACGCACCATGACCAGTTGAGATTATTTATCAACTGCAACATTTGCATATATTAAAAAAAAATCAATCAACTCCCCGATGGAAAAGAAATAAGACTGTTCTTTGTTGCAAATGATATAATCCTGTATAAATTTTTTTGTGAAGAATTCACTATACATTCATTAGAACTAATGAATAAGTTAAAAAGGTTACAGGATTCGAAATCAAAATACAAGATAGAATTATACTATTATATAGTAATAATAAATGAAGTGGAAATAGTATCAAATTAAGAAACATTTAGAAATTTAAGCTGTTCTAAACTTCTACACTGACAATATGTTTGAAATCATAAGTTAAATGAAAAACATTTGAATTAACGTGTCATCAAAAGTTCGATATCGATGTCAATATGGGTAAGATCAAAATATATCATAAATTGATCTACAATTCAATGCAGTTTTTTAAGTTACCAAAAGATTTTTTAGAAAAACTGACAAGCTTATCTTAAATTGGATACGTAAATTTAAGTCAAACTGCACGTGCAATGTAATCTTTAAAAAGAAAAACAATATGGCATGATTCACAATCACAGATATCAAATCTTACTTCGATGGTATTATAATTAAAGCTGTGTGGTACTAGCATAAGTATTGATCCATGTAGACCAATCAGGTAGATTTCAGGTCTAGTAATAAACACTTTATTGATTTCGACAGGGGTGTTAAGAAGTTCAACTTAAAAAGAACTATCCTTTCAACAAATGGTGATGTGAATATTGAATATATATATGCAAAATGATGAAGTTGGTCCCCTAACTCAAATAATACAAAAATACTCAAAATAGATGACACACAAATGTAAAAGCTAAAAGTATAAATTTATTGGAGAAAAAAATATGGCGTAGATGACAGAGGGTCTGTTCATCCCTTTGGTGACCAAATCAAAGTTGTGACAGAAACAAGGAGCAGCAGCAAGGAAAAATTACCTGAGATGAACAAGCCATACAACTAGAAAGAAATCCAAGAAATCATCTTGGAATGGCAGAATTTAGGACTGGGCTAGGATGCGAGGTTACCCGGTCTGGAGCCGCTGTGTGAGATGGAGGCAGCGACAGCAGTAGAAGCTTTTTAAAGGGGCCGCATCCATGAGCGGATTTTCGCGGTGACGGACCTGTGCACTCTGAGCACCGATTGAGCTGTGTTGGGGGCAGCAGGGTCTTACAAGGGAGACATTGTCGGAGTGAGGGCTGAGGCGAAACTCGCTTGTACAGAAGTGTCGGCGGTATCCATTGTTCGCTAATGAGCCCTCCTCGACACCAGTGCACTGGACAGAGCGCTACCATAGCCAGGACATCATCAAATTGGATAACAGAAGTCACTCTGTCCAGAGGATACCCTGAAACCCCGCCTACCCCAACTTGTTGCCCCACCCAAGCCACATCCAGGTATATCCTCAGTGAGTCAGGTGCTCCTTGCTGAGCAGCACCTAGACTCACATTGGAGCCATCTGGCCTTGTTTTCTGGTGTGGCCTTTTGAGGCAACGATAAGCACAGTATCTGTGGATTGCTTGCTGAATCAACGTGTGGCTCTGGAGGGGTAGAGGCCTGGGCTAAATTTGGCCTGAAGCTGAACCCCTCTCAGGACTGTGCCACTGGACACCTACTTAACTAATAAGACCGGGAGACTTGGGAGCTTTGCTTAGTACATAGAAACAAACACAGAAAGGCAGCCGAAATGGGAAGATAAGCCAAAACCATATGAGAGAAGAGAACAGATACAATGGAGTCAATTAATCTAACAGATGCAGAGTTCAAAACACTGGTTACAAAGATGCTCAATGGACTTTTGGGAAGTGTAGAGAACTTCAACAAAGAGATAAAAAAAAAAAACATAAAAATAGAAATGGAAATTATAAAAGGGAACCAGTCTGAAATGAAGAACACATTATCTGAGATGAGAAGTATGTTAAATGGAATAAACAAAAGAGTAAACGAAGTGAATAAAGAAGAGGATCCAGTGCCTTATCTAGAAGAAGGAAAAGCCAAGGACACACCATCACAACAGCAAGAGATAAGATGAGAAGACTTTAAAAACACTTTAAGGAACACATAGAACACTATTAAGGGTGTAACTGAAGAAAATCAAGATGCTGGACAGTTGTTTGAAGAAATAATGATGGAAAACTTCCCTAATCTGGTGAAGGAAATGGACATAAAACCCCAAAGAGCTCAGAGAATTCGCAAAATCAGGGATCCAAAGAGGCCCACACCAAGACACATTGTAATTAAAATGCCAAAGCTTAATAAAGAAAGAATTTTAAAATCAGCAAGAGAAAAGCAGACAGTCCCTTATAAGGGAACAGCTGTAAGACTGGCAGCTGATTTCTCAAAAGAAACTATGCAGAACAGAAGGACTTGGCAAAAAATATTCGACAGGATGAAGACCCAGGATCTATAACCAAGAATAATTTATCCAGCAAAGCTATCATTTAGAGGTGAAGGACAGATAAAGAGCTTCCCAGACAAAAATAGGCTAAAGGAATATATCAGCACCTAGCTCGTAGTACAGGAAATGTTGGAGGGACTTCTTTAAGAAGAAAAAATCATATATCAAAAGCAGGAATAAAGAATGGTAGCAACTACATTCCTATCAATAAGTATCTTAAATAGAAAAGAATTAAGTGCTCCAACCAAAAGAGAGTGGCTGAAAGGATAAGGAAACCATACCCCTACATATGAAAAGGAAGGGGATGGAAAAAGATATTGCTTTCATGGAACCTTAAGGTATTTAAGTCGGACAGAGAAAGATATATATACTTCACTTACATGCTAAATCTAAGGAATAAAAAGAACAAACTAATCAAAAACAGACTCACAATGTAGTGATGGGAGGGGGATTTGGGGGTTGGAAGAATGGGGTGAAAGGTTAAAGAAGTACCATTCAGTACCCTGATGGTCACCGGATGGGGAGTACAGCAGGGAATGTAAGTTAGCATTGAATACGTTGGCGAGGTGGAGGGGCAGGGGCAGGGGAGGGAGAGAGTAATTGGGGGGATTGTTTTACGAACTGTATAGATGTCTAACCAACATACTGTATGTTCTTCAAACAGTAGCAGAAGGCAATGTAAAGGCAAGCCACTTAATGAAAAAAAAAAAACTTCTAGTTACATATTTATTTTGAATTATATATCTACAATACTTAAAAAACACTTGGAAGTTAATAAAAAATGAACCATTAAAAAAAATGCACAGGACCCTGAATAGACATTTCTCCAAAGAAGGCACAGAAGTTGCCAATGAGTATGTAAAATGTGCTCAATATTCTTTGTGATTATGGAAATGCAAATTAAAACCACAAGGGGATAATCGTTGACCTCCAAAGAAGGTTATATAAAAGAGATAATAATGAGTATTGACAACAATATGGAGAATATGTGGAGAAAAATGTGTAGCCACTGTGCAAAAAAATATATATACGGCATTTTTTTTTTCCGGAATATTATACATGGAGATACTCTATGCCCCAGAAATAGCACACCCATGCACATCCTCTAGGACATATGGCCACTCAAAACCCACAAGCGAATGCTCATGGTAATACTGTTTATAATAGCCCAAAGTGAATAAACCTAAATACTCATGACATCGTGAAAATAAAAATAATGTGTACATTCAATAATCGAATATCATGCACCAATCAATAGGAATGAAGAAACGGTACATTGTTTAAGGGATGGACCTCAAAATAAGAAGCTAAAATAAAGAAACTACACCCAAAAGAATACATAAATTAATATTCCACTTATAAGAAATTTTCATAAAATGCTCATCTATAGAGGCAAAAATAGATTCATAGTTATTGTGAGCTGGGTGATAATGGGGATGGAGAGGGCTTGAAATGGATTTGTGGTTGGTATTCAGCTAGTCGGAAGCTGCAGCTGGAACAAAACCCTTGTGCCACCTCCCTCCACCAATAAGAAACAGTGAGCAAGTAGAACCACAGTCACAGGAGAGAGGAGCAGCCCCAAGAAAGGCCCTAAAGTCACATGAGCACAGGGGTAAAGAGCCAACTCTAGTTAAATTTTTCTCACCATCACAGTAAAATACACCTCTGAGGGAAAGATTCAAGATGCAAAGGAGACATGCAAGGCATAAAGTAGCATATGGGTACCCTGCTCAGGCACAGTGTAGGACCCGCCTCAACGTGCTTTTGGGAGGGAAAGGAGAAAGGTGCGGGGCGGGGGGGTGACTCCTAACCCCAAGGGCCATAAAACTGCTGGACCTGTGATCCTCAGGAGCCACATTTTTCTCCTCCCTTGGTGCATCAAGCTTTCGCTTTAATTAATCTTCCTCTCTGCAAAACTGTTTCACCACTCTCTTGATTTATATGCTAAGGCGGGGCAAGGACCCCTGCACCCAAAATAGAACCGTGCCTCTCCAGGACCCCAGGTCTGACTCTGGAGACTGACCGCCAGTAGGTGGATACACAGACAACTACTGACCCGTAAAATTTTGGGGAGTTAGTGGGAGCCAGATCCTGGTTGAACAGGCTCCCTCATTACCTTCTCTTTCTACTTTCCATTGCCAGAATATCAAAAGAAGTCAGATTCTAAACTTTACTCATTAATCTTTCCTAACCACTGAAATTCTCACAATTCACTGTTCGGGTGTCAGTGCTGACTTCTGTAGCTAACTGTCCAGTGGACAGGACAGGATCGAGAAACCTCCATGGCTCACTCACTATTGCTTCTTAGATAGCGCTCTAATCTTTAGTCAGCTCTGCCCCACAGCACCTTCCATGGAGAAGAAAGTGTTCTCTGTGTGCTATATAATACATGGCCACAGGCCACATGTGGGTCACGGAGCCACGCATTAATGTTTTCATGCATCTCACTAATGTGCTGAAACTATTCTAGACAACAGGAGCTGAGAAGGCCTATATGAGCTTATTGGGTGATTCAAAGAGTCTCTGATTTACAGGTCAGGAAGTGTGCTGCTGCTGTGTCCAGAACAAGGCATGGTCACCTGCATGCACACCTCTGCACACCTCCTGATGTCTCTCTTGGTGCCTCGACTCCTGGGACCTGTGGACTCGCTATCACCAGTGCAGGTCCTGAGTCCAGCTGGCCTTTTGAGGTTGACAGCAGAGAACAGTCCCACATTCACTTAAGCACTTTTAAAATTCAAACCAGTAACCTAAGTTCAAACATACACAGAATAAGAATTCTGTCTGGGGAACATGAGTGGGAGTCGAGATCCCAACCCACATGTCATCTGGCATCCTCTGTCCGGTGCAGAGTAAACAGAGGAGAGTCAGGCCTGTGGATGCATGGGCTTTTTACAACTCTTCTAACGGAGTCTCACCCACCTCCTGTCCTCCGGGCCCCACAACCAACCACCACGGGACCGCAGGCAGCAGGCAGGGTGCGCCCGGCCCCGCTCCCTGCATGCGAGGCACCCTCCTTGCCTTCCAGCCTCGCAGCTAGCCTGCCCAGCATGGATCTGGTCGGTGGTCTGGAGCCCTTCTAAGGGCTCCTGCCCTGCCCACCCTGGCTCCTGTCCCAGACCGGTCTGGCAGCAGTCCACCCTGTGGGTGTCTCAGCACCTTCACTTGTCCTGGGCTGGTGGGTGTGAGCTCCAACACCTGGCCTGTCCCCTTTTCTGTTCGCCTTGTCCTTCTTCCTCTTTGCCGCCCTCCTTTCTTTCCTTCCACTCTAAGTGTGCTCGGGAAGGAACCTGAGAGGCACTGTGTTCCCACCAGTGGAAGGAGGAACCTGATTCCAGGGAATTACTCTCATCTGTCACAGTCACAGCTGTGTTCCAGTGTGGCCTGTTCACAGCCCCCAGGGCCTCAGCGTTCTTCCGGGCCACTGGTTCCTCTTCTTCATTTTCATTTCATATTTTATTCTTCTATTTGTCATTTTTCTGCAGCAGTCTTCAGAACCAGCCCCATATAGAATGTTTAAGGACATTCTGGAACAAGAGAGGCAGGAAACAGGATTTAAAAAAATAAATAACTAAATAGGACATCCTGGCAGGAAAGAGCACACTGTGGTGGCTTGGAATCCAGAAAGGTGGATTCTACTATTAGTTAAATGGGGCAATGACAGAACCTACCTCATTATTAAATTAAACTTTGCAGTAAGGAGCACAGGGCAGGCGTTAGCAATTGCCATGTCTGTTACACAACCATGCGGCTTCTCTACTTGTAAGATGTTATGATCTGTTTTGTCACCTGGAATAGAAGGGAGTTTTGCAAAGTAGAAGCTCAGGTTTCACTGGTATTGGACACATTGTTTGCAAAATTCTGCATGGAGGCTTCATCAAACCGGCAGAACCATTTGGTTTGACTCTGACAGTGCTTAAATCTCAAATTTAAACATTTTAAGTTGTTGCAGATATTACCGAATCAAAAGATTAGACATGGAAATCTGGATGCAGGCCTTTTCTTGAAAGATTTGTCGACTTCGAGTGTATATCCCGATGGCAACAAACGGATGGAGTAGGCGGTGGTCGCTCCTTTAGAAGCCCAGGTTCTGTAGGCATCTCGGTCTAGTCCCACTCACTACTTTTGTGATCTGTCTGGGCCATGGAGACCAGTGTGGCAGGCAGTAAATGAGGAATTGATAGAGATGGTGTTTGAGTTGTCATAGTGACCAAGGAGTGGGGTAGACAGAGGTGATAGGAATGACAAGCAATTGTCCAGGATCCTTTGGGACTCTCCAATGCCACTGGACAATCATGTGAGTGAAAAGCTGGTTTATAATGATCGGAGCCTGGAGTCTAATTCCAATTTCATAACAAAATAAATTCTTTTGGGGGAGAAACAATTCTATCATTGTATCAGGCTAGGTTATGCCTCAGTTACAAATAAGCCCAAACCTCAGTGGCTGAACATAACAGATATTTGTTTTTCATCATGCTTCAGAGAGAGATCTGGGCTTTTGGAGATCCCATTGCATGGAGCAGTTCTGCCCTGAAGTGATAGACTTTGCTTCTATACATTTCATTGGCTGGAGCAAGTCACATGCCACTTCTAACTTCAAGGGAGTTAGAAAGTGTCTGGGAAAAGAAGAATCGGGAATATTGGTGAGCAGTATGATGACTACCATAAATGTACCCTGAATTTTCCCAGAAAGCAACGAAATTGATTTGTTCAGAACCGAAGAGTGAGTAACCAGTTCAGAGCAACTGGTCACTCAGAATTGTGTTGATTTTGGTGTTTGAGATGTTAAGACAATGTCTGATACCATCATGGATATTTTATATAAAGGTGGAAATGTCTGGTTACATTTCTGTTAGTGTTAGTTATGCCTCATTTACATTTAAAAATACATATTATGGAATTATTTCTCTTATAGTTAGGAAATTATATTACTTTTTGAAATGTTGAGTGTTGGTAGGTTTTTGATCTATGAATTTCATTTCATTCAGAATTGTAAGTAGGGCATTATAAAATATGTATTTCCGATAGGGTAGGCAATTGAGTGTGCCAGTAAATATCTCCTATCAGCAAACCACAGTTCTAAGTTCTTTTAATTTTTACTTTCTGTGAGATCATCTTTGGAGAAAACTTGGTAAGAGGCGATTTGGTGAAGAGGATGTGTGTCATTACTTTAAGTCTGAATAATCAAATTTAGAAGACATCTGACATATCTGTCACATTATCTCCTCTAATTCTCCCTGTGCCTAAAGTGTTCTATAAAAATTTCCCTCCCCCAAACCTTCCTCTGCCCTCTCCTCCCACTCAAATGTTTTCTATCATCTCTTGCTGTGTGTTTTGTCCCTTAGCTCTTTTCTTCTCACTGCTTGGGTCCAGTTTTGTAAGCACCTGAGTGTGCTTCCACTTTCTGCCCATCACCCATCACTCTCACTTTTCTTTCTGATATTTTGGAGGATTCTCACCACATTGCTTATGTCTCATCTATCAAAATTTGGCCTGCCCTTCCATGCCCAGTGCCTTGGGGTTTCAGTCACCCTCCAGGACGACTCCTTGTGTGTTGGTGCTGCACTATCTCTATCTGTCCCTGACATCTCAGCCCATGGACTTCCTAAAGCTCAGGGATGATCCTGTCACTTTCCTGCTTCCAAACATCCCTTTGCTTCTCCGTCACAGGACGCATGGTCTGGTCTGCATGCTGCAGATGCAGATTGTTCACTTCTCCTTGCTATGGTCTAGAAATTGAGCTATGTAACACCCTGGGGTGGTTTGGTGGTTTGCCTGAGTCCAGAGAAGTTCCCAAAGAGACAGATCCTCCTGGCCTTGATGGTACCTCAAGTTGGCCCATCAGCCAAGAGTATCTGGGGCTTTACTACTTTTATCTCATGTGCACAAAGTTCACATTGTGGTTGGTATGTTATAATCTAGGAAATCCTTACTATCAGGACAAAGATGGTATCCCATTGCCAGGAACGGCCAATTAAAGTCAAAACACTTTTCTTTACAGTGTCTATGAAGTACACACCATCGGCTATGAGCGCTGTCTCATAGACCCTCTAAGGTGATGGGAATGTTCTAGGACTGTGCTGTCCTCTTTGGGGCCACCAGCCACAGGTGGCCACCAAGCACCTGCAGTGTGGCTCATGAGACTGAGAAATAGAATCTTACTGTAATTAAATGAATTGAAATTAAAATAGCTCTATTTGGCCAATGGCTATTGTGTTGAACAACACAGCTTTAGACCTATCTTTGAGATTACAGGAAGTAAAGAGAAACAAGAAGAAGTGAAACAGCACCCATAGTAAACAGCAAGACTCTTCCAGAAGGGGCAGCTTCCCCTGGACTGGGCTGAGGAGGCAACCTGATGAGATCAGAATTACTTGCTGAGAAGAACTGGGTTTTGTCAGTTGGGGGAATTTTGAATATTAACTGGCTATGAGATATTACAGAATTATTGTCGATTTTCTTATGTATGATAGTGGATTGTGAGTGTGTAGGAAAAGCTCTTAATTTTTTAGGGCTGCATTAGAGTATCAAGTGGTGACCTGTCACGATGTCCATGATTTACTTTTAAATACTTCAGCCAAAGTAAATCGATGTTGCAAATGCGGCAAGAGTGCGACACACTCTTTAAACCTAACTACCTAGTGGAAGAGAATTATGACATATTCTCGCTACCTCTCGGAATAACTATTTTCACAAGAAAAAGTAAAAAGAAACGGAAAAGAGTGTCTCCATATGCAGCAGGAGCCAATGTTATAAAACAGTGAAAAATCCCCACTTGATCGAAATTTTGTTTGATGAATGAAAACACAAATTAAAAAAAGAAATATATTTTATCTCACACTTAACAAAGTTTTTAGTACCATTGCAACCAACCATTTTCAGGTTTTTAGAATGAGTACAGAATGCATAAATGCTGATTTTTTGCACAATTTCTTTGAAAAACTACATGATATCAAGATATAGCATTATTCATTTCATATCTGATTGATGGTGGGTCTGGAAGAGGGTCCAAAACTATTTAGGCCTCACCTTATTTCTCAAGACCTTTTCAATCTATTGATAGACAATCATACCCATGTGTGTGTGTGTGTGTGTGTGTGTGTGGCAACATTTCCATTTTATTTGTATCTCTTTGCATGTAGATAGTACTCAAGCTAATTGAACCAAGTGGTGAAGGAATTATCTCATCATTCACCATGGTTTTCATCCTTCTGGATGTTTCCGTCGGATGGCTCATAGGAAAACACAAGCCATTTGCGGTATTGGTACTCAATCTATACTCGCACCCTATCTAACCTCACTCTTCACTTTTAATACAAGTTGTAAATTATTTTTTCAACCATTCTGTTTTGAAGCTCTGATTGGTTACACAGCACTGACTTTCTTTTCTGCTGACTTCATGTGTCAGTGGCTTCATTTGGGGATCGAGTGAGACCTGAGCATCATTTGTTTACTCGTGAAGTCTTGCATCCTGAGCAGACTCACAGTTTCACAAAACAACTGACGTACATTTTAGACATCTGAGAGCAGCTGGAGTCTGGCTGGCCATCGGTGCCACGTATGGGGAATGGTGCTTTGGGGTTCAATGGGAAGTGAGCCGATTTTATAAGTTGTAATCGATTTTATAAGGAGAATACTAATACATTCGTTAGTAAATATTTTATCATGATGAAGATTTTTGTTTCCCTAAATGGCCCTGTAACTGCAAGGACATGGATGAAATATCCACAGGTGAGGACGCCCGCTACTTTGAGCTCAGCTCTTGGAGCCTGTTGTGACCGTCACTGAATGAAAACTAGGGACAGTTGCTGAGATGGTATCAAAGTCTGGCAGTTTAAAGGCTAATAAGCTAAAAGGAAAATTGTCCCTCTCACCACGCTCATGTCACTACTTGCCCAATGTGGTGCAGACTCCAGAAGGCTGTGGCAATCCTACCCCCACATCAGAGGCCAATCCCTAGTCTGGGCCTCTGGTACCTGTGAAAGTCTGGCTATCAGTCGGGGATTCCCATGCGCCCCTCCTCATGTTTGGTCATTTGCTAGAGTGACTCATGTAACTCAGGAAGGCATCTTATTTACTATAACCGTCGGTGACAGAAGATACAACTCAGGAACAGCTGAAAGGAAGAGGTGCGTGGGGTCAGGTGTTTGGAAAGGGTTGCGGAGCTTCCATGCCCTCTGTGGGCATACCCCCGGCCAGCACCTTGATGTGTCCAGCACCTAGAAGGTCTCGGGACCCCACTGTTTATGGTGTTTATAAAGTTTCTATCCCCTGGGCATGATTGATAAAATCATTGGCCATGGAGCATTAAACTCACTCTGCAGCCTGTCTCCCCTCCCTGGTGGTCCGGGGCTGGGGATGAAAGTTCCAATCCTATAATTGCAGGGTTGGTTCCTCTGGTGCTCCTGGAGTCACCTCACAAACATCAGCTCAAGTGAGTTTGAAAGGCACTTATTCAAAGTAACAGATGCAATTCTCTCCCCTGTTACTCAGGAAAGCACGAAGGTTTTAGGACTTTGTGCCCAGAACCAGGAACAAAGACCGTCTTTCTCTTCCTCCTCCTTCTTATTCTTAATCTCTTTATTTCTTTACTGAAAAATCATACCATACAAATTAGGTTCCCTTTTCTCTCTGCGTACAGCTTACAGAAATCGCATCTGAATTTACATCAGTAACAGCAAATGTTGCTAAAAAAATATTCTACATCTGGAAAAAAAGGACTGTAACATGAATTAAAAATCTAAAGACTAAGAAAGAAAAATGCAACCATGATGCAACTCCTGAATAAGATTCAGGTGTGCTTTCTATGCATTTGGTAACAAGTCACACTTGAAGAAGGGAATGATGTAGCCACAGAAGGGATGATGTGGAAACCCACAAGAAATTAACCCAGCACAAAAGGAGCACACAGTCCACGCAAACTTACAGGTGTTAAAACCTGAGCACAGAAAAGTCAGCTCCCTGGAGAGAAACCAACTGGAAGTGAGGCATCCCTGTGGTAGGAGACATTGTGAGAGTCTTCAACTGGTGACTTACTTTATTCTGAGAAATCAGTTATATACATCATTAAAAAGAGGGGTTTACATTTGAAGCAGATACAACTTAGGGAGGGAAAGGCAGACATCGAGAAAGTATTAACTTCTTGAGAACTCAAAAATTATTTCAGAAGCCAATCGAAGCAAAAGAAAATATAAAGTTTAAACGGTAATGTTTCTCTAAGGGTAAAACTCAGTTTTCATTGGGATTTAAAATAAAGTACACCATAAGAGATTGATTTTCAATGTAGGCTTCAGGCCCACTCTTTCCAACCCTTTCATACTTAAATCCAAATTTAATTCTAATTCTGTTGTGTCTTTTGTGGTTTCAGGAAACAATTGCTTATAAAAATAAAAGGGAATCTGATGAGGTATTTTATTAAAGTGAACTCAAAAATATATAGCTCACTCACAAAAATATTTATTTACCTGAGAATTTGCATAATGCATTTGCATAATGTGTCCCTAGTAGAGAGAAGCCATTTTTTGTCTGCTGAGTGAGTGACCTGTTCCTTTCTGCTTGGCACCTCCTAGTGGCCATGGGTGGCCAAGGAAATCCTGAATGCAGCCCAGCTCACACTTTCAGAGAAAATACCAAGAGACAGCAGGACCAGGAAGGTGAGCTTTAAAGCCCCCACCAGTGGATTTAAAACCATGGATTTTCTGAGTTGGTAACATTTTGCCATAGCAGGTCATAGAAATTTGCCTAGTGCTTCCCTCTGCCGCACAACAAAGAGTGTAGCATTTATCTTGTCTATGTGTTCATCCCTGTATCCATCCATTATCCAGCTTATTGTTAGCCTGATCAGCTTTTTCTCATCAACCTTCATATCTAAGCTCAATTCAACGTTTCGGAGAGACCTTACTTACCATTGTAAAATACAGTTTTCCCAGCCTCCAGTCCCTCTTTGTCACTCGGTGAAGTGACGGCGGGGCTCAGCCTTCTGACCTGGAGGAGTGGACGTGTAGTGGGGAGCAGGAAGGAAATGCTCAGTGCGGATATCCAGGCAGAGCGATCCAGAGGTAGGGTGGGAGTTGTGGACCAGAGCTCGGGGGAGCCTGGCCGAGACACTCATGCCACATGAAAAACGGAGAAGGAATGCTGGTGTTAAATACTAACTCCAGTTACCCGTGGAGGAGTTGCATCAGGAGACATGAGATAAGCCCACTGAGACTGTTCCACCGAAGCCCCTTTACCTACAGGGACACGGGACTGCGTTCTCATTCTGGATCTCTCGATGTCTCAGGGTATCTTGGAGTGAGTGCTGCATCCTGCAGGCCCTAGGTTTGCTCTGGGCAACATTGATGTCTGCATGGTGCATTTGTAGAAGCAAAAGTTCCATCTTCTGTCTCCCCAAAACTTCCTTCCCCAGCAGTAACTACTGCTAAAAACTTTCTGCATGTCCTTATAGACTGCTCCTTTTGTATATAGTAATAGATGTGTGGACAGAGATACACAGATAGTTGTTTTGTTTCCTCCGGCATGTTATTATGAAAACTTTCTAATATACAGATGAAAGAATTAAAGAATGAAGCCCCTTATAACCGCCTACATTCTAGAAAGCACATTTGGGTGTGTTTCTTTATCACATGTCACTCCATTTATTCATGCTTACCTCCATTCGTCCATCAAAACATTCTTTTTTTAAAAAAAGTGTATTTTAATGTAAGTTGTTGGTATTGAGGCATTTCACACCCAAACACATTAGCATTCAGTGTATCACAGCGACCTGGAGTTTTCGTACTATACCGTGTGAGAAGGGAACATACTCACATAACCCACAACGCTATCAAGAACATTGTCTTCCCTTCCTGCTCCCTCCAGGTCGATCCCTGCCCGCACACTCCACATCCCCTTTCCCCTTCTTCTCTTCCTCTTCCTCTTACTTTTTAGCAGAGACGAGTGTTTCCTGTTCTAGAATTTTATGGAGATGGTATCATACAGCACATAGTTCTTCATGTCTGGCTTCTTTTTCTCAGCATGATATTTGAAAGATTTATCCATTTGTGGCCTGTATCGGTAGTTACTTTTTTAAAACAGCTTTTTTGAGGTATAATTGACATCTAACGAACTCCCAATATTTCAATTGAGCAATATAAGTTTTGACATATGAAAATACTTGTGGAACTATCCCCAGGATCGAGACAGTGAACATAGCCAGCATCCCTTGAGCCTCATTATAATCCCACCCCCCAGTCCCTTGGGGACCCCCTCCATTCACAGGCAATATCTGCTTTGCTCTTTGTCAATCTAGACACCCGCTGAGATTTCAACTAACCAAAGTTGGAAGAAATTAAGGAAAGGTACAAATTTTCATTACGGTACAGATTTCTGCTCTGAATCTGGTCGAATGAGGCACCAACGGCCTCCCCTTGTCTTTTCCTTGCCGAATTTATATGGACAGATAACATGCACTCGGAGGCAGTACTTTCTTGGGCATTATGTTTTGGTCACTCTCAGGCTTTCCTACAGTCAGGTGTTCTTTTCCTCACAGTAGAGTGTTACTTTCTCATTTCTACCATTTGATGTCTTGGAGCTTGGCATGGAACTGGCAAGAGGGTTCTCTCTTTTGGCTTTCTGCCTGCAGGGGCAGAGGGCAACCGGTTGTACATATGTTTTCAAGCTGCCAACTGTCAGGTTGGAGGCCAAAGAATTGATAGTTGGCTGGCCAGAGATGTGGATTGCGGCTGATGTTCTAGCTTGTGAGGCTGTCATCTCTCAGGAATCCATCTAAATCTTTATTGCTTTGACTCTCTTTGGGAGTGACTGTGAAATGTGGGGAATATATCGTTTGATCCTCTATAGGGCCATTTTGTTTGTTTGTTTCTTGCTAAGCTATAAAGAGGTTCATTGGCATTGAGTCACATTCAGAAGAGGTATATCTTTGAAGATCCTTTGGAGAAAGGAAAGGGTTTAATATTTCCAAGAGAATTTACTGGTTGCCATGGCCTGATATCTGACAAGAAGATATTTGCAAGGATTTTTTTTAAAGAGCTCTCACCCTAAAACAAATGTCTCATTAGTGCCTATGGGAGGATCAAATTAAAAGACAGAGGAGTATTGTGGCTAGCCTAAGAAACACTCCCTCAACAAAATAAAAGTACAGAAATCAGACTTAAAAAGACAATGATAATCTATTTATACCATCGACCCACCCACCCATATCACACTGTAGTCATACAATCTTCCAGATGGGCCCCTGGAGCAAATCCTTACCAAGATCACAAATGGCCACATTACAAATGTCCAGACCCTCTGCTAATGGTTAGCATGCATCCCAAATGAAAGCTGATATTTAGGTCCAGATAGGAGCTATAGTTTGAAGGTTCCTTTCCTAAGGCTAGCTGGGCCAAAATGGAACTTGGTGCCCCAAGGGGAGGAAAACATGTGGAATCCTTTGTGAAAGGCTCCTGGATCCCACACTCTAAAGGCACACAACTCTATTCCAGGCATAGGAACCTTTTGATTTCCACGTTAGTTCCAATTCTGCTCCTTGATATGAAGACGCAAATTCAAGATGAAGCAGTTGGATGGGCAGGTCAGACCTTGAAGTTCTTTGAATGACTAAAAACAACAGTCCTTGTTTTACTAAATCTCATCTATAGGAAAACTGCAATGAAGATCCCGGAATACTACAAAACCCACTTATCCCATTACTCATCCCAAAGCCTCCTCCTCCACTTAAGGATTATGCTGGTACTGTAAAAATTTAGGACATTAGAAAAAGTACTGCCCTACACTCAGAAAGAGAAAAACACTTAAATAGTGATTAACCTAGGCCCCTGATAACTGGCAAATCTGCCCAGAATCTTTTATTTAAAATGCTTACGTGCTTTCTCTGGCCCTTGCAGATGTAAATCTTCTACCAACCGGAACTGTCTTCTCCAGGTCTTGAGAACCTTCTTTAGGTGCAAACATTCAAGGAAATAACTTAAGCCTGATATACACATGATCCCAGTGTGACTGCCACACCATTCCCACGTGGTCCCCACGTGAGTGCTGCGTGATTCCCAGGTGACCTTCATGTGATGACCCCAGCTGCTGTCTTAAACAAGCTCCCTCACAACAGATGTGGGCACTACAACTGCTGCCTTAAAACAAGTTTCCTCTCAACAGATGTGGCTGCCGCAGCCCCTGTCATAAAGCAAGTTTCCTCACAAGAGACTCAGCCTCAGGCCTAAAAGTGGCAACAGTGGGACAATAGCTGCTCCTGTCATAAACCAGTGTCCCTGTAGACAGATTTGCTGAAATGCGCAGTGCAGCAGCAGTAGAGAAGCTTCCTGTGCTGCCATAAAGCAAGTTCTCTAGAGCAGACTCGGCCTCAAGCCTGGTGTGGTATCATGATGGCAGCTGTTGCCGCTGCCATAAACCATTTTTTTCAGATCAGATGAAAACTCATTCCTGAAAAAGCACCATCCTCTGCTGCTGCAGTAAAATAAGTTCCCTCAGAACACACACAAACTCTGGCTTACTGTGCTACAGCTGTGCTGCAGCCACTGATGCTGCTGTAAACCAAGGTCCCACAGAACAGCTGCAGCCTCACAGCCTCATTGCAGTGGTTAAGTAATTTATGACTTGTTAGATTTATCCTGACTCAAAGATTTTACAAAGGTGAAAAAACTTGTGCTATGAGATGGTATCGGTGCATGAATTTACAGACTTTAACAAAACAATAAACACACTAGACATAGACATAAAAGCACACATTATTTTAGAGTAAGATTAAAATAATACTGTAAACACTTGGGGAAAGGAATCTTTTCAATGAATAGTATTGAAAAAATTAGGTAGTCATCTAGGTAAAAAAATAAACTCCATCCCTTTGTCTCTCTCTCTTTGTCTCACACTCACAGATACACACAAAAATTCCAACTGGATCATTAATTTTTTAAAAAAATAACTATTTTTAAAGAATATATATATGTATGTATGTATGTATGTATGTATATGTACATATATATGTATGTATGTATATATGTGTATATATATATATTTGTGTGTATATATATATATATATATATAAACATATATATATATATAATCAAAATAAGAAAGAGCTTCCCAAGTATGACATAAATCAAAAAGCCACACAGAAAAGACTGATTGATAAATCAGACTTCTTAAAAAAAAAAAAACAATAGAAACACCAGCTGCAAGGCAAATGCTGCTCCACCCTCCAAGTGAAAAAGACAACAGTCAAGCTTGAAAAATACGCTGCACACTCGCACCACAAAGGTACAGTATTTTTCAGAGAAAACACTGTAAAGCAATTGTGGGCAAATGCTGTGAACACCAAACAGAAACATAAGGGCTCTCGAAGCTACCTAATGACATCATATCTCCCAGAAAGACAGGGATATTTGTCTGTACCTCGACATCCACCTGGGACCTGGGGCGCTGCCTCATGAGGTACCCAGCTCTACTTCTCCAGCTACCTGGTTTGGGACCCTGGTGGACAGACCTCAGAAAACCTGAGTGGCCAGACAGCAGACTGGAGCATGAAGATAGTGGAAACTACTCCACCACAGTGACAGGGGAGCCACCATGGCAACAGCAGAGATGACATGAAGGGTCGAGTGCTGCAGGAGAGCAGGTGATAATGAACCATCCAAGACCAGGCAGGCCTAAGTGTGGCTAGATGGACCACAGTGGTGAGGGCCAACGAAATGGTAAGAGGCTGACGGAGAGGAAGGCGACAGGATGTGATGAAGCAAAGGAGTGTGATGGGGCACTGAGTGTAATTGGAGAGCAGTGGAAAGAAACAGAGATTCACAAAGGGTGAGGGAGGTGTTACAAAAAGTGTAAAGCTGGTGATCTGGTGATCGAGAAGAATGGGGTGAAGACTGACACAAAGCCGGTATCCATTTATTGGCCTGGAATGAGAACAGCAGAGTGAAGAAGTGATAGAAAGGAAGAGAGAGGACAGAAGGTTGAGGCATCAGCCAGGAGCTCAGCCTCCTTAGAGAGTGAGATCGCAGCATGTAAAGAGTAAGCTTTGAACCTAGTTGGACAAAAATGTACAAAGGATGAGGGAGATGACCAGACAGTGGCAGAAAGAGCCAAAAAATGTTTGATATGGAGTGATGAGCTGCTGCCAGCCCATGGTTGCTGACTGTGCGTGGTCTGTGGCTTTGGGGTCTCCCTGGGAGTAACCTTGGCTGGATCATCACTGTTTTCTCAGGTCTACCATCGACGCCTTTAGGCCCCCTGAGAGCCTGAAGTTCCCCCAGCAGTCTAGCTCTCTTTACCTGAGAGTGGCCCCAGCCTTGGTCAAGACACCATTGGCCAGGGCTGAGTTGACAGACTTTACCCCAACCCTCTGGACAGGTCCACTTACCACAGGTATGCAGGGAGTGGCTGTTCCAACAAAGCTGCCCAAGAAGCTTAGAGTTCAGCTCCCCCTGAAAATGCTACAGCCTTCTTCAGAATCAGCCCCCAGGCCAGAGCAAGGGGTCCCAACACAGACTGCCTCTTCAGCTATGCCTGGGGTCCGCAGTCTGGCTCCTGCAGCCCTCTCTGGGGATTTTCCTTAACCAGACTTTCTGCTCTCAACCTAGGTTTCTTTTGGTCTGGTCTTCCTGGGCTGCCTACATCCTCTTAATTCAAAGGAACAATGGCCATCCTGAAAGAGAAAAAGTTTAACATATTGCTTAGGAATTTCACATGAGATTTCCCCAAAATGTTTTCTTATTGGGATTTGAATAGAAAAAATAAGCTTCATAACTTTTCTTTATCTAGAGAGTATAATATTCTAAAATAGCAGCTGGTTAGTTAAAGCTCACAGGCTAAATCCAAATTACTACCTGTTTTTGAAACAGTTTTTTCAATAAAAGTATTTTGTTATTAAAATTATTCATTTAAAATTATTAACTTAATAATTTTAAACTTTAAGTTATTGTTAACATTTAAATATTATAATAAAATAATAATTTAGTAAAACAACACGA
This sequence comes from Pteropus medius, assembly GCF_902729225.1. Classification (NCBI taxonomy): domain Eukaryota; kingdom Metazoa; phylum Chordata; class Mammalia; order Chiroptera; family Pteropodidae; genus Pteropus; species Pteropus medius. Next base: position 103,351 of record NW_024345184.1, read on the forward strand.
TTAATATGATTATTAAAATTATAAAAATATTTTTAAATTCTTATCAGAATATTAATTTGTTACAGAAAGTACCCTACCCCAACTCTAAAACAAAGAGGGAGAAAAAATGATCAAAAATAGTGTGTTTATTCATTTGCTCTTCAACTTAACCGTTCCCCTCTAAACCAAGTCTTTAACATACCGATTTAAGAAAATATAAGGGCTGGCATTTATTGTTTACTGTTTCATAGGTTCACTTCCCAAGAGACTTTATAATTCTCATCCTAGAAATAAATCTCGACTAGATTTCTAAAGTATGTTTTGTAACCTTTATACCTGGAGGTGTAATTCACACAGACATATTTCAGATGCTATATAAATATTTCCTGGAGATAGGTTCTTCCACACCAAAGCAATAATTATTTCAATAAAGTTTTACTATCATTAGTTTTTCACATTGTATTTAGAAAGTAAGAAAAGTAGTTGACCGACTCTGAGACTTAAATGATCAATTCCAGCTCATATCATTGCAGTATTTCTAAACTCTTTATAGTTTTTAAAAATGTCATTTCTGAAGATTCCTAAGGATTTAAATTTTAGTATCCAAAATTTCTTTTTTCATGTGTGCTTCATGATGAAGTGGAAGGAGAAAGAAAGAAGACATAAAATGAAATATTTCTTAACTTTTTAAAGGATATTGCTCTCAGTCATTTGTTGTTTATAGTAAGGTGTCATTAACCTTTTTCTCACAGCGATTTCTCCTACTCCTTAATCTCAAGAATTTGTAAGGAAGAAAACACAAAGACCCACAAAGAGATAAATCCTAAATTCAGTCTAAAATACTTAAGAACCTAGATGTGCAAGAACATTTGTATGGGGCATAGAGTTTGCTGGAATACATTAATATAATAAAAAAAGGGATGTGTTTCATTACAAAGGGGACATTGGTTAATTTCATGACCATAACATAACAAAAGTAATTTTAAAACATTCACTGTGGCCATTTAAGCCAATTCCAGTGGATCGGAGAGTAATTGTTATCATTGCTATGTATAGCAGCTAATATTTACTATGAGCCTCCTATCTTCCAGGCACTGTGCTCTTGGCCAGCAAAAGATACTGACCCCTTTTACAAAACATTCCTCATTGTGAAACGGATATACCAGGTCTGGAAATTTTCCTTTCATCAACTTTCCCAGTTTGTACTGGTTTCATGCTCACCAAAGAAACTTTGGATTATGATCTGGCCTCATATAAGGGTCTTCCTAAAGAAAAAAAACAAAAACAAAAACAAGTGATGACCATTCAGAATTCAAGTTTTCCACTTCAAAGGATAAGGATGAGTCATGGGAAATATAGAAAATGACTCTGATGATAATGTGACTTGTCATCGAAGAACGTCTATAGGAAATGAATGTGCTGGTTAGTCTGGTCACCGTAAAAAAAAAAAAAATCTTATTTTTAATTAACAAATTGGCACTCCTCTGCTGTCTATCTTGGTTATGTGAGTATTTTCATTAATCATCCCTGAACATTAACAGTGAGTGTTTAGAGCTTCATGGTGTTGAATCAGGTCTAACAGTCCTTTTCACCACCACTTTCGTCTACTAAATTAGTTTTCAAAGAGAGATCAAAAGGGCTAAATACTGTATGATTCCAACATTGTGGAAAGGGTAAAACTGTGAAGACAGTAAAAAGATCAGAGGTTAGTGAAGAAGGTAGAGATGAATAGCTGGAACACAGAAGATTTTTAGAGCAGTGAAACTAATCTATATGATGCCATGATAATGGATATATGTCATTACATGTTAGTCAGACCCACAGAATGTACATCAGGAGTGAACCCTAATGTAAAGCATGAACTTCGAGTGATTATGAAGTCTCATTGTAGGTTCACTGATTGTAACAAATGTACCACTCTGGTGCAAGATGTTGAGCGAGGGAATCTATGGGATTCCTTCTGCTCAATTTTTCTATGAATATAAAACTCTTCCAAAAGGGATTTGAAATGTTTGTGCTTAAGAATCTCTAACTTAACACAGAGTTTTAAAAATCTACAAAATAAATCAGACATGTGCCCACTAAGCTTATTGCACTAGCAAATGCACATTAAATTCTATCAAAAGCAACACAAGATTGACATACTTATTCTAATATACCAGATGAGGAAGTGAGGTTCTAAGTGTCAAATATCTTGCTCAGAGATCAGAACAGCCTTTCGCCAGGAACTGCCATCTCACAGTAATTCGCCAAAATGACCAACACAAAGGGAAGGAGGAAAGGCATCCACTCACTATACGTTTTCTAGGCCTTTTAGAAAACATGGAGCTGTTCCTCTGGCCACATACATGCGAATCTACAAGCAAGATGATATTGTAGACCTCAAGGGAATGGGCACTGTTTGATAAAGAATGCCTCACACATGTTACCATGGCAAAATTGAAAGAGTTTACAGTGTTACCCAGCTTGCAGTTGGCATTGTTGTAAATGAACAAATTAAGGGCAAATTCTTGCCAAGAGAATTAATGTACGTATCGAGCATATTAATCACTCTAATAGCTGTAATCACTTCCTGAAACGTGTGAAGAAAAATGATCAAAAACAGAAGGAAGCCAAAGAGAAACATACCTGGCTTCGACTGAAGTGCCAACCTACTCCACCCAGAGAAGCACACTTTGTGAGAATGAATGGAAAGGAATGTGAGCTGCTGGAGCCCATTCCCTATGAATTCATGACATGATAGTTTTGAAAATATTAAATGAAAGGCCTCTAATTGAGTAGCTGACCCTTCCCCCAAAGAAATATTTAAAGTAAACCAATTGTCCTAATTCACCGGGTGATATCTTTATTATTCAGATTTAGTATTTTTCTTGCTGAAAGACGTGAGGTGGTTTACTGTACAACAAATCATAGTCCATTGGTTAGGAAACTGCATCTGTTGAATTACAGTTAAACTTAGAGTGTGTGGATCGCTCTTAACTGAATCGTAAATGGCTGTAATTTAAGGTTTAGGAACTTGACTTTGAAGCCTGCTATTTAAAAATAGATTGTTTAAAGTCCCCTGCTCTTTGTGAGTTACATTTGCTTCCACCTTTCATGGAACACAACTCAGAAAATAATAGTGTTTGTGATAACTTGGAACTAGAATACCTTTTTATTTCAACCCGGGGTAGACATGTATGTATAGCAGTTAACATGATGTATCGCGTTCTAAGCATGTTACAGAATGTACTCAAAAATCTTGGAGTAAGCAGTGTTTTATCCATATTACATAAAGGAAGCTGAGTCACAATTAACTTGCCCAAGTTACAGGTGTGCAAAGATTCAAGCCCAGGCAGTCTGGCTCCATTATCAGATCTCAAACCCTAGTGTTATATCGCCTTATATTAGTGGGACCATTGTAAAACTGCTTTGTATAGTTTGAGTACATTTAGGTTATTCATTTGCTTCCTGGATATTTTTACTTGGATGTGGCACACATCTTAAATTCAACATAATCAAAGAGGAGCTGATCACATCCCATCCCAGCTGTCTTCAGTTTTCTGTGATAACTATAACTGCAGTATCTGTATTTGAAATAAAAACCTTGACTGCTCATATTCTTACCACTAATAGAAAAAAAAATAGAGAAAGAATCAGAACAGATTTAGAAATTACAACTTCAGTCAGATGTTGGAACTCTAAAGAAAAAGGAAGTTCAGTAATATTTAGAGAGGAGGTACAGCAGCACAGTAGAAACAAATAAAAAAAAGCAATAAGAAAATTATGATGTTGAGAACTTGCTTCAGGAGCAGCAATTTCTTATAATGGTTGGTTGTTGAAATGCTTGAAAAAGGTCTTTATAATTTCCTTGCAAACCGCTTTAACAGAATTAATATCCATTCATTTATTACATATTTAATATTTGTTCTCATTAAGTGTATATTAACTATTTTTTGACTACCCATAGTATGCTAGGCCATCTAGCTTATCGAAGGGAAAAACAGAGGACAACTAAGCTGTAGACAATAGGTGAAACAAAGAATGGGTGAGAAGGAGTTAGCTCTGGATTTATTCCTAGAGGCTCACAAACCATTCTAGACTCAGTGAACCATGATGGGTAGACAAAACTTAAGTGATTTACTAATTTAAAATTGCTAATTTATGTCTAATTTAACTGTCTGAGGAAACATTATATACTAAAAATCTCTTTTATCATGGATGTGGCTCTTTGGGCATTCATAAGTATTTATCATTTTAAAGTTTCTTCAGGTTTATCTAAGGTAGGACATGAAATACAGGTCTTGCATGGTACAGAACAGTGGAAAAAGATGCCTATAAGGCAATAATTATGACTAATAGCTGAAAGTATGATGCATTAATTTTGAAGAAATGTTATTAAAACATCCCTTTATGAGGAGGAGAAGCCTTCCAGAATTGAATATTTAGTATTTCATAGGAGTGGGTGTGGGAGGGAATCACTTTTGTTATGATAACTGAATTTTTAGTCAGATTCAGCACATAGTTACCAATTACATTTAAGTTGGCACACTTTTATTAGAAAGACAAACAATAATTCAACTTGAAATTAATTTCAAATCCAAGTTGACTTGTTTATGGTGAAAATAATGAGTAAACATCTACTCACCCTCCTCATTTCCTGAAAGAATGGATGGAGTGCACAATACTGGCTGCAGCAGAAATTACAGCAACCGTAGTCCCTCTGCTTGCAAATTCACTTACTGGAGGAGGTCTGCAGGTTTACAGAAAATTAGTAATTTTGCCATGATGGAGTCCTGAATTTCATCATAAAATATGTTAGTTTATGCGTGTGCTTATTTGAATAACACTATCTTCTGAAGTTTTTGAAGGAAGTACTACAATAAGTAGCCCTAAAAAACTATGTTCCGAACCTTGCAAATGCTCCTTGAAAAATATCTTGTCATTCGCATTGTTTTTAATTTAAAATGGAACATACTACTCTACTAGTTTATTATTTGCCAAATATCTAAAGCACCTTCTGGACTGAAAGCAATAGATGGATACGATTTTCTACCTGAACTTGCTAAAGTAAAATCTTGCTATTGTGTTGCTGATGTTATCATATTTAAGGAAATGGCTTCCAAATGTTTCTTTCTAGTCCTTACTCATGCTTTACTGTAAAGCACTAAATGTATTAAAGGTATTTGAATAGATGGCATCACAAAATTCATATTTATTTTGAATTCACTTTTATAGCTTAACTGCAGCCACATTATGTACCCAGTACCTTGCCGTTTATATATTTGATTTCAAAAATACATTTTGAACAACACATTATTTCAATCTCAGAGTCTCAATTTCATTATATAATAATGGTCACTGGCTATCATAACTTTATTTTCAAAAATGGATTTACAGATAATCTCATTTTTATAATTCACAGGTATTCATATTATCCAGCTTCAATAGATTGAGGAGATTATTGAATACAAAAATTTAACAATGTCTAGGAGCCTTTATGTAGTCTAGTCAATCTATCTAACCCATCTGATTTCTAATAACCTTTAGCTTCTTTTCCCAAACTGGTAAGGTTAATCCCATTGTTATTTCTTTCAAGTGGTCTTTTTCTTTTAATACTTACTCTGTTAATACTACCCTTTATTTTTATCTTTATTTTCTCAGTACTTCTAATCTAGATTGCACTGGGTAATTATATTGTGCCTGCATTGAAACCGTTTATAACAAATCCCGAGACACAAATATAGTCAGGAAAACCAATTACATACAACATTTCATAAACATCTTGTCCAAATTGCTCTGTTCTTTAGCACTACATTCTATATATTTGATTGACTAAGTATGAAGCAATCTATCTTATTTATATATACTCCAGCACCTAATGGTGGTTCATATGTTAATTATATGGTCAATAAATATTTCTCAATTACCTTACTCTCCTGTATCTTTTCTGCCTTCTTTTGTTAACAGTATTCAGGTATTGCTTGGGTAATCATATCTACTTGATTCTCAGTCTAATTGGTTTGGGTAGGACTGACCCAATCTCTAGGATATATGGATATGCATGTTACCTCTCTCTGGTCAATGAGGACACTGTCCTCTTTGCTCAGTGTTCATGTGTGATAAATGTCTCACAGAAAGCCAATGAAAGTCATGCCCAGGACTTTTACTGTCAACTATTGTGGGGGCGGGGGAGGGGGGAGGCGGAGCCGCAGGAAGGTATTTAATTTGTTTTTTGATTGGTTGATTTTTCTTTCTTGGCCAGGATTTTAATGTTTGTTCCCTATTAGTAAGTACTCATTGATAATGGATTGAACACAAATGAAATATCTTAGGGTTGAAAATACATACCCGACACTTTGACTAATATTATTAATGCTGCTTTACTTAAAGCTCGGTAAACTCATCATGTCATTTATGGAAGAAAAGAAATTCTCTTGTATTTCTCCTTTGTCTAAGATTTCTATCACTTCCAATCAAAGAGTCCCAACTAATTTATGAAAAACATGTTTAGACACTTCTTAAGTAAGATATCTGAAATAACACAATTATATTCTGTAGGCAATTTATTTAGTCAGTGTCATAGTGCACCGAACAAAGTATAACTTTATTAACTTTGAACAAAAAATAATAGGAGGCTACTGTAAAAAGAAGGCATTTACAAAAGTGACACTAAGATTAGTTGTGATGCAACAGTTTGCTTATGAATAGATATGTTGTATGACATTTTAGATTATAAAGAGACATTAAGACAATATGCAGTTGGTCACATAGCTTAGTGGTTGACCATGGTGATTGTGTAAGAAAAATCAGAAAAGGGTTAAAATAAGAGAGCTATGGAACCACAATAGTCTCTAAAAAGGTCCTCGATAATCTCTCCCTGTTGGTATTCCTACCCTTGGATATTCCTCTCCTCTTGCATGTGGGACAGAGAGTGACTTATTTCAGAACAATAGAAAATGGCACAGTAAATGGAATGTCACCTCAGTGATTATCTAACATACAATGATGGCTTATAACTTCATTCTTACTAGTAGATTCTATTTCCTTTGCTGGATTTAATGAAGTGAATACGTGGAATCGTCCACATGATAAGATATTGAAGGTGATGTCTGACCAATAGCCAATGAGGAACTGAGGCCCTTAGTCCAATATCCCACAAGTAACTGAATCCTACCAAAAACCGCATGAGCTTGGAAGTGTACCCTTCCTAGTCAAGCCTCAGATGAGACCCTAGCAGTGGCCAATTCTTCATTTCAAACCTGTATGAGATCATGAAACAGAGAACACCGGTGACTAATTCCTAACTTACAGTAACTTGAAGATGATACATGGGTTGTTTTAACTTATTAAGTTTGTGTTAACATTGTTATGTTGCAATAGATAGCTAATACACATGGCTTCAATAATAAGAGCAATGAATTGTTAACTTATGACAGATCAAATTACATACAACTTAAGTTTGACACAAGAAAACTTCTGTTAGTTGCATTCTGAATAATTTTCATAAATAAATTTCTTTTTTGTAGAATTAGACATTGCTTAAATGGTTTACTTTTCTGTACTGTAACTACGTGAGATAAGAGCTAAATTTTGTGCTTTCCATAATTAGTTTATTGATCCTTATAAAGTACAGATGTATAGAGTCTGCAGCTAATGAACTTTCAGCTTTAATATAGAAAAATGTCCTCTTTTATTTCAAACTTTAACTAACATTTTTTCTGTATTTTTGTACAATCTGGATACAATTGATTAATAACAGACAAATTAACTGACAAAATTTAAGAAGGAATTTAAATCCCGTCCATAACACTAAAAGCATTTAAAATTCTATTTGTTAGAAAATCTTTAAATCAGATTTACTTCAGACAAGATATCTCCTCATTAGCCTTTGTCTTAATTGTCCCAACATGCTTCTTTCTACCAGAATCAAAGCATAGCATAAAAATGCAATTTCCTCCTGGCTAGAATTAAATGAGCTTCTAAGGTAATGTGCATTCGATAACAACATTTTCATTCTTTTCTATTTGTTGCCAGGCAGGACCCATTTTATTTTGTTTTATGCCCTGGAGAGTACCAGTTATATGATTGGGGCAAATTACATTTTCCCTTTGGAGTCACATATAATTTAAATACAAAATGAAGCAAAAAGAGGTCAAGATCCATAAAATCAGATGTCAGAGTGAATAGAAAGATAACAAAATTGAATAAAATGAACTGAAGTAAAGAATGAAAGACTGCATGTTCTATTTAATAAGGGTAACTACTAAGCCATATTGCAAGTCTAATGGGATTTTAAAGTGGGAAATGAATTCAAAATTTTAGGTGAACTCCATAAACTTTTACATTTATAAGCAATGGAAGCTTTCTTTTTAAAGTATCATCTGACTTGGTTTGATCTATGGGTTTGACCTATGAGCTGACAGTTTATAAGTCTTACAGTAAACTATTCGAAAGGTATTTTCCAGTTCTACCATTCTGAATCTGATATAATGTGATTTACCATTTCCTCTTTTCTTTCTGTTGAGTAGAATCAAAATTTAATTTCAGAAGCCAAGAATTATGGCCAAATAAAGGATTTCTCAAAAGGTGTTTTAAAAAAATATCTTTCTCTTGCTGTTAATTCATATAGTTGTAATTCATTATTTTATAATAAACAGTTAACCCTTTTCCAATTAACCTTTCAACACCTGATGCAAAACAAGTAGCTACTGAGTGTCTGAAATTCAAGAATTCTACTTTTTAAAGCTAGATGTACTGCTGATATAATTGAGAAAAAAAAAACTTTTACAATAAAATAGGCACTTGAAACAGATAGGGCTCGGTAGTGGAACTATACAGCTCTAATGATGAAGCTTAAATGTCAATGGATCAGCTGCATTCCCACTGTCTAGAAAAGGACTGCTAAGATCATGCTAGAGGAAATGGTTATATCTTTAACAGATATGGATCTAGAACATTAGAGAGACAGATGGTTTCATATTTTAAAAATGTCTTCCAGAAAGGCCTTCACCAGAAGCTCTTTCACAAGGCTACCTGAGTTGGGTTTGATGCCCATATTCCTGACATGGTCCTGATGGCAGCACTAGCTCCAATGTTTCCCCCAAGAGCCATTTTAAATAAATCCCATAAATTTTGACTGAAATTTCAAAATTACCTAAATTAATACTTAAATGGAGACTAGATAGTAATTCAATTAAACCCTTCAGTTTTAATAGATATCACATTTAAATTTTTTTCCAGTTGTTAATCTTTTCATCTTTACTGAAGTATAATAAACAATCAGCTGCTTGTATTTACATTGTGTAATTCAATGTGGTTTTTTTTTTTCTTTTTCAATTATAGTTGGCATACAATAATATACCGGTTGCAGCTGTATAAAGTAGTGATCAGAGATCCACATAACTTGCAAAATGTTCACTCCACTAAATCTAGTAACTCTCTTCCCACTTATATATTTATTACATTATTAACCGTCTTCCCCATGCTACACTCTACATCTCTATGTCCATTCTGCAACTATCCATTTTTATCTCTTAATCCCTTTGCCTTTTTTAGTCCACCCAAACCCCCTCCCATCTAGTATCCCTTTAAATATTCTCTGTATCTATGAGTTTATTTTGGCTTTCGTTGTTGTTGTTGATTTTGTTCTTTAGATTCATGTGTACGTGAAATCATGTGATATTTGTCTTTCTCTATCTAACCCATTTCATTCAGCACAATACACGCTAGGTCCCTTAAGGCAATATCTTTTTCCATCGCCTTCCTTTTAGTCTGTGTGTGTCTTTTACTCTCAAGTGAGTTTCTTGTAGGCAGCATTTGTAGGCATCTTGTTACTTTATCCATTCAGCCACTCTATCTTTTGGTAGGAGCACTTAATTCTTTTCCATTTGAAGTACTTGTTGATAGGAATGTAGTCATTACCATTCTTTATTGCTGTTTTTGATACATGTTTATTCTTCTTAAAGAAGTCCCTCCAACATTTCCTGTACTACTGGCTTAGTAATGATAAATTTCTTTAGCTTCTTTTTGTCTCAGAAGCTCTTTATCGGTCTTTCATCTCGAAACGATAGCTGCTGGATAAAGTATTCTTCATTGTAGATCCTGGGTTTTCATCACATCACATATTTTGTTCCAAGACCTTCTGTCCTGCATAGTTTCTTTTGAGAAATCTGCTGCCAGGCTTATGGATGCTCCCTTATATGTAAATGACTGCCTTTCTCTTGCTGCTTTTAAGATTCTTTGTGTTTAACCTTTGGCATTTTAATTATGATGTGATGGGCCTCACTGGGTTCCTGGTTTAGGGGACTCTTTGAGCTGGATGTGGTTTTATGTCTATTTCTTTCAAGAGGTTAGAGAAGTTTTCCATCATTATTTCTTCAAATAGCTCTTCAACGTCTTGTTTTCCTTCAGGTGCCCTATGAAACGGATATTTTTACCTCTAAGAGTGTCCCATAAGGTCCTTAAATTGTTATTATAGTCTTGGCTTCTTTTTTCTTGGCATTCTTATTGAGCGTTCTTGGCTTTCCCATCCTCTATATAGGTCCCTTGATCCTCTTCTTTATTCACTTTGTTTATTCCATTTAATATACTTCTCATCTCAGATAAGGTTTTTCTTCTTTTCTGACTGGTTCTCTTTTATAATTTCCATTTCCATTTTTTATCTCTCTGTTGAAGTTCTCAGTGCATTCATCTGCACTTCCCATAAGTTCCTTGAGCATCTTTCTAACCAGTGTTTTGAACTTCGCATCTGTTAGACTGACTCTGCTGTTTCTGGATCTCTGTTCTGCTCTCTCATATGGTTTCTGCTTCTTTGTCTTCCCATTTTGGCTGCCTTTCTGTGTCTGTTTCTATGTAGTAATCAAAGCTCCTAAGTCTCCTGGTCTTATTAGTGTGGATTTGTGTAAGAGGTGTCCAGTGGCGTAGTCCTGAGAGGGGTTCAGCTGCAGGTCAAATTTTGCCCAAGCCTGTGCCCCTCTGGGGCCACCTGTTAAGATTCAGCAAGGAATTCACAGATGCTGTGCTTATAGTTACCTCAAAATGCCACACCAGAAACCAAGGCCAGCTGCCACCAGTGTGAGTCTAAGTGCTGCTCAGCAAGGAGCACCTGATTCACTGAGGACACACCTGGAGGTGACTTTGGTGGGGTCATGATTTGGGAGAGGCAGAGTTTCAGGGAATCCTCTGTGCAAAGTAACCTCTGTTATTCAGTTTGATGACATCTCCTTTATGGCAGCACTGAGTCTACGCACTGGGAGAGAGGAGGGCCCAAAAGAGGAACAATGGATACCGCCAGCACTTCTGTACAGAGCGAGTCTCACCTGGGCCCTCACTCGGACAACTCAATGACCCCCTGTAAGACCGTGGTGCCCTTTGGCAGCCTAACTGGTATTGGTGTTCAGAGCGAGCAGGTCCATCACCATGAAAGTCCACTTGCAGACATGGCCCCCTTAAGAGGCGTCCGCTGGTGCAGGCTTCTACTGCCACCACCTGCATCCCAATCGGCTGCTAGGACATGGCAGCCCTCGGGTTCCCACCCCATCTTATCTTCTGCCATTGCAGGGTGATTTTTTATATTTCTCCCTAGCTTTACAGCTTGTTCATCTAGATCCCATGCAATTTTTTTCTTGCAGACTGCTCCTTGTTTCTGTCACAACTGTGATTTCCTCACCAGAGGGATTAAAATAGCCTCTATCATCTACGCCATTTTTTTCTCCACTCCAAATTTAAATTTTATTAGTTTATAATCTTACTATTGCACTATCCTCACCACCCCTAAATTTCACATGTGAAACAGTTGCATACTTTTAAAGATGAATGAACGTTGTTTTTTAGACTAGTTTTAGGTTTTAAGAAAAATTGAGGAAAGTATAGAGTTCTATGTGCATTACCCACATCCGGTTTCTCCTATTATTAATGTCTTGCATTAATATGGTCCATTTGGTATAATCGCTTAACTAATATTAATATATTGTTAACTAAAGTCCATGTTTTACACGAGGTTTCATTCTTCGTGTTGTATGTTCTACTGAGTTCACACCCATGTGTAAAGTCATATGGCCACCATTACAGTATCATACAGAGTAGTTTCAGTGACCAAAAAAACTACTGTTCTTCAACTATTCATCTTTCCCATCCCCTGAATCGGCCACCACTGATCATTTTACTGTCTGTATACTTTTGCCTTTTCCAGAATGTAAATAGTTTAAATCATATAGTATGTTGCATTTTTGGACTGGCTTTTTTCCTTAACAATATATACTTTAGCTTCCCCCATACCTTTTTGTGGCTTGATAGTTTTTATCGCTGAATCATGTAACATTGTAAGGATTTACTACAAACAGCTGCATCTTAGTAAGAAGAAAATTGATCAAAATGACTCCAAATCTCTTCTTTAGAAATAAATCTTTGCAGGTAAAATACAACCCAGGAAATTAAACTGCTACAGAATTTTTATGCAAAATACTACCACATAATTTTATCATGGATATATAAACTAATTCATAGAGCTCTGTTTTACATTTCAAAGTGATTTTTTTGAAAATATAGACTACAATAAATCTCTCCCAATTAAATACTTTTTAACATCTATGTCATCTGGATAATGCCTGTACTAAAATAACAGAATTTGCAAACTTCAAAGTTAGACCCAGTTTTTACATTTTACATATAGATGAAACAATTATTCTACAATTAAAAATCTACTTTATTGTTGAGTTCATGATGTAACAATAAAAGTACATGTTATATGTGTCACATAAGGTTCCTATTAATTGTAAATGTCATGCGGTTTAGTGTACAAAAGGGTTTGTAAATAGATGTTATAAAACTACACTAGGGTTCAATCAGTCTCTATCACTTTCCTTCTACTGAGGGGAAAATCTAATTTATTTTGACATGTTTGCATTCAATACATTTGTGAATCAGTACCAATTAAGGAACTGTTTTATATCGACTATGAGGGAATTTAATGAAAATGGGTAAAAAACAATCACCAAGTAGAACTCTTATTATTGGTAACCTTGGAGTAATTTCAACATGGTGATTTATTTTTTCATACTTAACTGAGTAAAACAGTTTCAAATAGACAAGAGCAGAAAATAGAGACAAGTTCTTCCACAACTTTTAAGATGGATTGTAGAAAAGAAAATAATGGATTAAATGCATAGACACTGCTTTTTAGATCATTTCCAAAGTGTGCTCACTATTGTCAAGAGTTTTGCCTCTACTCAGATCCATGAAGTTTCCTCATCTTGAAGACAAGACAACTGAAGACCTAGAGTCATAAACAATTCCTTAAGTTCAGAAAATGATGTGAAAGCTACATCTGTCATTAAGGATGTCTATGAGTTTGTTTCATTTATTGTTCTCAGCAGAGTTTATCTGCTCTCTCTCAGTCATTGGCTCTCAAACTTTAAAACCATAAGAATTAGCTGAAGAACTTACTAAAATTTTCAGATTTTTTTAGATCATACTTAAAGACTCTGATTTAGTAGGTTCATGAGGCCAGACCTAGGAATATCATTTGTAAAAGGTCACTTTTTCAATAGTTAAACAGGCAAAATTTACTATGTTTGCAGCAAGATTTTAGTAACGCCCTAAAAAGACAGAAAAGGTTATCTTCAAGTAAAGTCATCTCTCATATTGGACACTAAATCTAAATTTAAATAGAAAACAATCTTAGGAAACAAGTGATGCTCTCTGCATGTGCATTTATTTTATATTATAGTACTACTTTACTAATAGTTTTCTTTCATCCTTTAAAATCAAGACCAATAGTCCTCCCTGAAATATTGCACTTCCTGATTAAAAATCCCTAAGTCCAAATGTGTGTGGTTTATATAAGAATGATGGCAATGTTTCTCACTGTATAGGACAACTTTAAATGTCTTAAATAATGAGATGTTAACTAGAACTGCTCATTCACTATTTCTTTGGCATTGTTATAAAATTGTTTTCCTTTTTCATAGTATATGAACTTGAATTTCTGGATTATAACTTATGCTTTTTCTCTGTTTTTGCATTTTAGCAGGTGGATGGTTAGGTCTTTTATAGTTCTTTTTAAAATCAACTCTATTTTTATTCTTCAATAGAAAGTGATTCCAAAAACATATTTTTAAACATAAACTGTATAAAATGTTGCATTTTCATTAATGAGCAATTCACATTAATGAGCAAAGGGTGAATTTTTACTTTAATAGAGAACTGATAAGATTACTTTCTCATGGGATTTGCATTTTTTAAAAAATGTTAAGATATTTCTCTGTATAGTATTCTTATTTTGGATTTGATGTATTACATTTGAATAATGCTAAAAATTAAAAATGACTCAATATTTTTTCTAAAATTTAGCGAAATATCAACTTGTTCAAGAGGTTAGTAAAAATATGTTAGGTACATTTGCCTCTTTTCTACATATAAAAATACAAATGTTAAATTTGTTTTCAAAAAATGCATTTTTAGAATATATGAATCCTGAAAAATGAACATAAATATGGCATTACATATGCAAAATTTAATAATCAATGTTGATATATTTCCATTTTAAATAAATACTAAAAGTATGTCTATATTGCTAGCTCATTTGTTCGGAAAAGTTGTAAATAACCACCTTTAATAAAAATTTTGGTAAATTGTGTAAGATACTGAATTTCCCATTCAAAATCAATATTTGCCTTTAGATTCTATGATCTATTCCAGATGTATTGATCTTTCCATGATATTTACCTCTAAAACAGATGACAAGTGAATCCTAGTGTGTATAAGTCTTAATCCATCATCCTGAGATAGAGGGCAAATGTCATTTTTCCAAATGCTAATGGACTTACAAAGTGTCCTTTTATGTTCAAGTAATATTATGTGTTTGAATTACTATTAGAATTTTGATATTTCTGTTTTGATTTAATGAAAGATATATAAAATATATATTCTGAGTATGAGAGTACAACTATTTCTCAAAAGATCTCAAGAGATTATTGACTAAAAACCTCTCATCAGATACAGACTTATGGTAGCAATGAGACTGTGTCTCACAGATCTCCAACTATAAGAAGCATATTGACCAAGGTTCCTGTTACTGTCCTCTGAAGTCTACCACTGTGTTTATGCCAAGATCATGCTTCCTAAGGGCTGCTTACAGGTAATGAATGAGAAAAGCAGAGATGCTAAGGCAAGTACCTTCCTGGGAGACACAAGACTTATCTGACATCTCACTATGAAATGAGGACTCCCTGATCATCATGCAGAGTCTCGTTTAAATGACAGAGTAATCACTTCAAAGACACGGCATGCTAGGATTGTTCTTTCCCTCTTTTTCACTTGTAGTCAGAATGCATGTGGTTTGAAGGTTTACCCTGCTTCCACATCATTTTTCTGACACAGGAGTATCTCCTAACAAAATATTTACTTGTTAAATCTCATTTTGATGTCTAATAGTTAGAGGAGAGACCTAAACTGACACAGACATGAGGAGATTAAAGTTAAAAAGTAATATTAGTATTTTGAAATATATAAATTATATTCAAAATATTCATAAACATTTACAAAAAGAGATCAGGAGAAATAAAGATGAAATTTAAAAGATATCAATCTAGAACTTTAATATATATTAATGTAGATATTAATATATATTGCTATATTATATTGAAGATAAATAAGTTAAATAGATTTAATGATTATGCATTTATGTGGAGATAAAAAATAAATAAGAAAACCTTGATGGTTATAGTAAACCATTATTTAAATATTACAATGTAGAAGAGTGCCGTACTCTAATTGGAGTATGAGAAACTCCAATTAATATATCTCTCAGGTCAGCAACTACACAGTTGATATCACTCTTTTTTTCCACATCAGTGCCAGACACTACAAGGTACACAAGGGTTCTCCTTCCCCCTAAGCCCAGTCCTTGCCATAATATCTCCTAATAATAAATAGGAAGGCATTATTTGTCACATCTTTCTTTACCAAAGAGTTTATTTCAATTTCGATTGAAAAGGAGCAGAATATACCACTCTAAATTACAACAGTAGAAGTTAGGACATGCCACCCCAAAATATGCCACTTTGGTGTATTGATTACTTTGAGCTGTAGGCACTAAGAAAACAGCCAATTCAGAGAGAGGTTCTCTCTGAACTTTCCTTATATACCTAAAGAAGGATCTTCCAAAAGGAACTCAATTGTCATAGACCCTCTCTCCCTAGGAGCTTCATCAACTAGCAAAGATTGATTCTTGTCACAGGAAAACAGACTAGATGTGTACAGGACACCCAGACAAACTTTGTCACAGTCTATATCTCCCATCTCCTCTTCTATAAAACTATGTGTCTTTATAAAAAGCTATTTTCTCTATAAGAGGTTTATACCCTCGTCCCTTTTTCTATTAAGATAATATTGAATCCTGAATTCTAAAGCCACCTCTTTGAGTTCCTCATTTTTCCTAGGTATCTCCCATGTATACATAACGTATACATGTTATCAAATTTGTGTTTGTTTTTCTCTTGTTAATCTGTTTTTTTTTTTTATTACATAGTCACAGCTAAGAACTCAGAAGGGTACAGGGAAAGTTACTTTTCCTCCACCACACCATCATACTACTTAAGAGAGGGAGCAAATGCCAAAATTGATGAAGACTCAGAGAAAAGTGTATAGAAAATAATGTGGTAGAATAAATACAGTCATAATAATCTCAGCATAAGAACTGACTGTCCAACTTTCTCAGCTATCAAAACTAATGAGTATGAATTCATCACAACTGTAAGCTTTTTAAAGAGACCAGTTGACATGGTGGTAAGAATATTAGAAAAATCATGTATTAAATTATTATGCTGACTAAATGACCTTCATGATATATTTCATACATTGTATGATACAACACTAAGAAGAGAATTTTGATGAGTAAGATTTACCTCCTTTCTTCTACTTCCAGTGAAAATCAAATTGAAGAAAATGGATTAAATTAAGATGTGAGATTGAATGTAGATATAGAGAAACTTCTTATTTACCTGAATGGTAACATGAAATTAATTCTTATTTATGGGAAAGAGGAGCAAATATTTGAACTAAATTAATTGCAATAAAAAAATTGAAGCATCTTGGAGATGATTTTGAGAAAGAAGGCATGTTTTGATAAAAAAAGATAAAGAAAATGCCTTTAACTCCTTAAGAAATTTGTTTCAAGAAAAAAGAAGAGTGAAAAATAAATAAATATCTGGGCATGCAAACTCTCAGTCACTGAAATAACTGATAATTCCTTGTTTGTCAAAAAAGAAAAGTGAAAGAACAAAATAAAACAGGAATGATGCATTAAAATAAATATTTGTTACAATTCTGAAATTGTGCATGTGTTTATGCTCCTAAATGATGTGAATGTTAATTTTAATTATATAAATAAATATTATACAGTCTGAAGAGTTAGTATATTTCAAAAGTTTTAAGAGGAACTTAGTGTGTCCTGGAAAATGTAGATGTTCATTTAATGATAGTTAAAGCAAATAATGGCTTGATCCTCCATTTAACCTAATAAAATGGCTCAAGTAAAGATTGATTAGAAGAGGTCATGAAATTAAGCAAAATGACTGTTTCCACTATGACAACTGCTGTAGGAATCAAAGAGAATCAAGTGCATAGTTAACTTAAGAATTACTGTAAATCTGGCCATTATAAAAGTAAACATATCTGTAAGGGCAAATAGCTTTCCCATTATGAGATTCCTCCTACCCTGAAAATTACTTGAAGCCAAATCATCAGGAAGCAACTTTAGTTCACTGGATTTGAGAAAAGACAGAAATAAAATTTTTTTCCAACACATATAAAATATCCCAATATATAAATTATAAACAAGAAAAAATGATGTCAAAAATTTCTGTTCTAGTCTTGACAAGCTAAATTAGTTCACTTAATATTTAAGGTGGTCTTTGTAAAATCCCTGACTAATCTACCAACTAACTTCCTTCCTTCCTTCCCTCCCTCCCTCCCTCCTTTCCTTCCTTCCTTCTTCCTTCCTTCCTTCCTTCTTCCTTCCTTCCTTCCTTCTTCAGCTTCCTTCCTTCCTTCCCCTTCCTTCCTTCCTTCCTTCCTTTCTCTCTCTCTCTCTCTCTCTCTCTCTCTCTCTCTCTCTCTTTCTTTCTTTCTTTCTATCTTTTTCAAAGAACCAATAGCAGAAAGGAAGTTTTTAAATATGAAAACAGACATAATAATTAAGTATATAAAAGGAAGTTTTGGTTTTCTGTTGTATTGCTATTTTTGCTTTGGTAAGCTAACCTACTAATGATCTGTCACCAAAAAGTTAGCTGGCAACTCAATAGGTTTTTCTTCTTTAGTGAATAGTAAAGTATTTACTATGATGTTTACTATCATTTTAGAAAGTATAATGACAGGTCTGTCACTATATTCTAGTAATCAAGGGTCAGTATTTCAATGTTTAAATGTTTTTAATTTTATTAAAAGAACAATGGATTTTGTTTCTCTGTCAAGGTAGGAGAGATACATTGGAAAATATTTTGTCAAATAGTAAATGCCACCTCTCAAGTCTTTTGATAGCTTCCACAAAACTAGTTTACATCTCATAACTCTCCCACTTACACTAGGCCATGCTTTATTTTTCACTTTCTTTCTCTTTTACTTTTGTGATGAAGACAATTAGACTTCTCTGGAAAAAGGGGGAAAGCAATTAATTGCAATCAAATAGCCAAACTTTAGCCTGAAGTCCAGAAAGCTTTAGTTTGGAATCTGTGATATCAAGACTTGATAAGCTGAAATAACTTGAAATGATTTAAAACTTACAAAAAGTTTCATCCGGTATTTATTTTGAATTCAAAGGAATAAAAGTATTAATTCTCTTATTATTTTAAGAAGAATGCATTCTATTTCCCTAATATATATTTTTAAATGTTTCTGTACTATTACAACATTAATTCATGTACCCAATATTGTATATTCTAAATAGAAACTAACTTATTTTAGAATATCTACAGCAACCCAACCTATAATGTGTCTAAAATTGCACGTTTAATGTGCTCCTTCTCTACAAACACCATTTTCTTTTTTCTCAGTAATGCAAGTAGACACGGCTAAGTAGACATGGCTGCCTAACAAAGAATAGCATTCCTCTGCCTTTTCAAAGCCAAATGTGGGCAATTGCCTACATTTTGAAGATAAAATGTGAGCTGATATAAAATTTGCAACTTTCACCTCACTTGATTCAGAAAGCCTCTGGATGTAGACTTCTGCCCCTTTTCCCTTTCCATGGACTGAAATGACAACAATTGAACTTCTTTTGAACAGAATGCTAAGGACAGACAGTGCTAAATTGGCATAAGTCCCTGAATGTCAACTTGGAAGAACAGCATGCAGAAGAGCCACCATCAAGCAGAAACCCTCATTTTAGACTGTTACATGAGCCCGATATACTTGTTTCTTTGTTCTTTAAACCATTAAAATTTAAGGATGTCCTTTTACAGCAGTCTAATCTAACCTAACTAATCAATTTTTTTCTGAGATTTAAAGATTTAATGACTGGCCATTTCAAAAATAAGATAAGATAATTGGGTCAAGGGAGGGGTTTAGGTTAACAATCCCGTTCAGGATTCTACAATAAATGAATACTTTAGAACTTCTCTTTAATACTTAGTCATATGTTGAAAACTAGTTTTTCCTAAGGAATTCAAAGAAGTCATAATGGAAATTAAGACATTCTTGAGTTGTAAATACGAAACCTCAGCTCACAATGCTAATTAACTTGGATGACAGCCCTCCATGTGTAACTCATGAGCATCCTCCTCCAACACCCTACAAATAAACAGAAATCTTAAATTGTAAATTTGTGTTCCCCAACATTTGATCACATGAAGCAAAAGTTTTTCTACCTGACTCAATTTTGTAGGGGAGGTAAATGTTTGCCTCTCTCCTTAGGGTTTTTTGGCTAGACTTAAGCATTAAAGTGACATCAGACAGTTTAACAGGAGATAACAGACATACTTATATAAAGTTTATATATCATGGGAGACCTCATAACGAAATGAAGACCCAAAGAATGACAGAACTTACATGCTTTCTCTTTAAGTTGAACAAAGAGACAGAAAGAGCTAAAGAAAATAACTAAACTTTGTAGTGGGGCTAAAGGGAAATAAGAATTATTTTAACAAGGCTTGTTTGTATATAATTCTCTTGGCTTTGACTCCTGTTAAAGAAATTTTTTTTTTTCTCCTTGTGCCGTAAGAGCATCTTTCACATTGGAGTTTTCATCTCCTGTTTCCAGCAATAAAAGGGGAGATTAGTATGCCCTTCCTGTACTGTTGTTCTTTAAGTGCTTTTTTGCTCAAATAATTCTTACACCAAAGTAGCATAATCATATGTGGCATATTCTGCCATCCTTCAACTCCAACACAAAGGATCATCGTGATAATTAGGGATTAATAACAGCTATGTGCATCTAGTTAAGGTAGAAAATGGATTTGAAAAAATAAGAAAGAAGGAGACATAAAGTTTGAAGAAGCCAATCACTCTATTTTTTTTTCCTTTTTTATTCCGATAAGGAAAGAGACTCTGTTGGACATCACAGCAATCTAAAATAATGTAAGTATTTTGCCAAAGATAATAGTTTAATCATAAAAGCATTCTACCATAAATGATGTTTTAAAAATGACAAACTGGAAAATATTGCAACATAATGAGAAAACGTTCTAAAATGATTGTTATGTCATTAGCTGTTTTATACTAATAAAATGTTGCCAAATTACCTTAGTTGAAATGGTACTAGCTATCATGGTAGATAAGCCCCGAAATTTCTTGCTCACATAGCCGTTCATTGTGGGTATTGCTAGTTAGGTAGCTATTCTCCAAGCTGTGATTCAGAAGACTAAGCTCCTTTTATATTGTATTTCTACAATCGTCAAGATGTGGCTCCCAAGGTTTCCTGGGTTTTTGCCATCTCACACACCCAACAGGGGAAAAGTTTAAATCAGACCAGGAAATGATGCAGACCATATTGTTCCACATTTTATTGGCCAGAATTCAGTTACATGGATCCATCTAGCAAGTGAGATTAGGACATACAGTCTACCTGTATGCCCAGGAATAAGAGGAAACAAATTTGGAGGCCCAGGAACCCTCTGCTATGTACTTCTCAAAAATCTTCGACAGCATAATAATTGATAAATGATAAAGAAATGATTGATGAAAAAATATAATCATCAGCCTTAGTTTTTTTAATAGTTCATTCTGTGTTTTAGGTCAAATTTAAGCCTCCATACACATTTAGATTCCATTATTTGCATTTATTCAAAAAGTAGTAACTTCTGCCAATACTTAATATGACTTTTTATTATCCAAATTTCTGGGTGCCTTATAGAATACAAAAAATCCAGTTCATTATCCAAGTATTACTGAATCCATTATGGCAATTCTATTAATTCTTAATGTAGGATTTTCTTCATAAACTACAGGATGCAATGACATGAACAAATTGCTTTATGTGTTAGAATAAGAAATGAACTGAGACAGTCAGGGCACTATTTCCAAGTGTTAGAAATGTTCTTCTGGATGGTCAAAAATTCTTTCCCATGTCCTAAAATGACTGCTATTAATTTCAAAACTGAATAATTGGATAGTTGTTTCTTCTTTAACTTAACAACTTTATTCATAGAATCTGTTTGTAGTTAATACTTCTTTGCACAGAATGTAAGAAATGCTAAATTATTTGTTGAAAAATATATTTTTAGAAGGCAGCAGTAAGTGAAGACAATTAAAAAAAAAGAAAAGAAAGCTAAAGGAGCAATGCCATGATGAGATCTCTGACCTTGATCTTAGGGCCACAACATTCTAGCTAGAAAAGTTAACAAACAATACAATAGAGAAGACTGGAGGCATATTTCTATTAATAAGGAAATGAGCTCCAAATGATAGCCCAGAGAAAAGTCAAACAATTGGTTGAGTTTATTTAAAGCGAAAGTGTTCTGCACCATATTTTTCACCTCTTGAGGCATCCAAGGAATGGCTAGATATAAGGTGGGAAGTTTTGGAGAACAAAGATGGGAATTTTATTGCGCTGAAACTGTGATGAAGTTTTGGACCCATCTCAAATAGTAAGTGTCTTTTTTGTGAGTATCTCCTAGAAGATTTGGTGAGAAACACAAGCGAGTTTTCATCCATCTTTGCTCTTGGGAAGACCAAAATGAAGACATGGAAGGAAGTTCTCAAAAAGTAGAAATATGTTTTTTAAGAATTGGAGTCCACAGGTTACCATGAAAATCAAAATGGAAGGGATTTAGTAATCATATACATAATGAAGAAAATAGCCTTTAAAATATATTACCAATAATTCTTATTGCTTTAAATATAGTTTACATCTCAATGTCTTATATATGTGTTATGTAAGATTTTCTGCTATATTTATATTATATATTTTAATTTAGCACTTAGATATTATAAAGACAACATTTTATGAAAGGAGAAATCTAGTTGGTTGAGTGTAATAAATGTTCCCAGATGCATCACCTATCTCCTCCTACACTATCTTAGCACTGGCTCTAACTGAAAATTCTTAGGTAGCTTTTAGAAATTATCAGAGGAATAAAATATAAATTTCAGAATATGATAAAGTGGTCTATTGTATGAAATCTTCATTTTTTTTGAGTCTCATTTTGAATCGTCGTGTAACTTCCAATTTAGCTCTAGATAGACTAAGTTACTAAAATATTCTGGAATCAGTGCATTCACCCATATTCCTTATTTATACTTCTGTATAAGCTGAATCTTTAGTGTGGAACATCCTTCTATATTTTTGTGGAGTGGCTAAGCTCTACTTCCCTTCAAAATACTGTTCAAACCTATGCTGATCGTGTTCAGACACAGTTATATGTTTCTCCAACACACTTCCTCAGTACTATGAGCTTCTTTTATTGTGTTTCACAGTGTATTGTATTTTTCATATAGTTCTTCATTTCAACCCATGGTTGAAAACCTCAAATACAATGACTGGCTGCCTTTTAATTATATGCCCAGAACAAGTAAATCATGATGAGAAGACTATTTCCTGTGAGTTCTAACATACTAACATACTCACAAAGTACACTAATATTTTAACTTGGAGACAAAAATAAAACAACATGAAAAAAAAATCTACTGTTTTCAGGAGAGCATTCTAAATCTTTCTATCACTTATATTTAATTATAAAGCAATACTAAAATACAGTAATTTTAATTTCATTATTTTTCAATAAATTCTTCACTTCAAAAAAATCACACACACACACATACACACACTCACACACACACACACACACACATATCATGGACTGAATTGTTTCCCCCTAAAATGCATACGTTGAAGCTCTAACCCTCATTGGAACAATATTTGGAGATTGACCTTTAGCAGGGAATTAGGTTTATATGGGCCAGGAGAGTGGGGCTCTTATCTTGGGATGACTACCCTTAGAAGAAAAGACATCAGAGAGTTTGCTTGCTCTCCATCACTTTTCTCTAAGTGAGGTCAAGTGAGAAGGCAGCATTCTGTAAACCTGGAAGAGAGTCCTCACCAGAACCTGACCATGTAAGTGCCCAGATCTCAGACTTCCATTCTCCAGAACTGTGAGAAAGTAAATGTTCACTGTATAAGATTACCAGCCTGTAATATTCTGTGTTGGGAGCCTGACCTGACTAAGAGAGTATACACATGAACTCTATAGCTATAATATATAATATATGCACATAAACAATACATGTTCCTTAATCTTTAAAATATTTTTTAAATCTCTTTATTTTAATATGATTTTTTTCAGTTACAGCTGACATTCAATATTATATTAGTCGCAGGTATACAGCCTAGTGCTTAGATATTTAAATAACTTACGAAATGATCCCCCTGATAAGTCTAGTACCTGGCACCATCCATAGTTATTACAATATTATTGACTATATACTCTATGCTGTACTTTACATCTTTGTGACTAGTGACTATTTCGTAACTACTAACTTGCACTTCTTAATCTCCTCACCTTTTTCACCTAACCCCTCTTCCCTTCTGGCACCCATAAGTTTGTCCTCCATATCTATAAGTATGTTTCTGCTTTTGTTTGTTTATTTTGTTCTTTAGATTCCACATAGGCTCTTTATCTTTCTCAGTCCGCCTTATTTCGCTTAGCATAATACCCTCTAGGTCCATCCATGGTGTCATAAATGGTAAAATTTCATTTTGTGTGGCCAAGTAATATTCAACCATATATATATACCATGCCTTCTTTATCCAGTCATCTTTGGATGGACATGGATATCACCGATGTTTTATAAAATATCACCTCAGATACATATCAAAAACTAGAAAATATAGAGTATCTGATAAGAAATTAAATATGTACTTCTCACCAATGAGATTATTAGTCATTTGCATTTTAAACCCAAAACATAGTGTTGTATATTTCAAAGCTTGTTTTTAGCATTTTTAAACAGATCCATTTTTCCTCAAAACATTACTAAAATTGATATTCTTTGCACAAAATTGTCATTTTAGCTATATTAACTTAAAATAAATATAATGTTAACTTAGAAAAGCTTAAACTAGAATTTGAAGTCTACCTCATTGATAAGTTCATATTGCATCAATATTTAATGAGCAAAACTAAACAAAAACCTTCATGTATTATAAAACCTGATAGGAATCAAGACCTATATTCCTCTTGTGTGAAGCATGGGAATTCTCCAGGATATAAGACAAGAATTTTCACTGTGGCACTGCTGGACATCACAGCTTATCAGCATCAAAAGCAACCACCACCAACTTATAGAGCAATAAAAATTCTAAGGAAATACTTTATTAACAAGAGGAAAATAATGTGTCATTTTACTATGTATATTTTAATCAGTGAGTTGTCTGAATGCAGAAGGGGGAGCACTGCAAACCAGGTGGCAGATATTGTACTAGTGTATGGTACATATTTTTTCATTTAATCACAATAATCCCTCCAGGCAGATGTTATTATTTTTATTTATCAGATAAGAAAACTCAAGGAAATTGAATTGCTAACTCCATAATAAAAAACTACCAGTAAAGCAGGAATATAATACATCTCTTCAATGATCAACTCTTCTCCACAATTCCACTGGTACCTACAGTGAAAACATGTGCATTTATGAGTGCAGACACTTATTTAAATGTGTTAAATTTTGTCACATCGAGAGTAAAAAGTTAATTGACTTGCACTAAAAATAAATTAATTTTTCCAGTGAATTAAATGTATGAGGATTATAGGTCAGAAATACTTCATCTGGAGGACAAAATTAGAAATCTATACTTTACCACACTTTAATTTACATGCTTTTAAAAACGAAGGCAACATATAAAACTCAGTTCATACCGTATAGCAGAAATTGTTCAAATAACGCAAACTCAAGAAAATCTTTAGTCTTAAGATGTGATGGCTGTATATTCTTTATTACTTAAATAGATTTTACGATTTATCACTTTCATGATAACCCATATTATGTCAAAAGAATTCTGAAACTTATTTTAAAAATGTTATTTTAAAAATTATGTGATCTCTATAATATAATTTCAGAAGCTGGACATTACTAGTCTAAACTAATACACCCTATAACATGGAACCATAAGCAAGGTTCATTATGAGAGACAAGATTTACCTTGGGGTACAATTGTACAAAGAGAACAATTATTCCAAAAACAGTTAAAATAATGTTTGCCTCCCAAATACTCTTTGTCTTAGATGAGACTGTTCATTTCCTAAAAAGCTAGACTTTTATAAAATATTGAGAAAAGGACTCAACATCACAGCTTTCCTTCCACCTGACAGGGCAGTAATATCCAAGTGTTGGAAATTGCAAGGGTCCCGGGAGCCATAATTTCACCTGACTCCTAGGGGACAGGTGCCTCCCTAGTACCCTTTGTCCTTGATGAGAATGTTTATTTTTTCACAAAGCACCCTTTGAAGACAAATATTGAGAAAAGAAGCATCGTCAACATAACAAATTTCTTTTCATGTCTCCATTCAGGGATACCAGATCCAGAAATTATTAGGCTATAACAATTCTGGCCTTTAGGAAGCTGCCTTCCCACTGACAGTCGATACCATCCTTTTTGAGTTCACTCCTATTCAAATGAGGGGATTCACGTGTTCCACATGTACTCATGAAATAGTCATGCATTCAGTTTGCCGGTCATTTTCAACTTCTTCTCACCAACCTCCAACGTCCTTTGCCAAGAAAACTGTGACTCAACAACAACAAAAAAATCCCTCAGGTCCACCCAGTGATCCAGTTTGTTCTCGGTTTTGTCGACACCAGAAAGCCTTACTGGGCATTGGCATCAGAAACTCTGCCTGGGACTGTCATTTATAGCAAATGAATCCTAGCCCAATTATGTGCTATAGAACCTTAGAAAAATGTCAGGTGTACTAAGCCATTAGTCAACGGTCATTTACTCCATCGCGTGCTAAGCATCAGTTGCCTGTTGGTTGACTGTCACCCTGGCGCTGACCCTCTTTACACAAGCCGTTGTCCTCCCACAACCCTGAGGCTCTGGTCATCCCGGTCTGTTGTCTGAGCCTAAAATTCACTTTTGCTCATTTTGCTTCTTAAGGTCTTGCCATCTGTCCCAGGTCCACATGGAAGTGAAAACAGAAAGGCCCTCTTTCTTTCAGTGACAAATTTCCCTTTCCTTGGGGGACTGTGTGATTGGTTGAAAGGGCCAGGGTCACAACATGTTAATGTGAAGGGTTCAGCCAGTTAGTCGCAGTGGCTGGAGGTCCAGGAAAACCCAACCCCGAAATTTCCAGAGTTTTTCGGCGATCACCCATTTTTGGACTTAAGTATTGGCAGCTGCCCAAGCCCCTGGGACAAAGGAGTCAGCATGTGGCATTTGGGCAGACAAATTGAACATATACACACGAATTTAATGGACAAAGAAATTGATACAAAGCAGGTGAGTCTGGCCCCTCAGTCGGCCGGCAACTAACGGCCTGCCCTCTAGCAGGAGACAAGGTAGAAGTCCTGATCCTTGGATCTCATGAGGTCTTCAGGAACACTGCGAAAAGTGGAGAGTGCACACCTTGTTCCTCAGGTCGTGCCTAGGCTCAGACGGAGAAAGAGGTGGTGTGATTCAGTAGTGGGGGGGCCACAGCACAGTGTGGTATTGATGAAGTCTCAGCTGTAGGCGGGAATATCGAGCACTCATTTGAATTTCAGGACACACAAATGCAACTTTGGCTGTTGAATTCAGCCCTCTGCTCTAAGCGCCATAATGGCACTTATCTCTGGGTTCCCACTTTCAGTGCCAGCAGGGATGATGAAATCGAGTCTCAAGGAAGGCCTTGGCCAAAGCTGGACATCTGATCTCTTTCAACCTGGGAATCAGGCCGACAAATGTCCCAGCTTTGGAGGGTGTGGGAGTCACTGCCTTGCCTCACCTGGGAAATCAGTATGTGGCCCACCACCAGGATAATTGTAGGGTAGCTGGCCATTTGGGTCCAGTTCCCTCCCTGCTCTTACTGACTAATTCACTAATATTCATTATTTTGCTCCAAGTCTCTGGGCTGACAAACATGGGACCAGGAGCAACCATTTAATCTAGGCTCTTTTCCCTCTGGAGCTTTTACTTTCTCCCTGGCCTTGTCTTCACTTGGCTCTTTTGCAATCTGGAAGTGGCCATGCCTAGGTCAGGCAAAAGCCCAGAGGGGACCTGGCAGGGGCCAGTTGACAACAATTCAGCTTTTCTTTGCCCCTGGACTGGCTCAGGTGAGTTGCCCTATTAATGCTCCTAGGAGGGAAGATCTGCTCTCAATAAATCACAGCTGTTGTGTATGGGCTTGATGCCAGCCAGACCATGAACTCTCCCCTTCCCCAGCCTTTTGCTGTTTTAAGCATCATCCTCAAGCCTTAGTCTTTTCCCTGACTCCTTCATTCCACTTGCCTTCTACTCTCAGCTTCCACCTTTACGCCTAGTCCATTTCCAGCTCATGTGAATTTCCCAGCAGGCCATTTCAACTTTCCTTTAGATTTCTTTAACACTTGCAGGCAGTTCTACATTCTTCTGCTCATTCATTCTCCCATCTTCATCCCTCGAAAACCACGCCTACATTCCTCACCCCACCTATTTCGCAGCCCAAATCCAGCCGGTTTCCTGCATCCATACCCCAGACACTGTTGCCCCCCCACAGAAGGGCCATGGAACAAAAAGTGCCCACATTATGTGAAGAGGTGAGCCTTCAGACCCACTGCCTGGAAAGGGTATGGCACTCAGGGACTGGATCCAGGAGACATGAGTTTGATGATGTCTCATTCAGCCTGGCAAGTGGCTCAGAAAGTGAGAACACACATCCTTGCCCCAGCCGTGCCACCTGGCACACCTCCTTTTGTCTTTTAGCAAGGCATGACAGAGGGCTGAGGAGAGTGTGGAAGGCCCAGGCCTACTGCGGCCCTGAAATGGAAAACTAGGTGTCCATAAGGGCTTGGCTGCCATCCTGGAGTGACTTTGGAAGTCTTTCTGTGTCTAAGTCAAACAGGGACAAATAAGGCCTGCCACCTTGGCTCTTCCTGCTGTGGGAGATGTGTAGCAGTGCCACATCCTTAAATGTCAGGGGAACAGAGTTCAAATAACCACCATGCTGGGTATGTCATATACCACTCTGTGTATTTCTGTGTGTGTGTTTGTGTGTGTGTGTGTGTGTGTGTGTGTGTGTGTGTGTGTGTGTGTTTGAGAGAGAGACAGATAGATAGAAAGTCAGAGATGTATAGAGATAGAGATGCAGGACTGTAGCTAGCCACGATGGTGGAAATGCATGACTATCTGCATCTGTGTGCTTTGTCTAAATTATCTTGACTGTCCGGGTATGTTTTCAGGAGTCTAATGATGTGGGCATTTGGTGTCTTTGCTAAAGTGTGAGTGCAAATCAGCATATGAACATAAAGCGTCCTTTGCGTGTATCGATGTCCAGATAACTGTGTGAGTTTTTCATATATTTTTCCCCAGAGTGGCCTGTATATGTTGAGCTGGGCCCGGTCTGAAGGAAGCATGTCAAAAGGGAGGGGAATCATCTCAGTCCTATTGTGAGTTTGCTGGGTAGCAGATGATGGCTGGACTCCCTGCAGGAAACACATCAAGAGGTGTGTAACTATCTGATCATGACATCGTAGACCTGAAACCGATATAAACTACGACTCCGTCTATGCTTCAATCGAGGATCTCCATTTCAAACCAGACCAAAACTTTAACTCAGGAATTTTGCTCAAATGGACCACTGCCTACACCACAGCCCAGGATCATGCAGGTGGAGCTTCATGCTCTGCACGCTGAGGGCCACAGGGGCACACACAGTCTGCTCCAGCTTTATATTCTTACTAGGATAAGGAAAGAATCTCCAACAGAACTAGAAAATCCTACAGCCAACGGGAGGGAGACCCGCGCTGACTTTGGGGCCCAGTGCAGCCCAAAGCTTGGTCAAGGGCCCCGACGGTTGGGGAGGGGTCTTGCCTGGGACTCATCTCACATGCTTTTCTACTTGGTGAATATAGAACCTTTTCATTGCTCCGCAGTGACCTAGGGCTTCATCCTAAACTTTCCCTTTTAATGCCTTGGTGAATTTTAAGTGATTGTGGGAACTCAGTTGTCTGAGATGCCCTGCATTTCTAGTGGCCAGCCTTGAAATACAAGCATTCCCCATGAGTCAGCTGTGTGCAGGAAGACAGTGTATCAGCCATCATCACACAATCCATCCCGTAGGCTCCTTTCACCCTCCACAGCCACATTCTCTTTGAATCTTTGACTAGCATTTGCCTTTGAACTGTTCTCAAGGGTTTACTCTCAGAATCAAAGTGTCCTGGAATGTTCCTTATGGATTCAGGATTGCTTACAGCAGTAATCAGAGCAGAGTTGCAGACAGAGGCAAAAACCCTGATGGGGCAGGAATATCCAAATGTTGGGAAGTGCTTGGGTCCCGGTAGCCATATTTTCACCCAACTCCCTGAGGACAGGTGCCTGTTGAGTACCCTTTGTTCGAGATGAGGATGTTCAATTTTCAACAACGATCCCTTTTTTGGTCAACTATTGAGAAAAGGAACATCAATCAGCATCAGAGCTTTCTTTTCAGGTTTCTATTCTGGGCTACCTGATCCAGAAAGAATTGGGCTGTAACACCTCTGGGCTTTGAGAGGCTGCCTTCGCACTGAGAGATGAAGTCCTCCCTTTCAAGTTCATCTCCTTTCCAAATCAGGGGATTCACGTGTTCCACATGCTCCCATGAAATGGTCATACACTTGGTCTGCCAGTATTTTCAAGTTCCTCTCACCTTCTGCCAACCTCCTTTGCTACCATCTCTGTGACTCAACAGAAAACCATCCCCTCAAGTCCACACAGCAATCCAATTTGTCCTCGGTTCTGTCATCACCAGAAACCCTGATGACGCTGGCACCACCAAACCTGCTGTCATTTGTAGCAAATGAAACCTAGCCGAATTACATGGCTTCAGGATCTTAGAAAAATGTCATGTGTGCTAACTCATTAGCTGTGAGCCATATAGTCCGTGGTGTGATCAGCACCAGCTGCCTGTTGGTTGACTGTCACCCTGGAGCTAACCGTTGTTACTCATGTTGTTGCCCTCCCTTCACCCTGAGGCTCTGGTCATCCACAGTCTGTTGTCTGTGCCTACGAATTTGCTTTTGCTCATTTTGCTTCTTAACATCTTGCCATCTGTCCCAGGTCCACATGGAAGTGAAACCAGAAAGGCCCTGTTTCTTTCAGCGACAACTTATCCTTCCCCTGGGAGGCTAGGGTATTGGTCAAAAGAGCCAGGGTCACAGCATGTTAATTTGAAGCATTCGGCCAGTGAGTGGTAGTGGCAAAAGTCCCAGGAAATCTCAGCCCCCAAATTCCCAAGGCTGTTCAATGACCACCTGTTTTTTGGACTAAGTATTGGCGGCTTCCCAAGCCACTGGGACAAAGGAGTCAGCCTGTGGCATTCAGGCAGACAAATTGAACATGCAGAACGAATGGACAAAGAATTCGATGTAAGGCAGGTGAGTCTTACCTCTCAGTTGGCAGGCGACTAACGGCCTGCTTCTAGCAGGAGAGAAGGCAGAAGTCCTGATCCTTGGACCTCATGTGGTCTCCAGGAACAGTGGAGACAGGGGAGAGTATACACCCTGTTCCTCCAGTCTAGCCTAGGCTCAGGCTGGGGAAGAGGTGTTGTGATTCGGTAGTCGGTGGGGAGGGGGGAGGCGCGGCACAGCACCCTATGGTATTGATGAAGTCTCAGCTGTAGGCAGGAATACCGAGCACTCATTTGAATTTCAGGACACACAAATGCAACTTTGGCTTTGAATTCAGCCCTCTGCTCACAGTGCCATCATGGCGCTTATCACTGGGTTCCTGCCTTCAGTACCAGCAGAGATGATGAAATCTAGTGTCAAGGAAGGCACTGGCCAAGAGCTGGCCAGCTGCTCTCTTTCAACTTGGGGCCCAGGCCAACAAATGTCCCAGCTTCGGAGGCTCTGGGAATCACTGCCTTGCCCCC
Source organism: Pteropus medius (assembly GCF_902729225.1). NCBI lineage: Eukaryota > Metazoa > Chordata > Mammalia > Chiroptera > Pteropodidae > Pteropus > Pteropus medius. The sequence goes on from NW_024345184.1 coordinate 134,823, forward strand.
AACTGGGAAATCAGTACCTAGCCCAGCACCAGGGTAACTGCAGGGTAGCCTGCCATTTGGGTTCCAGTTCCCTCACTACCCTGACTGTCCAGATCACTAATATTCATGCTTTCACTCCAAGTCTCTGGGCTGAAAAACATGGGACCAGGAGCCATAATTTTATCTGGGCATCTACCCCTCTGGAGATTTTTCTTTCTTTCCGGCGCTGTATTTGCTTGGCTCTTCTGCAATCTGAAAGCGACCATACCTAGGTCAAGTGAAAGCCCAGGGGGTGTTCTGGTTAGGCAGGGGCCAGTTGACATCATTTCAGCCTCTCTGGGCTGCTGGACTGGCTCAGGTGAGTTGCCCAATTAACATACCTAGGAGGGAGGAGCAGCTTTCAATAAATCACAGATGTTGTGTATGAGCTTGATGTCAGCCAGGCTGTGAACACTCCCCTCCCTCAGCCTTTTGCTGTTCCAAGATTCATCCTAAAGCCCTGTTCTTTAACCTAACTCCCTCATTCTGTTTGCCTTCTACTCTCAGCTTCCACCTTCACACCCCATCCCATTCCAACTCATGTGAATTTTCAACAGGCCATTTCAACTTTCCTTCAGGTTTCTTTTACTCTTGCAGGTAATTCTACATATTCATCCTCCCGATAAACACACATACATTACTCATCCCACCTTCAGACACTCTTGACCCCCACAGAAAGGCTGTGGTACACAAAGAGCCCAGTTTCTGGGAGCAGGCCTTTAGGCCCACTGCCCAGCCAAGGTGGGGCAGTCAGGGACTAGATTCTGGGGACATGGAGTTTGGTGATGTCTCATTCAGCCTGGCAAGTGGCTCAGAAAGTGAGAACACACATCCTTGCCCCAGCCGTGCCACCTGTTACACTCCCTTTTGTCCTTTAGCAAAGCATGCCAGAGGGTTGAGGAGAGTGTGGAAGGCCCAGGCCTGAGTGTCCCTGAAGTGGAAAACTAGGTGTCGTCAAGGGCCTGGCTGGAATCCTGGCATGACTTTGAGTGTCTTTTTGTGCCTGGGTCAAACAGGGACAGCCAAGGCTTGCGTCCTTGGCTCTTCCTGCTGTGGGTTGATGTGTAGCTGTGCCACGTTTTTAAATGTCAGGGGAACAGAGTTTTAAAAAGTGCCATTCTGTGTATGTTAGATACCACTCTGTGCGTTTGTGTGTGTGTGTGTGTGTGTGTGTGTGTGTGTGTGTGAGCGTTTGTTTGCGAGACACACAGACAAACAGAGACAAAGAGATGGAGGCGTGTAGCTATCCAGTCTGGGGGAAATGTGTGAATATCTGCATGTGTCAAAATTATCTTGAGCGTCCGGGTACATTTTAAGTGTCTAATGATGTGAGCATTTGGTGACTTTGCAAAAGTGTGTCTGCAAATCAACATGGGAGCATAAAAAGTCTTTTGCATGTATCGGTGTCTGGATGAGTCTGTGAGTGTTTCATATATTTTCCCCCAAAGTGGCCTGTAAACATTGGGCTGGGCCTGGTCTGAAGGAAGCATGTTAAAAGGGATGGGAATCATCTCTGTACTACTGTGAGAGTTGGCTGAATGGCAGATGATGGCTGGACTCTTTGCGGGGAACACATCAAGAGGTGTGTAACTATCTGATCATGACATCATAGTCCTGAAATAGATATAAACTAGATATAAACTCCGTCCATGCTTCAATCAAAGATCTCCATGTCAAACAGACCCAGAATCTAATCCAGGAATTCTGCCTGATTGTACTGCTGCCCACACCTCAGCCCAGGATCATGCACTTGGAGCTTCGTGCGCTTCACTTTGAAGGCCACCGGGGGGCGCACACACTGCTCCTCCTTGGTGGATTGAGGAGGCTAGGGAAAGAATCCCCAACAGAGCTAGAAACTCCTGTGGCCAACAGGAGGGAGCCCCGCACTGCCTTTATGGCCCAAGGAGTCCCAGTCTGCCTGACGCCCAAGTTTGTTTCAGGGCCCTAATGACTGAGGAGCGGGCCTGGCTGTAGCCCGTCTCATGCACTTTTTTTTAATAGTGAGTACAGAACCTTTCCTTTGCTCCTATGTGACCTCGGGCTTCATCCTATCTTTTTCCTTATTATGCTTTGGTGAAATTCAGATGACTGTGGGAACGTGGTTGTCTGACATGCCCTGCATTTCTAGTGGCCGGCCTTGAATTTCCAGCGTTGCGATGAATCAGCTGTGCGCAAGAAGATACTGGATCATCATACAATCCATCCCCTAGGCCCTTTTCACCCTCCCGCACCCACATTCTCTTCTAATCCTTGACTAGCATTTGCCCTTGAAACCCTTACAAGAGTTTGCTTCACAGAATCAGAGTGTCCTGGATTGTTCCTTATGGATTTGGAATTTTTTCCAGGCGGAATCAGAGCTGAGTTGCAGACAGAGGCATAAACCCTGATGGGGCACAAATATCCAACAGTAGGAAAGTGCCTGGGTCCCAGGATTCATATTGTCACCTGAATCCCAGGGGACTGCTGCCTCCCCATTATCTTTTGTCCACTACGAGAATGTTCATTTTTCCACAACGCTCCCTTTTTGGGTCAACTATTGAGTAAAGGAGCATGGAGTCAGCATCACAGCTTTCTGTTCATGTGTCTATTCTGGGCTATTTAAGTATTAGGCTGTAAGACCTTTGGCTTTTGAGAAGCCGCCTTCTTCCTTTCAAGTTCATCTCCTTTCCGAATCATGGGTTTCACATGTTCCACATGCTCTCATGAAACTTGGTCTGCCAGTCATTTTCAACTTCCTCTCACCTTCCACAAATGTCCTTTGCTAACATTTCTGGGACTCAACAGAAAACCTTCCCTTCAAGTCCACATAGCGATCCAGTTTGTCGCCAGTTCTGTCCTCACCAGAAAGCTCTATTCGGCATTTGCAGCCCAAACACTGCTGCGGACTCTCATTTGTAGAAAATGACACCTTAAATTGTTTGTTTGCATTTTTTAAGATATTAATTACGGGAGTATTTACGTATAACATATCAAGAGGGGGCAATTTAAGTATAGGATTGTTTCATTGAACTTATAAGAATTCCTTGGGATAAAAAATGAATTACCTTTGTTAGTCTCGTGTTTTGAATAATGATTAAAAAGAATAACAACCTATATTTATGTTTTCTCTTTCTGAAACATAGATTTCTCAGTTAGTGTTTTTGGATTCATATAAAATATAAATTAAACTGAAATGCAGGCCTCAAAAATATAAAAATTAAAAATCAGAAAATATGTAAGAATATTCTAAATTGTTCATTATGTACTGTGTAATAAAACCAAGAAATCCTTTTCCTACTATAATTCCCCTTTTTCTTCCACAGAAAAGTTTCACTATTTGACATTAAATGTAGTTAGGTATCTATGATAATAAGACCCTTGTATAGACAGTTATAGGGAAGTTCAGAAGTTTTTTCCTGAATCTTTATTTTCTTAAAAATAACCAGCTCAAAATAATCAGTACCACAAAAGGCATATTCTGGGATCAAATTTTGCTTCCCTCATCAAATTCATATTCCCCTCAAATATAATTTGCTAGGCATTTTGCCCTGAAATAGATCTTCTCGATCTCCATGCTGTTATCATTCTATTCTCTCCTTCAGGATCCATCTCAAATTGTATAACTTCTGAGATCAGCTACATAGTACCTGTGCTCCTGAGATGAAAACTGAGCAATACTTAATTGGATAATATATTATCCTTGCCTTTGAGAACTCATAGGCCAAATGTATTGGTTTCCCATGACACAAGAATAATGGATGATTAAGGAAAGTTTCAAAAATGGGATGACTTTTACACTCAGCCTTGTAAAATAGGAGTTTATCTGCAAAACAGTGAAGGAAGGACATTTTAGAGGTAATAGTGCAAGCAAAAACAGCAAAGTGTAGTTATTCCTTGAGATGAAAGGAAAATAACTCAATCAATGTGGAAACTGAGAAACACATTGCCAAGCAAAACAAGATCGAGAACCCCACTGAAAGTGAGAAAATGAAACTTCTGAAGGTTCATTCTATTTATATTCCTTCTATGTGGTTCTTTCCCCCATATTTCTTTCGATTATATAAACATAATGTTGAAATTTATTTTTTGTCTCATTGATGAGAAACTTCTTTTAATTTCCTTAGCATATTCAAACAAAACATTCTGCAGCTTGTTAAGGTTGGTCAAGATAGAATATGTCACTGAGAGAAAAGAGTGTTCACTTTCCATCTGTCCTTAGGTAAAAATAAATGAAAGAATCTAATGGCTATACTAAATCTTTAGCAAAATATTAAAAAGACTAGGGCTGGCTTACTTAATAGTAAAAGCCTGACCTTGGTTATATAACAGTAGACTTCAGAGGGTCAATTACGACACTCATAAACAATATGAACAATTAGTATATTTAGGAGAAAATTCTGATATTTTACTCCATATTTTTAATGGTTAAAATTAATTTTATGCTCATGTTATCCAAATAATGGCTTTAGTTTTCCATTTATGGATATGTTGCTATTTCTGTAATATATCTGATTTAACAAGTTTTAGCTCCTCTGTGCCTAGTTTTATGTGCACAGTGACTTTGAAAATGGCAAGCAAAATAGAACAGAGAACCCTACTGAAACTGAGAAAATGAAACTTCTGAAGGTTTATCCTATTTGCACTCCTGCTATATGGTTCTTTCCCCGTATTTAATAAGGCATAGTTTGCCTCTATTGAAATGGGAGTTTCATACCATGGAAAGACCCAGAGGGTATTATGCTGAGTCAATTAACTCAGACAGAGAAAGACAAATACCAAATGATTTCACTCATATGTGAAATTTAACAAAAATAATTAACAAACACAACAGAAATAGGCTCATAGACACAGAAAGCATTTTGATGGTTACTAGATGGGAGGAGGTGTTGAGGGTATGGATGAATGGAGGGAAGGGGTCAAGAAGTACAAATTGGTAGTTACAAAAAAGTCATGGGGCTGTAAATTATAGTAAAAGGAATGTAGTCAATAATATTGTAATAATTATGTATAGGTCAGAGGGGTACTCGATTTATCGGGGTGATTGCTTCATCAATTATAGAAACGTCTAATCACAATATTGTACACCTGAAATTAATATAAAGTCTGTCACATGTAATTGAACATTTTTTTTTAAATACTTAAAAAATGGGAGTTTCCGATTGCATAGTGCTGGGGCTTTATTATCAATCAAATGATTACTCATCTCAGAAATAGAATATAAGGTTGCAAAAATATCTGTGAACCAGCAAATGATCTCTATTTTGAATCCCAAATTAAATCTGAACTAAAATGGCTAAGAAAAAATTAAATTATTTACTATATTAATTAAACAGAAGTTGCTAAGAATGAAAAGATATATAACTCCTAAGTTTTGAGCCCTATTGCTTACTCTTAGTATAAGGTAAGGAGAACTAGTTTATTTCTTTCTTAACTCTTAAATATTTTAATTATACAAGGAAGCCATATGAAATGCTTTCCTCAGGAAACATTATTTTCCTTCATATTACATTTGAAGAAATATGTATTATAATTTATACTCCAATTGAGAAAGGTAAATCACACATCACTGTCATCTGTTCAGAAAATCAATTTTGGGAGGAATATTGCCTCAATGTATTTGGATTAATAAATGCATTAATAAAATTCCATAGCAATTTTAAAACGACATTTTCAACAAAGCTATTTTTCACAATTCAATTGTTTTCTTGGATAGAGAAATTTGTTTTCTTAAAAACATAATTTTTTAAACCATGTATATCAGACGCTTAGAATGTTTGAAACAAAAATATCACAAAGGACATTACGCTATTAGTTTTCATAAAGTAATCTCTAAGTTTTAAAGTAATAAAGTTTGAATAGAGTTTCTAAAACTGTGGCCATATGTTTATATTAGAAATATAATGCCTTGAACATACCTGAGATGTTAGGACTGTAAAAATAACGTAACATTCTGCAATGTTGTTATTCAAGTCATACGAGGAATGCATTTGTAAGTCAATTAATCATGAGTAGAGTCATTAGCATTATTTGTCATAGACCTTCTGTTTGGAACCAGAAACATCAGGACAATGAAGTCTACTCTATGTTGTTCACTAAAGCAAATCTGTCAAATTAAATCAATAGCATTTGAGATGTTATATAATCAGTTTAAGGTTTACCTTAATTGTCCTGTCTTTTATTACTGATTGAAAGGCTAGCTATTGAATCAAAACCCCATGACATATTAATAGAAAGCTATGATTTTTTTTCCACATGTAGGGATAATTATCATTTTACCATAAAAGAAAACTTGCACTTCAATTGTAGCACTCCAAAAATCAAACTGAGCTATGCAGATGTATATAATGGCTTTTGTTCTACATAAAAATATGGGAATGTGGATGATTTTTGTGGCCATAATATATGATATGTTTGTGTGAACACAGGTTTCTTGAAGACTTTTCAGGATCATTAACATTCTGTCCTGAACCCAGCAGCAATTGAGGTAGTCTGGGGAGACACAGATCATAGACAGGAACAAAAGAGAATTCGTAATTTTGAAATAACATATTCAAAACATTAATGCATTCGCATTTATCTTTCATTCATAAAATGAAGAAAATTATTTGATCAAAAGTAATGAGACCCAAAAAAATATGAGAACCAAAGAAGAAAATATTTATACTTGCCAGAAAAGGATGAGCAGAAGAGAAATAAAAACTGAGAATCTGGAAGACCAGACGATTTGTGGTGAAGGAGTGAGAAATCAACCTTTACTTTCCAGCTATATATGGAGGGAGGGAAATCCTCCAAAGCTCTTAAGACTCCCTGCAATATCAAGCACTAGGAGCAGCTCCTAAAAATATTCTCATAATTAAGACATTTTACTGTCTCTATCTGTTGTAATGACTACCTAAATTATGGCAATGAAAAAGTGACAAGTCTGCTATGGAATAGGAGGTATAGGTGGTAAATATGCTGCATATTTGTATGCTGTTAGCCTGATATTCAAATCTCTTCATACTCTGTCATTAACTTTCCAGACTCACTAGTTCACTGGATAAACCTTTATTGAGTATATTCATGTGCTATGCATTTTAAGCTATTGAGATATATCAGTACACGTAGACCAAAAAAAAAAACCAAAAAACAAAAAACAAAAACAAACCAAAAAAAACCTCTGCCCTCATAGAGTTTAAATTCATTACAAAAGTTTCGACTATATTCTGCTCTCCAGCCAGACTTTTATGATTATATTTCATATGTCCATATTAAGCATACTTAAAGTATGGACATATTAAGCATATGTCCATATTAAGCATACTTAAAGTATGGACATATTAAGCATACTTAAAGTATGCTTAATATGGACATATGAAATATAATCATAAAAGTCTACTTTTTCTTTTCTACTATCTCCTGTGTTCTGCTGATTTGAGATAATCATTTCTTCTGCTGTCAAATGAAAGAAATCCCGTGAGTTCTTAAAAAAATAGTTCTAGTTAATAGAAAGTACTATGATCATGATAAGTTTTAAAAATAAAAGATTCTCTAATTCAATATATCAGTCAATATTTCAAATTTCATTTAATAGTAAATGTTTTTCTCTCTTCCTAACCATGTTCTTGGAAAGTTACTGCCTTTAAAGAAGAGATTGTAAAAGACTTCCTTTTGATCTATTCTTCACCTCCTTGCCAATTTATTAGAAACTGCTTTTTAACACTCAGGTGGCCATCATTTGCGGTTGGTGACTGAGAAGAAAAGATTGGGAAGGTAGGGAGGAAAGTTCCAAATTAGATATTACTATTGTGAAGTGGTTGAACATGCTTTGGGTCAGATCTGTGTTTAAAAGAGACATCGTCCATGGGTCACTTTCGGCACTGGAGTGCTCTCCTGCAGCAACTTGATTTGGACAGCACATTTCATTTAATTCCCTTTTATCACTTCAGGAGAAAACCAGCAATTCATCTCCAGCTATTGCTGTTTGCATTCTCATCACTCCTTCAGGTGATCCTGTTAAGTACAATCTACAAAAACTAGCATTCGCATGTGTCCCAAATTTGGACCTTGGGTAACATTCACAGGCTCCTTGCCTGCATAATTCCATGAGAACAGGCTACTATTAAAGTAGCTGTAATGCCCCTCTACTCCAGCCTTCTGAACAGGTTTTCAGCTCTATAGTTTACACTCTAGATTAACTAACAAGTCTTAGATATTTCGCTGTACTCTATGAAACTTAGGGACACAATGGTCTTATTCCAGTTGCCAACATTAGAACTGAGAGGAAAGTATGTATCCTTACAACCCCCCTTTTTGGGGGGTGGATGCATAACTGTGGAGGTGAAGAAGACAATGCAAATACTTTATAAAATTCCCCGCCGCCAATGGACTATTTAACACAAAGTCTTCACTTGAACTTTTTTAAAAAATTATTTTTAATTAATTATTATTATTTTTTTGGTGACATTGGTTAACGAAATTCAGTAAGTTTGATATGTACAATTTAAGAGTACAGCATATATATATATTGCATTGTGTGTTCCCGTCCCATAGTTAGATTTCTTTTTGTCACCACATATTTGACTTCTTTTACCCCATCTATCTCCCCTCCTACCCTGTGGTAACCACTAATCTTTTGTCCATGTTCAGGAGTAGTCTGTGTTTCTTTGTCCTGTTCATTTGTTGCTTTTAGGTTTATATTCCACATATAAATGATATCACGTGGTTTTCAACTTTTTCTGTCAGGCTTATTTTGCTTAGCATGACTATCTCGAGGTTCATCCACATTGTCGCAAAAAGAGATGAAATACATTTCATCTCTTTTTATGGCTGAGCAATATTCCGTTGTATGTATGTACCACAGCTTCTTCATCCAATCATCTATCGTCGGTTGTTTCCATGTCCTGGCCATCAGGAATAATGCTCCTATGAATATCGGTGTGCAAACATCTTTTTGGATATGGGTTTTCAAGTCTTTGAGGTAAATACCCAGTAGAGGGATTGCTGGATCATATGATAGATCAATGCTTAGTTTTTTGAGGAACCTCCATACTGTTTTCCATAGTGGCTGTACCAATTTGCAGTCCCACCAGAAGTGTATGAGGGTCCCCTTTCCTCTGCATCTTCTCCAACATTTGTTATTACTTGTCCCACTGATAACAGCTATTTTAACAGGTGTGAGATAGTATCTCATTGTGATTTTGATTTGCATTTCCCTAATAGCGAGCACTGACGAGAATCTTTTTATACATGTGTTGCCATTTGTATTCTTGTTTGGAGAAGTGTCTGTTCAGGTCTTCTACCTGTTTTTTATTTGGATTGTTTGTTTTGTTGTTATTGAGTTGTACGAGTTCTTTGTATATTTTGGATATTAGGCCCTTATCGGAGGCATTGCTTCCAAACATCTTCTCTCATTCGGATAGTTGTCTCTTTACTTTTTTGATGGTTTCTTTTGCAGTGAAGAAGGTTTTTAGTTTGGTGTAGTCCCATTCATTTACTTTTGCTTTACTCCCTTGCCTTTGAGGTCAAATTCATAAAATCTCCTTTAAGTCCAAGGTTCATGAGTTTAGTTCCTATATTTTCTTCTACGTACTTTATTGTTTCTGGTCTTATATTCAGGTCCTTAATCAGTTTTAAGTTAACTTTGGTGTTTGGTGATAGACAACAGTCTAGTTTCATTCTTTTGCAAATGGCTTTCCTGTTTTCCCAGCAACATTTATTGAAGAGGCTTTCCTTTCTCTACTGAATGTATTTGGCTTTTTTCGTCAAAAATTATTTGCCTATATAAACATGGGTTTATTTCTGAACTCTTGATTCTGTTCCACTGGTCCGTGCATCTGTTTTTCTGCCAATACCATGTCGTTTTGATTATTGTCACTTTGTAGTGTAATTTGAAGTCAGGCAGAGTGATGCCTCCAGCCTTGTTCTTTTATTCTCAGTATGACTTAGGCAATTCAGGGTCTTTCATGCTTTCATACAAATTGAATGATTTTTTGTTCTATTTCTTGAAAAAATGCCGATGGTCTTTTGTTGGAGATTGCATTGAATCTGTATAATCCTTTAGGTAATATGGTCATTTTAACTATGCTGATTCTTCCAATCCAAGAACATGGAATATCTTTCCATTTCTTTGTATCTTCTTCAATTTCTTTTAATAAGTTCTTATAGGTTTCATTACTTAGGTCCTTCACGTGTTTTGTTAGATTTATTCCTAGGTGTTCACTTGACCTTTTTTATTATCCTTGGAAATACAGGTTTTAATGTAATTAAATGTTGTGCAGTTTATTCTTATTTTAAATATCTTCAATAATCTGTATCTGTTTCTTGTACATTTCTTTGTAATTTTAGGTTTATCATATCTTGGTACTTCTATCTAAATTTCTAATTTAATACTTAGTTTTTCATCATTTCTAATATATTCTTACCGTGTTTGGAACTGTCTTTTCAAACCTTTTCTATTCTTTCTTCAGGATACAGCTCAAGGTCAACCCATTTGAAAAGTCTTCTCTGATCACTCATTTGTTAGCTGTTCAGTCTTCTGTACCATGCTGCACTGTGTACTACCACCAGCTCTCTCTGCATGTCCTGAACCGATAGTCAGTAATGTGCCAAACCTAGAGTTTGTTGAATAGAAAATAACAACAGCAACAACGTCAACAACACCGAGATATTTCATATTTGAGACTTATTGGGATACAATTTATCTTTACCACTTTTATTTTAGCAGTAATCTATTGAACTAACAGATCAATATTATTTGGTCTTTCTATGTTTATTTATCAATGCTTGAAAATTTTGCTCTTTAAAAATGCTTTCTGTTAACTTACACTATTTTATTCATAATTCATTTGTTCAGTTCATCATATATTTATTATGTTACCCACTACTTGTGAATATTATTATTAATGGAGTTTAAAAGATCAAAGCCAGTAGTTAGGTAAGGGGAAAAGTGTATCTAGAAGGCCTGAATTGAAAAACATCATGCAATCAAGTGAAAATGTAATCCTAAACTTGGTAACAGCTAACACAGTGTGAAAATCAGAGGGCTACATAGTTCCCTTTCTCTCAAATTCATCAACTGTGAAACAATTCCACTGATTCAACAAATATTTCAAGTCTCCTTAGGTTAAAGTTTGCATTTAGGAATTTGAGAAAATTGATGAAGGTGGCAATGTAATATTTGAATCTTCCAGAATCCTCCATCATTAAAAACAGACAAAGATTTGTATAGCCAAATATTGAGAGACAGTAAACCTTGGGCCTTTCGTAGTTTTACACAGCTTGCTGAGTGTGCCAAAGTGGCAATGCCCTGACCATTTTTCAGCAGAGACACAAAACTGTCTATGCAGTTGGCAATTCTGAAAAGTCAGATAATATTTGAAGGAATGCATCACATAATCCAGCAATTTACCTGATCTCCCATTTGTCAGGGAGGAGTTTTCCTTGCTATAACAGTTGCAGAATCTCTAAGTTTAGAGTTCTTTGTGGTGTATTCCACTCATGAGCAGGTTTTATGTGGCCCTACAATTTGCCTGTGAAATTTGGGGTTTAAGGAGAGCTACATCACTATGCTGATTACTATGCTGATACACCTACTAGTATTTTTTTGTTGTAATACAGTCCTTCATGTCTGCCCCAAAATTTTTTGTCTTTTATCAAGATCTATGGACCTTTAGTGGGCTAAATTAATAACCTGTATAGTTATAACTGTGGAAATACTTCTGCTTCTAGGTCTGCTCCTCACTCTCAAACTTATTTAAGTAGGAAAATACAGCCTCCAACCAAAACGCCACAGATAATATCTACAATTAAATAAAGCAATAAGCTAACTTCCAAATCAACAGAATGTGAGTGGTTGTGGAAAACAACCTACACAAACAAAATCTCTATAATATCAGCAAGTACGATAAACACTACCTTTTAGGATGTTCAGGGAATAATAAGGATTTCTGTTTGTGATGAGAGCCAGTGAACCTCAAAGTTGTCCAGCTGCAATAAATGAAAAAGTTACTAAGCTAATAGGAAAGCAGTAGCAGGACGAAAGTCCACACTAAGGAGAAAACACTGAGAGCAGAGTATAAATTGAGCAGGAAAGATACAATAGGGTAAAAAAAAAAAAAAGAAAAGAAAGAAAATTTCTTCAATTAAAGTGTAACACAGAAAAAAGCTAGTGCATTTCAAAAATTTTGAACACTTTATAAAAATAACTAAAACAGGTATTCTAGAACTAATTAGAAAAGCTATACTAGCACATTTTCCTTTCTTAAGTGCATAAAATGGCTAATTTAGTTTAAACATGAACGACAGAAAAGGATCATGGTTGAAATCACAAAGTTAAAAGAGAATAGTAGCAAAATGATGGCTCTAAAAAAGTGAAGGCTTTTTTTAAAAAGATAAAAACTGTACCTTCATATTTTGAAATAAGCTAATTTATTTTAAAAAGAGAAGCTATTAAAAACATGACCAGAATTAGAAAAAAAATCATAAATACAAAATTTTAATGTAAATGTGATAAATAAAGATAGCAAATATGTCAGACAGAAAGTAGTATAAAGGATGGGAGAAAATTCATGATTTATATAGTAATAGTCCCCTAAGGTGAAAAACACATTAAGAAAATAGAAAAAATAATAAAATATAAAATTCAAGCAAACTTTCCTGAAATACTACTCAAATGGATATATCATATATATACAAAAAATGACTCAGAATAGCCAAAATGGAAGTATATTAAATAAATTATTGGACTTAAAAGAAAAGTAAATTCTTTGAAAATTCAAAATAAGTCCAACACACATTTAAATAGAAAATTAGTTTGGAGTTAACAACTTTTGTCAGTAATGCCTCCTGGAAGAAAAATTGGAGTAATAATTTTGTCAAAGAAAAATAATGAGTCAATCTCACATAAAATATCTAGCCAAATTTAGGTTCAATTACAAGGATCTCAGATAAACTCTAAATAATGCATATGAACATAGCAAATGCTGATTGTATGAGCCTGCTCTGAGGAGTCTACTAGAGCACAAGATACAAATAATTGTATGACTGATTATATTATCAATATTAACAGTGAGAAAACAATATTACTTTAAATTAGATGTGCGGGAAAAGTAGAGATGAAGCAGAAGCGTTGCTCACAGTAGAAAATCTACGAACAATAGCCCAAAGAAAATAAAAAAGGATGCTAAGCATCTTATATAAAGTAAAAATAAGGACTAGAACAAGAGTCAGCAAACTATAGTCCCTTGGTCAAGGCTGGCCTACACTAGTTTTAGAAAGTAAAATGTTGTTGGAGCACAGTTACATCCATTTGTTTACCTATTGGAGTACAGATCACCCTCTTTTTTGCAAATTGTCTCCAACAGCAGAGTTGAATACTTTCGACAGAATCTAGATGGCTCATAAAACCAAATATACTTATTTCAGTAGTCACATTTTGAGTATGAAAGTGAATCAACATTATTTTAAAATCTAGTGACTTCAAGGAAAGTAGCATACTTTTTTCATTGCTTTTACTCTGAAAACAGGACCTCAGGGCAACCAAGTATTTGATATGGAGAAATTACTCTTTAAAGAAATATTTTAGCTAATAAATACAGAAAAAAATGAAATGAATTAATAGATAGGAAATGACTATCAGTGGATGCTACCATCACAAAAGGAGATTCAAAAGGATTTGATGTACCTCCTTGAAGAAATGGTGCATACAGTAGTCCCCTCTTATCCCTGATTTCCCTTTCCATAGTTTCAGTTATTGTCATCTGAAAATATGACATGGAAAATTTCAGACATAAACAATTCAACCAAAAATTTATAAGTTTCAAACTGTGCATTGTTCTCAGTAGCAAGATGAAATCTGTCCCCCTCCATCCCCCCAGCATGTGAATCAACACTTTGTGCAGTGTCTCTATGCTGCATACACTCTCTGCCCATTAGTTTCTTAGTAGCCCTGTGGGTTTTCAGATCATCTTTTCTGGAATCATGGTGCTATTGTCTAATTTACCCATATGTACTTAATGGTAGCCCTAAAGTGCAAGAGTAGTGATGCTAGCTAGCAATTCGAATATGACAAAGAGAAGCCATAAAGTGCTTTCATTAAGTAAAAAAGTACAAGTTCCCTACTTCTAATGAAAGAAAACAAACTGTATGCTAAAATCTACAGTAAGACAAATCTATCCATGAACTTGTGAAGAAAGAAAAAGAAATTTGTGCTAGGTTTGCTGTGTTGCCCCGCAAACTGAAAGTTATGACCACAGTGCATGACAAGTGTTTAGTTTAGATGGGAAAGACATTACATTTGTGGACAGAAGACATGAACCATAAAGGCATTCTAATTGACAGCAATGTGTTGCACCAGAAAACACTGAAACATCAGCAAGAAATGCCTTGAAATGAGTAACTACATTCACATAACTTTTATTATATTGTTATAATTATTCTCTTTTATTATTAGTTATTCTTATTACTCTCTTACTCTAATTTATTAGATAAACTTTATTATAGGTATATGTGTATAGGAAAAAAATATGATACCTACAGGGTTAAGTATTATCTGAAGTTTCAAGCAACCACCTAGGGTCTTGGAAACTATATACCCTGAGGATAAGGGGGATACCGTATCACCTATGATTTATTTCTAAAAACAACAACAAAAACCTACATCTAATCAGGACTCTAGACCTAACTACCAATTTATAGGACATAGAGGAGACAGAGACAAATATGAAATGAGCCCCTGAACATATAGTCATCAATATCCATACTTCAGGAATCTGGTTTCTTGAACAAGGCGAATAAAAAGAAGTGACAGTGCTAAAGCCGATAAATTTAAAAAAACTTAAAAGATCTATCAACCAATTGCAATGTACGGACCTTTTTTGGATTCTGATGTGAATAAAATTTTAGTATAAATGTTTACAGGATATTTGTTGATATTAAAGAATTTTTATTAATTTGAGAGCAAGTAATAAATGTATGTGAATAAGTTTTAAGAGTCATTATATTTAAGAGATACATATTAAAATATTTACAATTGAAATATTATGTCTCTGCTCTTCTTCAAAATAATGGAATGAGGGAGCAATTGGAAGTATAGACAAAAAGGATTCTCAGGACTCCATAAATTTGAAGCTAGGTTGTTGATACATGGAGGTTCATTGTAACAGTCTCTAATTTTATTTATGTTTAAGATGTTCTGTCCTAAAACATTAAAATGTTTTAAGTACTGCTGATGTCAAATTTTGAATATGAGTTCTAAACTTTTTCTATTTTAATTCTTAATTTTCATTTAGATATTAAATGCAGTGCAGCATAATCATAAAACTTACTTTGCAAATGACTTCATTAATAACTTCTTGGCACAGAAATTAGAATAGAAAACTGCTTTAATGAATTCGATTTATTCTTTTGTTATCTTTATTCATATGATATGTGGTAGAGCTCAAAACCAAAGGGCAGCATATTCTGAAGAAAGGATGAACCTTTAAACAATTAATAATTAACCTTAATTTACACAATGATCTCATTTGCATAGCTAATGAATTAGGCATTGATTATAGGCCATTAATAGTCGTTAATAAATAAAATTGTGTTAGAAATACATGAGTCTATATTTCACACTGTAAAGGCTAAGTTTAGTCATGAAATATTAGGAACAATATTCAAGAATCAGGCATTAAACAAACTAATAGTTAGCATTTAGGCTTCACAAATTTCTGAGAGGACAATTCATGAATTCACTATTCTGTCTCACTTCTACATGCATAATGGAGCACATACAAGCCTGCATGTGCATTAGGTAAACTGTGATAATCCTTAGATTTACATTCAAATTACAGTAATGAGAGCTAGTTGTATTACATTCACATATGAGCACTAAATATATTTCTATTCCTGGAAATCAGACCTATTTTGTAAAAAGTACTAAGTTCAACAACCTAAATATTTACCAAAAGTTTCTTTTGAAATTTAACTACTCTTTTGTTTCAGAGAAAATGACAAATACAGTTTTCAATGAATTTTACATTTATTTTTATTTTAATAAGAGAGTTTAAATAATGTAAATTAGGCTGATCCTAAACTTTTGACTTCTTAGAATTTTTAATAAATATAATTGCCTTCAGTATAAAGATTTTAAAAACTCTAATAACTAGTCTGCTATTTTAAAACAATTTAATTATGCAAGTGATGCTTAATGATGAAAGACAACTTAATTCCTTTAATTCCAAAGATACACTGTGTATAATCTGAATTTTTTCAAATGTTTTGATTGTACCTGTGCAGCCTTCAACGCTAGATCAGTGAGATTTGAAGTAAAGGATTTTAATGATTGTCAATTGAATTCTGATGAGAAATTTCATAATGCCTTTTCTGCCTTTTACTCCCATTATACTCTTTTTCCTCTTCCACTGGCATTCATATGTGTGTGTACACTTGCTCTGGCTCTTTCTCCTTTCCTCTTCTTCTTTCTAAAAATGCTGATTGATAGAGTGGCCACCAGAGTAAGAGGTAAATGTTTCAGATCCTTTTTCCTACTTCATGCTTTTTTTGAGCCTCTAGTCTACTAATGGTTAAATTAAATTGGGCTTTCTTGGGTCTTCTAGATTCTAAAAGAGTTGGCAATATCTTTTTACATACCCTTCCTTTTAGGCTGTGTGTGTCTTTTAATCTCAAGTGAGTCTCTTGTAGGCAGCATATGTAGGCATCTTGTTTTCTTATCCATTCAGCCCTCTATCTCTTGGTTGGAGCACTTAATTCTTTTCCATTTGAGGTACTTGTTGATAGGAATGTAGTTATTACCATTCTTTATTGCTGTTTTTGATACATGTTTATTCTTCCTATAGAAGTCCCTCCAACATTTCCTGTAATACTGACTTAGTGATGATAAATTTCTTTAGATTATTTTTGTCTGGGAAGCTTTTTATCTGTCCCTCAACTCAAAATTTTGCCGGATAAAGTATTCTTAGTTGTAGATCCTGGGTTTTCATCACATCAAATATTTTGTTTCAAACTCTTTTGTCCTTTTGTTTCAATTCCTTTTGAGAAATCTGCTGTCTTATATGTGCTCCCTTGTATGTAAGTAACTGCTTTTCTCTTGCTACTGTTAAGATTCTTTGTATTAAACCTTTGTCATTTTCATTATGATGAGATGGGCCTCATTGGGTTCCTGGTTTTGAGGACTCTTTGAGCTCCCTGGGGATTTATGTCAATTTCCTTCACCAGGTTAGGGAAGTTTTCCTTCATTATTTCTTCAAATAGCTCTTCATCGTCTTCTTTTCCTTCAGATGCCCCTATGACATGGATATTTTTACCTTTAATAGTGTCCCATAGCTCCTTAAATTATTATTATAGTCTCAGCTTCTTTTTTCTTGTCATTCTTATTGAGTGTCCTTGACTTTCCCATCCTCTATGTAGGTCTTTATTCACTTTGTTTATTCCATTTAACATACCTCTCATTTCAAGTAATGTTTTCTTCATTTCTGATTGGTTCCCTTTTATAATTTCCATTTCCATTTTTTTATCTCTTTGTAGAAGTTCTCACTGGATTCATCTACACTTCCTATAAGTTCATTGAGCATCTTTCTAACCAGTGTTTCTATCTCTGCATCTGTTAGATTGACTCTGCTGTTTCTGGATCTCTGTCCTGTTCTCTCATATGGTTTCTGCTTCTTTGTCTTCCCATTTTGGCTGCCTTTCTGTGTCTGTTTCTATGTAGTAATCAAAGCTACTAAGTCTCTTGGTCTTATTAGTGTGGATTTGTGTAGTAGGTGTCCAGTGGCACAGTCTTGAGAGGGATTGAGCTGCAGGCCAAATTTAGCCCAAGACTGTGCTCCTCAGGGGTCACCTGTTAAGATTCAGCAAGGAATTCACAGATGATGTGCTTATAGTTGCCTCAAAAGGCCACACCAGAAACCGAGGCCAGCTGCCACCAGTGTGAGTCTTGGCACTGCTCAGCAAGGAGCATCTGACTCACTGAGGACACACCTGGATGTGACTTTGGTGGGGCCTCAAGTTGGGAGAGGCAGAGTTTCAGGGAATCCTCTGTGCGAAGCAACCTCTGTTATCCAGTTTGGTGATGTCTCCGCTATGGCAGCACTGAGTCCACACACTGGGAGGAGAGAAGGCGCAACATAGGAACAATGGATACCACCAGCACTTCTATACAGAATGAGTCTCGCCTGGGCCCTCACTCCAATAACTCACTGTCCCCCTGTAAGACTCTGGTGCCCCCTGTGCAGCTGAACCAGAAAAGAAAATTAATAATGGATCAAATATGGAGACACTGCTTTTTCCATCATTTCCAAAGTGTGCTCACTTTGTTATAGAAAATGCATTTTCTAAATATATGAATCCTTAATAATGAACATAAATGTGGCATTACATATGCAAAATTTAATAATCGATGTTGATATACTTCCATTTTAAATAAATACTAAATGTATGTCTATATTGCTAGCACATTTGTTTAGAAAAGTTGTAAACAACTGTCTTTAATAAAAATTTTGGTAAATTATGAAAGATATTGAATTTCCCATTCAAAATCAATATTTGCCTTTAGACTCTGATCTATTCCAGATGTATTGACCTTTCCATGATATTTGCCTCTAAAACAGATGACAAGTGAATCTCAGTGTGTGTAAGTCTTAGTCAATCATCCTGAGATGTAGGGCAAACTTCGTTTTTCAAAATGCTAACTCAACCTACAAAGAATCCCTTTATTTTAAAGTAATATTATGTGTTTGAATTACTATTAGAATTTTGATATTTCTGTTTGGATTAAATGAAAGATATATAAAATGTATTTTCTGATTATGACAGTACAACTCTTTTCCAAAAGATCTAAATGGATAATTGACTGAAAACTTCTTATCAGATATGCACTTATGTTAGCAATGCAACTATGCCTCACAGATCTCCAACTATAGGAAGCACATTGACCAAGGACCCTGTTGCTGTCCTCTGAAGTCCACCACTGTGTTTATGTAAAAATCATGCTTCTTAAGGGCTGCTTACAGATAATAAATGAGAAAAGCAGAGATGCTAAGGCAGGTATCTTCCTGGGAGACACAAGACTTATCTGACATCTCACTATGAATTGAGGATGCCCTGGTCATCATGCAGAATCTCACTTAAATGACAGAGTAATCACTTCAAAGACACTTCAGGCTAGGATTGTTCTCCTTTTTCACTTGGAGTCAGACTGCATGTGGTTTGAAGGTTTACCCTGCTTCCTTATCATATCACTCACACAGAAATATCACCTAACAAAATATTTATTTGTTAAATCTCACTTTGATATCTAATTGTTAGAGGAGAGGCCTGAACTAACACAGGACATTAAGAGATTAAAGTTAAAAAGTAATATTAGTATTTTGAAATATATAAATTAAATTCAAAGTAGTCATAAACATTTACAAAAAGAGTTCTGGGGAAATAAAGATGAAATTTAAAAGATATTAATATAGAACATTAATATATATTAATGTAGGTATTAACATATATTAAAATATTATAATAAAAATAAAGAAATTAAATAGATTTAATACATATGCATTTATGTGGAGATAACAAATGAATAAGAAAACTTTGAGGGTTATAGTATACCATTATTTAAATATGATTACAATGTAGAAGAGCACCATACAAAATAAGATATTTTAAACTAGTATGAGAAACTCCAATTAATATTTCTCTCAGGTCTGCTACTACATGGTTAATATCACTCTTTTCTTCCACATCAGTGGCAGACACTACAAAATACACAAACGTTCTCTTTCCCCCCAAGCCAAATCTTTACCAAGATACCTTCTAATAATAAATAGGAAAGCATTATTTGTCATATCTGTCTTAACCAAAATGTTTAGCTCAATTTCAGTTGAAGACTAGCAGAATATACTACTCTGAATTACAGCAGTATAAATAGGATGTGCCACCTCAAAATACACAACTTTAGTATATTGATTACTTTGAGCTTTAGGCACTTAGAAAACAGAGAATTCAGGGAGAAGTTTTCTCTGAACTCCCCTTATCTACCTAAAGACAGATCCTCCAAATGAAACTCAATTGTCATAGACCCTCTCTCTCTGGGATCTTCATCAAGAGGCAAGGATTGATTATTATCACAGGAGAACAGACTAGAAGTGTACATGACACCCAGACAAAGTATGTCACAATCTATCATATCTCCCATCTACTCTTCTAAGAAAACATTTATCTTTACAAAAAGCTATTTACTCTAAGAAGAGACTTATACCTCTCTTCCCTTTCCCTATTAAGATAATATTTAATCCTGAATTCTAAAGCCACCTCTTCATGTTCCTCATTTTTCCTAGGTATTTCCTATGTATACGTCAAGTATACGTGTTAACAAACTTGTGTTTGTTTTTCTCTTGTTAATCTGTTTTTTTTTTTTATTACAAAGTCTCAGCTAAGAACTCAGAGGGATACAGGGAAAATTCCTTTTCCTCTACTACACAATCATACAACATAAAAGAGGGAGCAAATGCTAAAATTGATGAAGACTCAGAGAAAAGGGTATAGAAAATAATATAAGAGAATAAATATAGTCATAATAATCTCAGCGTAAGAACTGACTGTCCAACTTTCACAGCTATCCAAACATTAAGGGGTGAATTCCTCACAACTGTAAATTTTTAAAAGAGACCATTTGACATGGTGGCAAAAATATTAGATAAATCATCAATCATCTATAATATTATTATGCTGACTAAATGATCTTCATGGTATATTTCATCCATTAAATGATACGAGTCTAAGAGCAGAATTTTGGTGAGTAAGATTAAACTATTTTTCTCTAATTCCACTAAAAGTTAAATTGAGGAAAATGGTTTAAATTAAGATATACGATTGAATATAGATATAGAGAAACTTCTTATTTTCCTGAATGGTAATAATTTGAAATTAATGTTTATTTATGGGAGAGAGAAGAAAATACTTGAACTTAATTCATTGCAAAAAAAAATTGAAGCCACCTGGAGATAATTTTGAGAAAGAAGGTGTGTTTCAATAACAAAAGAGAGAAAATGCCATTAACTTCTTAAGAAATTTATTTCCTTATTTGTTATAAAGAAAAAGTGAAAGAACAAAATAAAACAGGAATGATGCATTAATATGATTATTTGTTACAATTCTGAAATTGTGCATTGTGTGTGTGCTTCTAAATAATGTGAATGTTATTTACAATTATATAAATAAATATTACACAGTCTGAAGAGATAGTATATTTCAAAAGTTTTAAGAGGAACTCAGTGTGTCCTGGAAAATGTAGATGTTCATTTAATGACAGATAAAGCAAATAATGTCTTGATCCTCTATTTAACCTAATAAAATGGCTCAAGTAAAGATTGGTTAGAAGAGGTCATGAAATTAAACAAAATGAGTCTGTTGCAACAATGACAACTGCTGTAGGAAACAAAGAGAATCAAGTGCATACTTATCTTAAGAATTACTGTAAATCTGGCCATTATATAAGTAAACATATCTGAGGAAGTAGCTTTCCCATTATGAGATTCCTCCTACCCTGAAAATTACTTGAAGCCAGACCATCAGGAAGCAACTTTAGTTCACAAGATTTAAGAAAAGATGAAAATCAAATCCTTTTCCTACACATATAAAATATCCCAATATTATCAATTATAAACAAGAAAAATAATGTCGGAAATTTCTGTTCTAGTCTTAACAAGCTAAATTAGGTCACTTAATATTTAAGGTAGTCTTTGTAAAATTCTTGACGAATTCTACCAACTTATTTGTTTGTTTTTCAAAGAACCATTAGCAGAAAGGAAGTTCTTAAATATGAAAACAGACATAATAATTATGTATGAAAAACGAAGGTTTGATAATCTGTTGTATTCCTATTTTTGCTTTGGTAAGCTAACCTAATGATCTGTTACCAAAAGTTAGCTGGAAACCTAATAGATTTTTCTTCTTTAGTGAATAGTAAAGTATTTACTATGATGTTTATTATAATTTTAGAAAGTATAATGACAGGTCTGTCACTATATACCAGCAAGCAAGCATCAGTATTTCAATGTTTAAATGTTTTTAATTTTATTAAAAGAACAATGGATTTTGTTTCTCTGTCAAGGTAGGAGAGATACATTAGAAAATGTTTTGCCAAATAGTAAATGCCACCTCTCAAGTCTTTTGATAGCTTCCACAAAACTAGTTTACATCTCATAACTCTCACTTACAGTCTGCCTTATTTTTCACTTTCTTTTTCTTTTACTTTTATGAAGAAGAAGATTAGACTTCTCTGGAAAATGGAGAAAGCAATTAATTGTAATCAAATAGCCAAATGTTAGCTTGAAGTCCAGAAAGCTTTACTTTGGACTATGTGATATCAAGACTTGATGAGCTGATATAATTTGAAATGATTCAAAACTTCCAAAACTGTTCATCAATACTTGTTTTGAATTCAAAGGGAAAAAAAGTATTACTTCTCTTATTATTTTAAGAAGAATGCATTCTATTTCCCTAATATATATTTTAAAATGTTTCTGTACTATTATACCTTTAGTTCATGTACCCAATATTATATATTCTAAATAGAAATTAACTTATTTTAGAATATCTACAGCAATCAAACCTATTATGTGTCTAAAATTGCACGCTTAATGTGCTCCTCTGCAAACATCATTTTCCTTTTTCCTCAGTAATACAAGTGGAACTTAGACATGACTGCCTAACATAGAGTAGCATTCCTCTGCCTTTTCAAAGCCAAGTGTGGACATTGCCTACATTTTGAAGATAAAATGTGAGCTGATATAAAATTTGCAACTTTCGCCTCATTTGATTCAGAAAGTCTCTGGTTATGGACTTCTGCCCCTTTTCCCTTTCCATGGACTGAAGTGGCAATGATTGAACTTCTTTTGAAATAGAATACTAAAGACAGAAGGTGCTAAATTGGCATAAGACCCTAAATGTCAACTTGGAAGAACAGCATGCAGAAGAGCCACCATCAAGCAGAAACCCTCATTTTAGACCGTCACATGAACTCAACATATTTGTTTCTTTTTTCTTTAAACCATTAAAATTTAAGGGTGTCTTTTTACAGCAGCCTAACTTAACCTAACCATTTTATTCTGAGATTTAAAGATTTAATGATTGGCCATTTCAAAAATAAGATAAGATAATTGGGTCAAGGGAGGGGTTTAGGTTAACAATCCCGTTCAGGATTCTACAATAAATGAATACTTTAGAACCTCTCTTTAATACTTAGTCATATGTTGAAAACTATTTTTTCCTAAGGAATTCAAAGAAGTCATAATGGAAATTAAGACATTCCTGAGTTGTAAATATCAAACCTCAGGTCACAATGCTAATTATCTTAGATGCCTGCCCTCCATGTGTAACTCATGAGCATCCTCCTCCCACCCTACAAAAAAAAACAGAAATCTTACATTATAAATTTGTGTTCCCCAACATTTGATCACATGAAGCAAAAGTTTTTCTATCTGACTCAGTTTTGTTGGGGAGGTAGCATACATAGTTATATAAAGTTTACATGTCACAGGAGCCCTCATAAGGAAATGAAGACCCAAAGGAATGACAATCCTACATGCTTCCACATTAAGTTGAACAAAAAGAGAGCTCTAGAAAATAACTAAACTTTGTAGGGGAACTAAAGGGAGATAAAAATTATTTTAACAAGGCCTGTTTGTATAGAATTCTCTTGGCTTTGACTCCCTGTTAAAGATTATTTTTCTCCTTTTGTAATAAGAGCATCATTCATATAGGAATTTTTATCTCCTGCTTACTTGAAGAAAAGGGGAGATTAGAATGCCCTTCTTGTACTACTGTTTTTTTAAGTGCTTTTTGCTCAAATAATTGTTACACTAAAGTAGCATAATCATGTGTTGTGTATTCTGCCATCTTTCCACTCCAACACAAAGGCTCATCGTGATAATTGGGGATTAATAACAGAGCTTGGCATTTCTGGAAGTTATGTGCATCTAGCTGAGGTAGGAAATGAATTTGAAAAAATAAAAGAGAGAAGGAGACATGAAGTTTGTAGGAACCAATTACGCTATTTTTTTTCCTTTTTTATTTCAATAAGGAAAGAGACTCTGTTGCCTATCACAGAAATCTGAAAAAGTGTAAGTATTTTGCCAAAGATAGTAGTTTAATCACAAAAGTATTCTACCATGAATGCTGTTTTAAAAATGACAAACTAGGAAATATTACAATATAATGAGAAAAGGTTCTAAAATGATTGTTATGTCATTAGTTGTTTTATACTAATAAAATATTGTCAAACTATCTTAGTTGAAATGGTACTAGCTACCGTGGTAGATAAACCCCGAAATTTCTTGCTCACATAGCTGTTCATTGTGGGTATTGCTAGTTAGGTAGCTATTCTCCAAGTTGTGATTCAGAAGACTAAGCTTCTTTTATATCTTATATCTACAATTGTCAACATATGGCTCCCAAGTTTTCTCGTGTTTTTGCCATTTCACACATCCAACAGGGGAAAAGTTTAAATCAGACCAGGAAATGATGCAGACCATATTGTTCCACATTTTATTGGCCATAATTCAGTCACATGGCTCCATCTAGCAAGTGAGGTTAGGAAATGTAGTCTAACTGTATGCCCAGGAGTAAGAGGAAACCAGTTAGGAGGCCCGGGAACTCTGCTATGTACTTGTCAAAAAAATCTTCGAAAGCACGATAATGCATCAATGATAAAGAGATGATTGGTCAAGAAGATAGTCATCAGCTTTAGTTATTTTTTAATAGTTCATTCCATGTTTTAGGTCAAATTTAAGCCTACATACACATTTAGATTCTGTTAATTGCACTTATTCAAAAAGTAGTAACTTCTGCCAATACTTCATATGACTTTTTTATTATCCAAATTTCTGGGTGCCTTATAGAAAACAACAACAACGAAAGTCCTGTTCATTATCCAAATAGTACTGAATCCATTATGGCAATTCTATTAATTCTTAATGTAGGATTTTCTTCATAAACTGCAGGATGCAATGACATTAACAAATTGCTTTATGTGTTAGAATAAGAAATTAACTGAGACAGTCAGGGCACTATTTCCAAGTGTTAGAAATGTTCTTCTGGAAGGTCAAAAATTCTATCCAATGTTCTCAAATGACTGCTATTAATTTTAGATGTGAATGATGGCTAGTTGTTTCTTCTCTACCTTAACAATTTTATTAATAGAATCTATTTGCAGTTAATAGTTCTATGAAGAGAATGTAAAAAATGGTAAATTATTTGTTGAAAAAAATATTTTCAAAAGGTGGCAGTAAGTAAAGACAATTAAAAAAAGAAAAGAAAAGAAAGCTAAAGGAGCAATGCCATGATGAGATCTCTGACCTTGGCCTTAGGGCCACAGTGTTTTAGCTAGAAAAGTTAATGAGCAATACGATAGGGAAGACTGGAGGCATAGTTCTATTAACAAAGAAATGAGCTCCAAATGAAAGTCCAGAGAAAAAGCAAACAATTGGTTGCGTTTATATAAGGGAAAGTGTTCTGCACCATCTTTTCTTCTCTTGAGGCTTCCAAGGAATGACTAGGTATGGGGCAGGAAGTTTTGGAGAACGAAGATGGGAATTTTATTGGACTGAAACTGAGGAAGTTTTGGACCCATCTCAAATAATAAGTACTTTTTTGTGTGAATATCACCTAGATAATTTAGTGACAAACACAAGTGAGTTTTCATCCATCTTAGTTCTTGAGAAGACCAAATGAAGACATTCAAGGAGGATCAAAAAGTAGAAAACTATGTTTTCTAAGAATTGGATTCCACAGGTTACCATGTCAACTCAAAAGGATGGGATTTGGTAATCATATACATAATGAAGAAAATAGCCTTTAAAATAAATTACCAATAATTCTTATTGTTTTAAATATAGTTTACATATCAATGTCTTACATATGTGTTATGTAGGATTTTCTGCTATATTTATATTGCATCATTTAATTTAGCACTTAGTTATTATAAAGACAACATTTTATGAAAGGAAGTAAACTAGTTGATTGAGTGTAGTAAATGTTCCCAGATGCATCACCTACCTCCTTCTACACTATCTTAGCTCTAACTGAAAATTCTTAGGTAGCTTTTAGATATTATCAGAGGAGTGAAATCTAAATTCCAGAATATGATAAAGTGGTCTATTATATGAAGTCTTCGTTTTTCTTGAATCAATTTGTATCATTGTGTAACTTCCAATTTAGCTCTAGATAGATTAAATTACTAAAATATTCTTCCCATATTCCTTATTTATACTTCTGTACATATTGAGTATTTAGTGTGGAACATCCTTCCACATTTTTGTGGAGTGGCTAAACTCTACTTCCCTTCTAAATACAATTCAAATCTATGCTGTTCGTGTTCAGATACAGTTAAATGTTTCTCCAACAAGCTTCCTCAGTACTGTGAGCTTCTATTATTCTGTTTCACAGTGTACTGTATTTTTCATAGAGTTCTTCATTTCTACCCATAGTTGAAAACCTCTGGAATACATGATTGAAAACCTCTGCCTTTTAAAATGCCCAGAACAAGTAAATCATTGTGAGAAAACTGTCCCCTGTGAGTCCTAACATACTAATGAAAGCACACTGTTTTAACTCGGAGACAAAAATAAAACATGAAAGAAAATTCTGCTATGTTTTCAGAAGAGCATTCTAAATCATTCTATCACTTTTATCTAATTATGAAGCAATCCTAAATTACAGTAATTTTAATGTCATTATTTTTTCAATAAATTCTTCACTTCCAAAAGACACACACACACAACCACACACACACACACACACACCATGGACTGAATTGTTTCCTCCTAAAATTCATACGTTGAAGCCCTAATCCTCATTGGAACAATATTTGGAGATGGACTTTTAGCAAGGAATTAGGTTTAGATGGACCAGGGCAGTGGACTTGTCTTGCAATGACAGCTCTTACAAGAGAGACATCAGAGAGCTTGCTTGCTCTCTATCACTTTCCTCTAAGTGAGGATAAGTGGAAAGGCAGCTTTCTGTAAATTTGGAAGAGAGTCCTCACCAGAATCTAACCATGCAAGTGCCCTGATCCCAGATTTCTAGTCTCCAGAACTATGAGAAAATAAATGTCTACTGTATAACACAGAATATCACATAACAGTCTGTGATATTCTGTTATGTGAGCCTGACCTGACTAAGAGTGTACACATGAACTCTATAACTATACTATATAATATATGCACATAAACACGTACATACTCTTTAATCTTTAAAAGGTTTTTTAAAATCTTTTTATTTTAATGTTATTTTCTTTTCAATTACAGCTGACATTTAATATTATATTAGTTGCAGGTACACAGCATAGTGCCTAGATATTTTTATAACTTATGAAGTGATACCCCCGATAAGTCTTGTACCTGGCACCACACATTATTATTATAATATTATTAACTATAGACTCTATGCTATACTTTACATCTTTGTGACTAGTAACTATTTTGTAACTACTAACTTGTATTTCTTAATCTCCTCAACTTTTTGTACCCTGACCCCTCTTCCCTTCTGGCACCATAAGTTTGTCCTCTGTATCTATAAGTCTGTTTCTGTTTTGTTTGTTTATTTTGTTCTTTAGATTCCACATAGAAGTGAAATCATGGGCTCTTTGTCTTTCTCAGTCTGACTTATTCCACTTAGCATAATACCCTCTAGGTCCATCCATGTTGTCACAAATGGTAAAATTTTATTTTGTGTGGTGAGTAATAATCCACCATGTCTTCTTTATCCAGTCATCTTGATGGACATGGATATCACTGAATTTTTTTGAAAATATCACCTCAGATGTTTGTCAAAAATTAGAAAATATAGAGTATCTGGTAAGAAACTAAATGTCTACTTCTCACCATCAAGATCATTAGTCAGTTGCATTTTAAACCCCAAAACATAATGTTGTACTTTTCAAAGCTTGTTTTTATCATTTTTAACAGATCCAATATTTATCAAAGCGTTACTGAAACTGATATTCTTTACACAAAATTGTCATTTTAACTATATTAACTTTTAAAATAAATACAATGTTAACTTAGAAAAGTTTAAACTAGAATTGGAAGTCAACCTCAATGATAATTTTATTTTGCATCAGTATTTAGAGACCAAAACAAAACAAAAACCTTCAATGTATTATAAAACCTGATAAGAATCAAGACCTACGTTCCTCTTGTGTGAAGCATGGGATTTCTCCAGTTTGTAAGACATGAATTATCATTGTGGCACTGCTGGACATCACAGCTCATCATCATCAAAAGCAACAGCCACCAACTTAAAGAGTAATAAAAATTCAAGTTAAAAAACTTATTAACAAGAAGAAAATAAAGCATCATTTTACTATGTATATTTTAATCACTGGGCCGCCTGGATCCAGAAGGGGGAGCACTGCAAACCAAGTGGCAGACATTGTACTAGTGTATGGTACATATATTTTCATTTAATCTTCACACTAATCCCATCAGGCAGATGTTATTATTTTTATTTATCACAGTTGAGAAAACTCAAGGAAATTGAGATACTAACTCTATGATAAAAAAAACTACCAGTAAAGAAGGAATATGATGTAACATCTCTCCAATGATAAACCCTTTTCCACAATTCCAATGGTGCCTGCAGTGAAAATATGTGCCTTCATAAGCACTGACACTTATTTGAAAGTGTTAAATTCAGTCACATTGATAGCAAAAAGTTTATTGACTTGCAATAAAAATAAATTAATTTTTCCAATGAATTAATTGTATGCAGGATTGTAGGGCAGAAATACTAGGTCTGGAGGACAAAATTAGAAGTCTATATTTTAACACACTTTAATATACATGCTTTTAAAAACAAAGGCAACATACAGAACCCAGTTCATACTGTATAGAAAAAATTGTTCAAATAACGCAAACTCAAGAAAATCTTTAGTCTTAAGATGTGATGGTTGTATATTATTTATCACTAAAATAGATTTTCTGATTTATCACTTTTCTGATAACCT
Organism: Pteropus medius; assembly: GCF_902729225.1. Taxonomy (NCBI): domain Eukaryota; kingdom Metazoa; phylum Chordata; class Mammalia; order Chiroptera; family Pteropodidae; genus Pteropus; species Pteropus medius. The sequence continues at coordinate 163,798 of NW_024345184.1, forward strand.
ATATTATGTCAAAAGAATTCTGATGCTTATTTTAAGAAATACTATTTTCAAAATTATGTGATCTCTACAATATAATTTCAGAAGCTGGACATTACTAGTCTAAACTAATACAACCTAGATTATGGAACCATAAGCAAGGCTCATTATGAGAGACAAGATTTACCTTGGGGTACAATTTTCAAAGAGAACAATTATTCCAAAAACGGATAAAATAATGTGTGCCTCCCAAATACTGTATGTCCTGGTGGAGATTGTTGATTTTTCTAAAAAGCTACACTTTTTATAAAATATTGAATCACAGCTTTCCTTTCACCCTGACAGGGCAGGAATATTCAAATGTTGGGAACTGCCTGGGTTCCGGGGGCCATATTTTCACTCAACTCCTAAGAGACAGGTGCCTACCCAGTACCCTTTATCCTTGACAAGAATGTTCCTTTTTTCACAAAACTTCATTTGAGATCAACCATTGAGAAAAGGAGCATCAATTCAAAATAACAACTTTCTTTTTGTGTCTCCGTATGGGCTACCCAATCCTGTAAGTATGAATCTGAAACAGCTCTGGCCTTTGAGAAGTGGCCTTCTTGTGGAAAGTCAGATCCCTCCATTTTGAGTTCATCTCCCTTTCCAATCAGGGTATTCATGTGTTCAACATGTTCTTATGAAACGGTCATACACTCTGTCTGCCAGTCATTTTCAACCATCTCAGCTTCTTTCAATAGCCTTTTTCTACCATCTCTGTGAGTCGATGGAAAACCATCTCGTCAAGTCCACCCAGTGATATCGTTGTCCCCGATTCTGTCATTACTAGAAAGTTGGACTCGTGTTTGGAACCCCAAAGCCTGCTGCAGCCTGTCATTTTGACTAAATAAAACCTACCCGAAAGACAAGGCCTCAGAAACTTAGAAAAATGTCAAGTTTGCTAACTCATTACCCAACAGCTGTTTAGTCCGTCACGTGTTCAGATCTTTCCCTGGCTCTGACTCTCTTTACATATGTCATTGTCCACCTCTGCCTTGAGGAGCTGGTCATCCCCATTCTGTTGTCTGAGCCTAAGAATTTGCTTTTCCTTGTTTTGCTATTTTTTTGTCTTTCCCTCTGTCCCAGGTCCACATAGGAGTGAAAACAGAAGGGCCCTGTTTCATTCAGTGACCTCTTTCCCTTCCTTGACGGGATGGGGGACCGGTCAAAAGGGCCATGGTCATAGCATGTTACTGTGAGTTATTCAGCCGGTGAGTGACAGAGGCTGGAGTCCCAGGAAAACGCAGCCCCAAAATTTCCAGGGCTGTTCTGCAACCGCACATTTTCGGACTAAGGGCTGGCAGCCTCACAAGCCACTGGGCTGAAGGTGTCAGTCCGTGGCATTTGGGCAGACAGTTTGCAGATGCAGACAGGACTTGAATGGAGAAAGAGTTCAATGCAAGGCAGGTGAGGCTGGCCTCCCAGTCGGCCGGTGGCTAACAGCCGGCCCTCTGGCAGGAGACATGGCAGAGGTCCTGAGCCTTGAATCTCATGCAGTCTTCAGGAACACTGGGGCCAGTGGAGAGTGCACACCCTATTCCTCCAGTCTGGCCTGGGCTGAGGCTGGGAAGAGGTAGTATGACTCAATAGTGGGGGGCCACAGCAGCTTGTGGTTTTGATGGAGTCTCTGTTGTAGACAGGAATACTGAGCACTCATTTGAAGTTCAGGACACACAAATGACACTTTGGCTGTTGAATACAGCCCTCTGCTCATGGCGCCATCTTGGTGAGTATCACTGGCTTCAGTGCCAGCAGTGAAGAAGGAACCAAGTCTCAGGGAAGGCCTTGGCCAAGAGCTAGCCAGGTGCCTTCTTTCACCCTGGGGGCAAGGCTGGCAAATGCCCCAGCATTGGAGGGTCTGGGAGACACTGCCCTGCTCCCACCTGGGAAATCAGCACCTGGACAGACACCAGGGGAACTACCGTGTAGCCTCCCTGCCCTGACTCTCCAGTGCACCAATATCCATGCTTTTGTTCAAAGTCTCTGAGCTGACAAGGGACCAGGAGCCAACGTTTCATCCTGGCACCTTCCCCTCTGGAGGATTTTCTTTATCCCTGGCCCTGTCTTCGCTTGGCTCTTCTGCTATCTTGAAGCAGCCTGGCCCAGAGCAGACAAAAGACTAGAGGGGAGCTCTGGCTGGGGAGAGGCCAGTTGACATCAATTCAGCCTCTCTGGGCCCCAGACTGGCTCAGGTGAGTTGCCCAATTAACGTTCCTAAGAGGAAGGATTGGATCTCAAAAAATTACAGCTCTTGTGCATGCATTTAATGTCAGCCAGGCTGTGGACTCCCCCTCCCGCAGCCTTTTTCTGTGTCTAACCATCACCCTAAAGCCTTGGTTTTTTTTTCTCTAACTTTCTCATTCTCTTTGTCTTTTACTCTCCGCTTCCACCTTCACACTCCATTCTATTCCATCTTATGTGAATTTTCCAGCAGGCCATTTTCCTTTTCTTTCATGTTTCTTTGACTATTGCAGGCAATTCTATATTCCCCCACTCTCCCATTCTCCCATCTACATCTCCCTGCAAACACTCACTTCTATTTTCCTCACCCCACCTGTTTCACCGCCCACTTCCAGCTAATTTGACCCATTTCACTGCCTCATCCTAGATACTCCTTCCACCCACATAAGAACTAGGGGATCCAAGAAAGTGCCCAGTTTCTGGGAACAGGCCTGTCTTCATGCCCACTGCCCAGCCAGGGTGGGGCAGCCAGGGACTGGACATGAAGTTTGGTGATGTCCCATTCAGCCTAGAAAGTGTCTCAGAAAACGTGACCACAAGTCCTTGCCCCAGCCATGCCGTCTGTCACACAACCTTTTATCCTTCAGCAAGGCATGTCAGAGGGCTGAGGAGAGTGTGATCCGGCCTAATATAAGGGTCTTCCTAAATAAAAAAAATAAGTGATGACTATATGGAATTGAAGTTTTCCACTTCAAAGGATAAGGATGTCTGGGGAAATATAGAAAATGACTTTGATGATTGTGATTTGTCGTCTAAGAATGTCTACAGGTAATGAATGTGCTGTTTAGTTTGGTCACTGGAACAATAAATTCTTATTTTTCATTATCAAATTGGAACTCCTTTTCTGTCTACCTTGGTTATGTGTGTATTTTCATTATTCATCCCTGGATATTAACAGTGAGTGTTTGGAGGTTCATGGTGCTGAATCAGTTCTAACAGTCCTTTTCACCACCACTTTCATCTACTAACGTAGTTTTCAAAGAGAGATCAAAAGTGCTAAATACTGTATGATTCCAACATTCTGGAAAAGGTAAAACTGTGAAGACAGTAAAAAGATCAGGGGTTAGTGAAGAAGGTAGAGGTGAATAGCTGGAGCACAGAGGGTTTTTAGAGCAGTGAAACTAATCTATATGATATTATAATAATAGATATGTCATTATACATTAGTCAGACCCACAGAATATACATCAGGAGTGAACCATAATGTAAAGCATGAACTTTGGGTGATTATGAAGTCTCATTGTAGGTTCACTGATTGTAACAAATGTACCACTCTGGTGCAAGATATTGATAGTGAGGGAAGCTACGGGTGCCCACGGGACAGGCAGTATATGGGAATTCGCTATATCTTCTGCCCAATTTTTCTATGAATATAAAACTGTTCTAAAAGGGATTTGAAATGTTTGTGCTTAATGATCTCAACTTAACACAGAGTTTTAAAAATCTACAAAAAGAAATCAGACATGTGCCTGCTATGCTTACTGAACTAGCAAATGCACATTTAATTCTATCTAAATCAACACAAGATTGACATCCTTATTCCAATATCAAGATGAGGAAGCGTGGTTCTAAGTGGTAAATATCTTGCTCAGAGATCACATAGCGATAATAAGATTCAAACTTGTCTGTCTGAATCCATAATCTGAGCTTTGTTACTAAACCGTGCTCTTTGAGTAGAAACTATAAAACTCTGACCTCTGTATGACTTCCCCTAATAACTTTGGACCACTAATTCAATTATGTAGAATATTTATTATTCATTAAATATTCACAATTTTCACTCTTTGAGATGGCTTATATCATTTAGTTCTCACCATAATCCTAGAACATAATTTTTATTAGCTCATGTTATTAAATGGTGAAACTGAGACTGGGAAAGATTAAAATATTTGTCCAACTTGTATTTCAAAACCACTGTTATATGAAGTCAAAGCTCTTTTGAAAGTGACACATTTCTTGCAAGACTGGAAAGTTGCCTGACTTTCTCATTATTGATATAAAGTTATACTTTTAAGTTGCCTTTTTTTTTAGTTTTCATAAATTTCACCTCATCTTAAGGAAAGGGACATCATGATTTTTCTTGTATAAAATTTTCATTAAGTAAAATGCATTGAGTACCTTCTTTCTAACTGGAATTATATCAGTGAAAAATAGATTTCCTAGCCTCATGGAGTTTATATTCAGTGGAAAATTGACATATAATAAAAATTTGAGGTAATCCATTGAACAAAAATAAAGAAGAATAAACGTTAGAGATTGAAGAGAGTATCATCTCTTTTGGATTGATAAAAGAAAGCCTATCCCAACAGATGACATTAAAGCAGCTAAGAGAAAGGCATAATTCTAAAATTTTCAGGTGTAATCAGCTATTATTTTGATATGGGTTAAACATATATAAACCACTTTTGAACACGTGAACAAGACATTGCATGATTGACATTCCATGTACAAATATTGATAATCACCTCATTCATAGGACATTTTATGAGATGTCCAAAGAGAAAATTTCATAAAACGTCCACAATCATTGTTATAAAACACACATGCCTTTATTATAAGAGAATCACTCCTGCCTTAATCAGTATCGTATTTTATTTGACACATAATTACTAAAAGTTTAGTTATCTATCTGAAGCTTCTCCCCTTGACTCAGAAATGAGAGATATTTTGCTAGAGACAGGCAGATAAACAGTGACTATTGACATCTGTCAACATGAACTCAATAGAAGACAGAATAATACAAAAATATCAATATAGAAATTGTGAAATGATGGCAGGCTAGGTTAGGGTAGTTAAGAGTGAAATAGTAAAGATATTTTAATTATCATTGATAGCATTCAGAATATTTGAAAACGTGTAGCTTAATAAACAGTCACAAGTTTGAGTCGACAATAATATGTTCAATCATGTTCAATGTAAATGGTTTAAAGGCATAGGGGCATGGCATATATTTTAGAATAATTAAAAATATATATTGTTGAAAATTTATCATCTTTTTTTTAATAATAAGCTTTAGGTATCTAGATACATCACTTTGAGAAATGGCATTCTCTAGAATAGCTGGGTTGCTTAGATAATGAGCTGTTTGAATAATATGGGACCACAAAATTCATGAATTATACTCAAATAATTAATGTTATGATTTATTTCTTACATGCTGTATTTGAGGTTATATTGATGCATCAGTCAAAGCATTCTGAAGAATATCTTCTCACATCTAATTTTCATTCCTATTTGAAAGTACACTCAGAATCTTACATATTTCTAACCTGGGCCGATTCACCCCTCCTTAGGCAACCTGGTGGTCCCCCACTCCTGGGAGATCACCATATTGATGTCGAACTTAGTGCAGACACCTGATTGACATAGTGCACTATAGCCCAGAACTCCTGGGCTAAAGCAATCCTTCTGCCTCAGCCTCCCGAGCAGCTGGGACTATAGGCATGTGCTATAGACTTGTGCTCTTTCTAGTGGGGTAGAAGATGAGGGGGGAGGTAGACGGGGTAAAGGGGGTCAAATATAGGAGGATGGGAGAGAGTGCAGTGGGTAAAGTGAATCAAATATATGGTAGCTGAAGGAAACATGACTTTGGATGCCAAACACACAATAGAATATACAGATGTCAAATTATAATGTATATCTGAAAATTATATAATTGTATTAACCAATGTAACTCCAATAAATGTAATTTAAAAAAATAGAATCTTCACATATTTCAAATAAAGCTACCTATTTCAGGAAAAGAGCAAGCTAGCTAAATTCTTATTAAGACAGTGTTTTAAAATGCATGTTTAATCTAAGCATTATACTGATTTAAATGATCTAATCCTATAAAAATAATAGCCATATGAAAATAAATATATGTCAACAAAAATCCATTACTCAGTAAGATCTTCTATCTTTTTTTTTCACTAGCCATGGGGGGCACCTTAGAAACAATGACTTGCATATCCAGCTAGCTGATTGACCACAGAGACCCGAAAGCAGAAAAAAAATAGCATTTTAATTCTATAATTAAAAATAATTATTTCTTCTCTACTATGCATTGACATTTTTAAATTTAGAATTAAATTATATTTTTGGTTATGCAATCTCCACTAGATGTGAGGACATGTTGAGAATGATAGACTGTTATTTATTTAGAAGTTACAGAACCCTAAACGACTTCAATCGTTGTAGATATTGGTTTTATTTTTTCTTAGCCATTTACTAGGAGAGAAGGTGTTTTAGTTTGTTTTTTAACGTGTTCTTTAAGGACACAGAAGAATGAAAAACACAGCCTTTAGATTTTATAAATATCATGAGATCATTTATTCATTGTGACTAAGAATCTGGGATATGATTACTTAGAATAATTCAATCCATGTAATCATCATAGATAGTCTTTATGTCTGCTTTATCCAACTTTATATCTGTGTAGATCAAGAGATATATGCATACAATTTACATATGGGCTAAAATAAATTTCGACAGCTCTTTATGAATAAGTCCTATTTATTAAACATTTACAGAATTTTTTCTATTCTTGTTTAGAAAAATAAAGAAAACTAAAAGCATTTATTTCCTGCTTACAACAGACACCTTCCTTTTTTCTCAGTGTTCTATAGGCTTTAATTCATTTATCTAGTAACTACCACATAAGGTAGTTATAATTATTATCTCAATTTTAAATAAGAAAACTGATCAAACAAACAAAGAGACATTTAATAACTTGGACCTGGTTAGCACAGGCTTTCTGACTCCAGACATGTGCTCTTTACTATTGCCTAATATGGATATAAAAAAATGTAAGTTCAAATTCTATATTGTCATACATATACATTACACACTATTAAAATTGTATAAATGCATATACATCAGGACCATAAATTGAACATTCTAGATTCAGTATATTTATCACCATATAGCTAAACATAATTTATCCTAGGTGACAATTTTTGTTTATGTCTTTTTGATATTGCTGCTCACTCATTCTCTATCAAGAGTCACAAACTCAATGTCTTCAGGGACCAAGAGGTAACCTAAATTAATGAAGTAGCCAAAAGTATGAAATGGTAAGGATAAAAAGAAGTGAGCCTACCACTTGTCTGAGGAGGTCAGCTACTAACTCATCTCTAGTAAATATTACCATGTGGTAAAACAAGTCCAGATTTGAAATATTTACTACTAATTAGAAATTTTTCAGACCATTGTGTGAGCTCAATAGTTATATTTTGCAGTCTGTAGTAAGCCAAGTATCTGTTCTACTACCACCTATGAGCAAATAGTTAACAATGCCTGTTATAACCCTGCATCCCTAACTCCTTATAAGTTAAACATTTAAATTTTTCTTAAACATGTAGATGAATCTTGATTGTGCCTTCACAAAAAAATATAACTTCATTAGAGATGGGATTATCACAGTTCTTGAGTAATTTTCTTTTCTTATCTGTCCTGAGTAAAAAAAAAAAAAAAAAAAGAGAGAGAGAGAGAGAGAATTTATATAGAAGTATTTTTGTTTTGTTTCAGTTTGTTTATTTTTGTTTTCACTAGGATAAACACATGGCAAAAATCTCTAGAAATATGTATATGATACTTATGAAACTGTTTTCTCCCTCCCGTCCTCCTTTGCTTCCTCCTTTTTCTCCTACTCTCCCTCTCTTTCTCTTCTTTTCTTATCTTTTTTTCCATTTCTTTCAACATTGAATAAAGAATGTAATAAAATGAAATGAAGTGAAATAATTTAAGTTAAATTAAATTTCTGGTCAAAAGAAAATGGCCTGAAACAAATAGTAACCATGGGATGTTATCTCAACAAGAACAGATTCCTCAATCTTTTCTGTAGTTTGGTGGAACCATATAATGGAGTACTGATCGATGTAAAGTAAGTGCAATGGAAGAAATGAGTATTCTTGAATCTGCGTGAACCTACCTTTTCTCTCTCAACCTCTATCTAAATGAAGAAGTCAAAGAAAAGGGCAAAAACACAAGAAAGAAATTGAGTCCCTGAATCTCTACATGTAGAAAAGCTGTCAAGAATATCACCCAACCATGTACACGCTCATTGCTATGTCTCGTGAGAGAAACATCAAATGTGTTTGTTTAAACTGCTCAAATTTTGTAGCTTTTTGTTACACCATCAGTCTATCATGATAAACACTCATTTGTCACTCTGTTTGTCATGGATTCATTACACATGGGATCTATTACGCATAGCTATTAGATTCTTACTAATTGTAGGACAATGAAAAACCAGAATGTTAGTTATTCATGGGTTCAGGGATTTAATAGAATTTCCCCTTGTTAAAAATATATTCTGAGTTTTAGAAGCTCATACACAAGGAAACTTTTAGAATGCAGTCAATTCATGTGCTAGGGCCTCTATTTGAAAGCAAAATTTGGCCTGGCAGATATAAGTATTCCTATTGTTTGCCTTTTAAGAACAGTCAGTAATTTCCCAGAAAGATAAATTACTTATTCAAAGGGAATTTTTAATTTGTTAATGGGCTTAGGGACTAAATTCTGACTGAATTAACAAAATAATTAAGATTTAAGATTCTATAGAAGATAGATAGATGATATAGATGATAGATAGATAATAGATAAATAGATGGATAGATAGATAGATGATAGATATAGGTAGGTAGGTAGGTAGATAGATAGATGAATGAATTAGATGGATATAGATGAGATAGATAGATAGATAGATAGATGATAGATAGACAGACAGACAGATAGATGATAGATAAATAGATATAGATAGATGATAGATAGCTAGCTAGATAGATAGATAGATAGAGAGATAGATAGATAGATAGATAGATAGAAACAGATATTAGGCTTACAATTTATCAAGAAGATCTCCCAATTTTAATAACTTTAGAAAACTTACTTTTGTATTTTTAAGATATAAACATTATGTATTTCTAATTTTAACAAGAAAAACAAAAGTCATACTGTAAATCTCCAAAATAGTTGTTTCATACTTATCTGTTAATTGTTGTCTAAAATTTTAAATCTTTTTAAATGTTGGTATATGGTTTATGTAGAATGTGCTTATTTTTGACTATGCAAATGGAGAGTAAGCAGTTACAGTTTAAATTTTGATTTTTCAAAGAAATCCAACATCCTTGAATCTGGTTTCTTCTATCACCTACAGTGAAGATATTTAAATCTTTAAGTTAACTAGATATCATTTATGTTACTTTTCTAGTATAGCTTTTTTGCAAATAGTTCCAGAAATATGCATGACCATATTTTGTAACAAATGTTAATAAAATTGTGCTAATATAGCAGAATTTTTTAATGTTTGGTAAACTAAACTAACACTTGTATTTTTTGAACTATTTGCCAGTGTCTAACCAATATGCTATGTAACTGAAACTAATATAAAATAATATTGAATGTCAACTCTAATTGAAAATAAAAACTATTAAAACATTCTTATAAAATTGTTTAATTTCCTTCTTTGTTGATTACTAATAAAAATGTTTTAAAAATATTCATATCATTGGAATCCATCTTTGTCTCTAGCTATAGTCATAAAAAAAGAGGAAGAAGGAACATTTGTGAAGCACAAAATTCTAAAAACAGAGATTGCCAATTTACACATTGTAATTCTAAGTCCTTTATATTCTTTTGTTTCCATATAGTTTAGACAGTGCCATCCAATAGAAATATAATTTGTGTCACAAATACATACAAGATATATAATTTAACATTTTCTGGTACCCAAAATGAAAAGATTAAAAAACATAGTGAAATTAATTTAACAATACATTTATCTCAACATATTCGATATATTATGTTTCCATCATGTAATCAATATAAAACAACTTATTAAGGAAAAAACTTACATTATTTTCATGCTAAATCATCGAAATTCATTTATACTTCTAGTACATCACAATGCAACTTAGCCACATTTCAAGTGATTGCTGGCAAATATCGAATATATTGGACTCTCTGGACATCATCTAGAGAACTAGAAACCGTCATCATCCTCTGCTTGAACGTGTCACTGTCTCTTTTAACTGGTTTCTGATACAATCCCACTTTTCTTTAAAAAGAAAAGGTATTTTCGTGATCTTTTGAGATAAATGTGTAGATTCTTTTTTTGATACTATACCATGATACTACATTTGGAGAAGGAGTATTCTAGGTAGAGCCACTTCAAAATCTCTGAAGTGAGAGCATGTCTGGGTATTTGAAAAGCAATTGGACCAACATGATGTAGGTTGAATGACTTAGTAGAAAGTAGAAAACGAGTCCATTGGAGGACAAATTAATAAGAGCTTCACGGTCTTCTGTAATGACTTGAAAACTTTTCTGAAAGCATGGAGGCACATTAGAAGGTTTCAGCTAAGAAATAATAGGACTTGAATTAAATGTGAATCACTTTGGGTGTTATATTAAAACCAGACTTTAGTGGAACAAGAATGGAAACATTAGGGCAAGTTAATGAGTTTGTACAATGAAATAGGTGAAATACGATGGTGGTTTCAACCAAGTTGTAATAGTAGGAGTATTTAAAAACGTGCAGATAACATGTAGCTCTACATCTATATTTATCTCTCTGTCTTTAACTATAACTATACAACAAGAATGTTTACTAAGGGATTGATCAAGTGGTTTGGGAGAAGAAGGAATCAAAAATATTTTAGCCTAAGAAACTCAAGAATGAGAAGACTGAGAAGAAACAAACAGTGAGGTAAGTAAACAAGAGAGAATGGTGGCCTGAAAGCCTAGTAAAGGTCGCAATCAGTCAAGTGTTGCTAATGGTTCAAATAAGATGAAGACTGAAATTACTAGTGCATTTAGTAACAAGAAACAATTGATGATGTTGACATAAGCTGTTTTAGATGAGTGTTGAGAGTGAATTT
>NW_024345185.1:0-10801 GCF_902729225.1 Pteropus medius
AAAGAAACAAGCTTATCAACTTTTAAGGAGGGTAACATCCAAGATCTGACAAATCCCATCCCTGTCACCTTTATAGATATTGTAGTAAAGACTTGAATTACTTTTGAGAAATACAATTTTTCCAAAACTGGTCTAGAATAGTTCTTTTTGAAGAATGTAATGTCTAGCCCCATATGAGATTTAACTATCATTTCTAATCAAATGCTTGAGCCATTTTCTGATATACTTTAATGAAATAAAGACTCCTTCTGGGAAATTAGTGTTACACACTCAAATGACTATTAATTGTGTGAGGAACCTAATAGCCAGTGGACAGATAGTCAAAAGTAGAATAATTACGAACTAGTCTTTTGACCATAATAATAGTGCTTAATCTAACTTTTAAAAAACTCTAGTCTCCTATAAAATATCTCTACCAGGGATAATTATTTGAATATGGTTCCTGAGAGGCTTTTCTTTTGCAGTAATTTGAAATAAAACTCCGTGTGCTCTTAATTGTTTGACTTGACGTTACTTTTATTCTTTCCAAAATTTTGGATATTTTTTTTTTCCTTTAGATATTTCACCATGGGGTTACTACCCAGTTCATTCATATTACTCCTGGTAAAGTGAGGTCAGTTGAATGAGGACAGGCTGAGACTCTGAGAGGATCTAATTATTTGACAGAACCCACTGAGCAAAGGAAGGCTGGTATCTGAGCCTGGAGGAAAGGGCTAGAGAGAAATGAATTGTACCACATAACCAAGCAAGAAGAACATACACAAAGTCGAGAGTTGCTAGGGTGGGAATAAGGGGAAAGGAAAAGGGAGAGAAAGATAAAAAGGCCAAGCAACATCCATTTAGTAGATGTTTCTCGGCTAACTGCTATGGGCCAGTCACTATTCTAGCATTAAGGATAAAGCCACGAAACAGTAACTCTGACCTTATTGAGCTTATATTCTAATTGCAGGTGGAAGCAATGAACACATTGACACATTTGTCAATATATTATATTAATATATTTAATATTTAATAAATTTAATAATAAATTATATTATACATTATAACTGCATGTTAGAATTACCACAATAAGGGAAATAACCAAGGTGTTGTGATAGGGAGTTAAGAGGAGGTCTGTGGATGGCTACATTCATCAAGAAGCTCAGTAGAGGTCAGAAAGCTTTCTCTACGGTAGTGTTTGAGCTGAGACCTGAAGGATGAAAATGAGCCAGGCTCATTAAGATTTGGGGGAAGAAATTTTCAGATGGATGAAAGAGTAAGACCAAATGTGGGAAGGGGCACGGCAAGTTCAGAAAATAGAAAGGAGATCAGTTCTGTTGTTGGAGAGAGAGCCAGGAGAATTAAGAGCTGAGATCAAAGGGTCAGGCGAGATTCAAATAACGCAAAATCTTATATATCACAGCCTGGAGTAGGTATTTTATTCTAGGAGCAATGGAAAACCTTTGAAGCATTTTAGGCAAGTAGAGGCAGCTTTTGATTTACACTTTTAAAAATTGCTTTGGCTGCCAGTTAGATTGGTGCTTCTCAAACTTTTAAGTGATAGAATCTCCTAGGGATCTTGTTAAAATCTAGGTTAAAATTCAGTTGGTCTGGAGTAGAAACTGAGATTATGCACAAATTCTAATATTGCTGGTCTACATCTTGAGTAGCAAAGATGTAAGGACTAACTACATTGACTTGGGGAAAAAAGAGATCTGTTAGTAGGTAACTTGGACCAGAACTATATTTTTCAAACTTTATTTAATATATTTTATGAAATTTTATTCTTATTCTGTGTCATGTACTCTTATGTTTTCTAATCTTATTTTATTTTAATTATTTGAATGACAAAATATATAACCTCACAGGTTAAAAGAAAAGACACTGATAATTTCACTTAGTAAAATGGAAACAACTTTAAAATAATAATATCCACAATCGGTAAAGGGCTGGAAAATCAGCAGCCTCGTATACTCCTAGTATACAAGGAAATAGAAATATCATTCATAATACTAAATAATTGAAAATACTACCAAAAAGTGATTAATTCTTTTAAAAAAAACACATCTATATAATAGAAATTAGGCAGCAGTTTAAAATCATGCCCTCAATATGTTTCCTGGCATTGAAATACCTACAATGTAATGTTGAGAAAAAACAGTATGCTCATAAATACTGAGTACATTGTAAGACCTTTCATAGAAAAATGTAGCTATATATGTACACCAAAAAATTTGAAAACTGGTAATAGTCATTATTTGTAGGTCATGAAATTATGGGAGTGCTCTATTGTTTTTCTGGGTGTTTATATATCTTCTAATTTATCTAAAATTAACATGTATAATTAAGTAATAAATTTTTCAATTTAATTTAAATTTACAATACACCATTCCTTTCTTCAAACTCTGGATCCTACTTTGCATCTTTAATGGGAAAAGCAATTGTCAAGGAGTCAGAATGTTTAGGTTCTACTGCTAGCTTCCATTTTCCTGTGTCATGTTTTGAATAAGTCATGCAATGCCTGTGGATCCTAATTTTTTCATCAATTAAATGATGGGCATGGGCTGAATCAGTATTTCCTAATGTGTGATTCATACAAGAGATTACTTTAGTCAGCCCGTAGATGAATTTTATAATTGTTACGTATACAATTATTTTAATTTGTAGTAGAAAAAATATAACAGCACATCCAATATATGGTTTCACAGATAGTATCGATTAAAACAAGTATGCTAATAAATATTGGGTATGAAGATAACTTTTTACAGTTATTTTAAGTCTATTTAATATAAAATGTAATTTGATATTAAAGTAGTAAATAATGGTATAAGTGGTATAGAAAATAGATATAGAAAATATTATAAAAAAAGATAGAAATATATAGAAAACAGATATAGAAAATATTATAAATATTATGAACAAATGAATAAAAGGCTGCTGATGAAGGTAAAACTTGCCTCATGGACCGGGGAGCCTAAGCCACGAAAAGATCTGCCCTCTTACAGTGAAGGGTACAGCAGTGGAAAGGAATCTGTGGGCAAACAGGCCCAGGATCAGTACAGTCTGCATTGAGGAAAAAAAACTCAATAGTAACAAAAGGAAATTTAATTCGACATAAATTCAGATTCATCACATAAGGAAACAGTGTATCATTCTTAACTTTTGTTTGGAGGCAGAGATTATAAAGAAAATTCCCTCTATAAAGAAAACAGCTTCACTCCTACCCACAAGGCTAGACCAACTTCAGGGTTGTGGTACAGACTGCACGTGCTTAGAGAGCACTGTGCCACAAAGCACAAAAGTAGGTGGCTGAATCTCCAATATGAGAGGCTGGGATATGCAAAACACTATACCACTTCTCTTTTCCAAGCTGCTCTTTAAAAGCTTTGTCTGCCTGCTCTTTCTGGCTTGATTGAGTTAAAGTCAAAGATACAAGTCCTTTCCCAGGATCCTGTCTGAACCAATGGAAGTTGTAAAATGTTTTCTTTTGATAAGTACAATTAATAATGGCATGTTCTCTCTCCTGGATACTGAGGAATGAAGGATTCTGCTCCAGCACATATGCACTGCTCACCCCTGTTTAAACAGAGAAACACAGACAAAGATTTATTAGTGGCTGATCATTCTTTGAAAGAATACATTTTTCACAATCCTCCCTAGGTGAGCATGGTAGCTCTAACCATCCCGCTATCACTTTCAGACTTCTGGAGACAATCTGCTGTTTTTCATTCATATCTCTAAAGCCCACCAACTCACAGCATAGTTGCCAAAAGAAAATCACGACCGAAATTCCCAAGGACTTCTCCATTTTTCTATTCATCGATCTCATAAGGACCCTGGAGTCTGAGAGCCCTCAGATACTACCAAGCCGATCAATTTTTTATCTGAGTGCATCTTCAAGTATCTGTTGTCACAGGAAGCTGAGAGGCTCCTTCCTCAGCCAACCAGAATTAGGTCCATTCCTCTGTGCACTCACATAGCTACTGCTGATCTCGGAAGAGGTGACATGGAAAAATGACCGTGTCAGGACCATGTGCAGCCCATGTGCATATTAGCTGGAGAGCTACACCTTTTGCTTATCCCCTAGATTGTACGCTTTATTTTTTTTCCACTATAATATTCTGGAGCATCTACCACATACATGTTATAAATTGAATAACTAAAAGCATCTCTTCCCCTAATTAAAACAAACCGAGTTTCTTTTCTCTCCTTTCAGTGCAGATACCTGCTAAATGAGCTCATACATGTGAATTAATTATCGATGCCGTAGCATATTATGATGATCTTACATCTATGCCCTGCTCCAGAAAGCTTGCATGGAATCATCTTTACAATTGACATTAAATGATACCAGAATTGAGAAACTGTCATTTTTCTGTGCATAATATTTATGAGATAAAGAAACCAAACAAGAAAGACATGAGAATCCATTCAAATAATTGGATGGGATAAGGCCAATGTGGAATAAAGGGACACTCCCAGCCATAACTACAACAAAATAACACAGTCACTAGGAGAGTGGAGAGTTAAGTCTTAATCTGTACTAGAAATTTTCTTGTTATTTTTTTCATTAATTATCTTTACTGCCTTATCCCACCTATGTTCAAGAATAACCATCATTAGCTGAAAAATTATTTTCTACCTAGGCCATTCGATCATTTAATTCAATTAATTTAATTTAATCCTTACAACTATGTGATGATGTATATGTTATTATAGATGATGAAATGTAGGTGTTTTAAATTTAAGTAATTTAATCCCAAGTCACATTGTTTAGTAAGTTACTTGTGTTAAATTTCCAGTCTGATAATTCCAACATCCCTGCCATGTCTGGTTGATGCTTGTTCTCTTCAAATGTTGATATGCCTTATAATTTTTTCCTGATAGCCAGAGGTGATTTGATGGTAAAAGGAACTGCTATAAATAGACTTTTAGTATCATGATGGTGAGGTGTGGGGGGAAGGAAAGGGTTCTATGGTCCTATAATTAGGTCCCAGTCTTTTATCAAACTTAGGCTTCTAGACTGTGAACTTCACAAGTGTTTCTTTGGGTTTTTTCTTCTTCTCTCTTGGGAGGAACAGGATGGCAGAGGGCCTGGAGTTGGGCATTTCCCTTCCTAAGGTCAATTAGGCTCTAATAATATCCCAGCAGGTTAGATTGTGTCAACTAGTTTCCCCTAAGGGCAGACCTTGTTAAAAACTTTTCAATTAAAAGAAGCTCATGATTAAAATGCAAATTAAAACCACAATCACACCTGTCAGATTGGCTATCATCAGTAAATTAAAGAACAAGTGTTGGCGAGGATATGAAGAAAAGGGAACCCTCATCCTCTGTTGGTGGGATTGCAAATTGGTACAGACGCTATGGAAAACAGTCTAGAGGTTCCTCAAAAAATTAAAAATGGATATGCCTTTTGACCCAGCAATTGCACTTCTGAGTATGTATCCAAAGAAAACCAAAACAATAATTCATAAAGATCTATGCACCCCTATGTTCATGGCAGTACTATTTACAATAGCCAAGATATAGACAACCTAAATGCCTATAAATAGATGATTGGATAAAGAAGTTATGGTTCATATATACAGTGGAATATTACTCAGCCCTAAAAAAAAAATGAAATCCTACCATTTGACTTGGATAGACCTAGAGATTATTACGCTGAGTGAAATAAGACAGACAGAGAAAGATAAATACCATATGATTTCACTTATATGCAGAATCTAAGGAACAAAAAAAAACCCAATCAAAAACAGACTAACAAATATAGTGGACAATCTGGTGACAGAGCAGAGGGAGTTTGGGGGGCTGGGAGAAAGGGATGAAGGGTTAAAGAAGTACAAATTAGCAGATGGTAGGTAGTCATGGGGATGCGGAGCACAGCATAGGGAATGCAGTCAGCATTAATGTAATGGCCTGGTGGACAGCCAGAGAAGAGAAAGAGCAATTGAGAGGATCATTTTATAAACTATATAAATGTCTAGTTTCAATGTATTGTATACTTGAAACTAATAATAAAATACAATTTAAAAAAAAGATCTCATGATTTTAATTCTGTCATTCAAGAAGTGATCATGTCCATAACAGATCATTTGGACACTCTTACCAATTTCTACATTAATATTTTTTTCATATCTCACATTAAAAATTTAAAGAGTTCAATCATAATAGTAACAAAAAATTACAAGTCTAGAAATGAATTTAATTATCTTAAAACAATGAAATTTTATCTAGAAAGAAAACATATAAATGAAAAGAAATACTACATTCTAAAACAATAATCAAATACACATTAAGAAAGTTTGTTGTTCACAAATCAACTTATAAATTTAACTGTATCACAAAACTTCAATTAAAATTACAAATAAATCACAGAACTCCCGTTTCCTTTGTTCCTTAACAAACATCTGATTATCAACTATGTAAAAAAGCTTCTGCTAGGTACTGCAGCTATACCAGTGAATATTACGAACTCTGTGTTATAAATTCAATGAGAGTAAATGTGAACAGATACATACAGAATTTGGTAACAGAGAATAGATGTGTGAGTTTGATCAAAGCTCACATTCTCAAATCACTTTCAATCCTAATTTTATCAAACACACAAATAATATGCACCGCCACTGGGTTCTAAAGAAAAACCCAAGTCACATTTTCTTAACAACAAAGTGGTAAAAGCACACAGAAAAAACTGACATTTTGCCACAAATATAGAGGAAAAAAATTAACGTAAAACTGTAATTTATTAGTCTCTCTCAGAGCTATTAAAAAGAAGATATTTGAGAAAACTTGATGTAATAGAAAATGCTCAATTTAAGATATGAGTAAGTGAAAAAATCGAGATCTAAGTTATAATAAAAATTGATGGAAAGAGTAATGCAAATATTAGCAATATTGTCTGATTACAGAATAATCAATTTCATATTTTTTGAATTGTATATATTTTCAATATTTGACATATAATGTTTTATAATAAAAATAATAGTTTCAAAACTGTTTAAAAGCTCACTTCTAATATGAATCATGATACTGATGCTAAAGGGTTTTTTACAAAAGAGGAGTCAGAATAAAAACGTCGTCTTTAAAGCCTAAATTTCAAAATAAAACATTACTAACTACTTTCAAGAATCCACTAAACAATAGTCATTAGACAAAATGTTCACTTTTCTCATCCAACAAATGACCCTATCTGGGTCATCTTGAACCTAACCTTCTTCTTATTTGTTTTCAACAGACACCTTCATTTCCATTTGCAGACCAACACTATCTGATAAATGCTGTGCTTGAAGCTCTGCCCCTTCAGAGGAGGAGGTGCTGCTCCACTGGCAGGTGTGTGCACAGCTTGCAGGTGCCTGGGAAGCACTGCGGACTCGCTGCACAGAAGTAGACAGCTGAGTCTCCAGGCTGGGTGGCTTCGATGAGCAGGGAGAGCTGTTTGTCCGCCTTCTTCAGTGAAACAGTGAATCTTCCATCTTTGTTTTCATTCTTATTTGAAAGAACGTGTATAATGAGCTGAGGACCTTTTCCAGCTTCTTGCTTATACCAAGGGAAGTATTCTGAGGCACTATCTGAATAATTACAGATGATAACAGAGCTGTTTCCTTCCTGGACACTCAGGGTAGAAGGGCGCTGATCCACTTTCTCTCCTCGGATGACCCCTACGCAGAAAGAAAAAAATCCGAAAAAGTAGAAGAGTTACTAGATCGTTATGCTTCAGAATTTTCTTGTTCCACAGTAACTAGAGGAAACCCGAATAAAGACAGTCTTGGCTTCTAAAGAACATACACTAAAATATTCTGTTTCCAATAAACCTTTAACTCACAGTCCAGCTGCAGCCGCAAGAAAATGCATAAAACTCCAATAAATGTCTTTGGCATTCTTCTCACTTAGGATCCACTGTGAACCTGCAATCTAGAGACAGAGGAGATTCTCCCATCACCGAAATATCTTTTCTTTTCTCTAACAAACAGGAGTTTCTCACATGCACTACTCAGCCAATAGGAGAAAGGCTATGCTTCTGCTATAGGCTATTCATTTAGAATCCACTAAAATGAACCTTCCACATATTCGGCATCAGCAGAGGCACACCACCTCCTGTTGGTCACATCTATAACTACTGAACTTGCTGGTTCAATGTTCTCTGACTCTGTGCCTATAGGGACTCAGACACCTAAAGGCAGCAATAGGTCAAAAAAGTAAGCTTTAGATCAGAGATCAAATAAGAATGTAGAGAACAAGATTTCTATCTCTGACATCTACCGAGTCATTGTCTAAATGCTGGAATGCAGCAGATGCTGTAGATATTTTACAACAATGACCCGGGTTCACATGGTTGAGTCAGGAAAGTGCCAAGATTCACTCTTGTAAACAAAGAAAATATAAAACCTCCTTTCGCAGCTAAATTTACCATCATCTTTTGTCTGTTATGGAGAAAAACTGAGGGTAATGGTGTCAATGTGACTAATGTAAAAAGGAACATGTAAGTCAAAGTTCAGAGCAAAAGATCATTAGATATTTCACTTGCCTGTTTTCTCAGTCTGCTCCGCTAAGCTGGTATTGCCCTTTACCTTGCTATTCCCAGAGAATTCACAGTGCCAACAGCCAAAATGAAAAATTCCCTCACTTAAGATGACTGGATAAAAAGTAAAGGATCAAATCTCAATGATAAGAAAACAGGGAAATATCTTCTACCAGTTATTAAAACTCCAACCATAAAAAATGATTTGTATCATAGATTGAGTTGATTTGCAATAAGAAATCTGAAATACTTTCAGAAATCTATTTCAATGCTATGTGTCTTATATTCTGCAGAGTGTTGAAAGAGTACAGCTTCTGAGAAAACACCAGGTTGCAGATTTGGAAAATATAACCACATGTGAGTTGATTCTTAAGGTGGTTTCATTTTCTTCTATCAAAATGGATGGCATTTCCTAAAATGTAATTAGTGGCTCAAATCCTTCCTGAAACTTCTAAAGCATAAGCCAACTCTCCTGCCATGCATTTCTACTTCCCTGACCATCGTTGGCTCAGATCCTGTACTCCGTCATTTTCCTCCGAAACTCTACTACAGTATTCTTTCTCCAAGATATTGATAAAGTCCTTCAGGCCTATGAGTTTCCAGAATTATTTTTCTCTGCCAAAAACCCTTTCTCAACCACTCTAATTTCTTGGAATTTGCTAATTACCTCTGTGAAAATAAATCTAGGGAAGCCTAAATATTGCCTGTGTCTGCTAAGGGAATACTACATGATCATGAGATATGGTCCCTGGGAAACCAAGACTAACTCATTTATGGAAGTGGGAGCTCCTTTCCTGTGATATGACCTAAGTGGTCCAATGGAAGTGTGAAGAATAACTCAAGTCTCTCTTCCATATCTCATACCTTTGAAGATTTAAAGACAGCAATGCTGAGGAATATCAACTCACTTTGTAAATATATGTGTATATAAAATGTGTTTTTATGTATGTAAAACTCTCTGGTTTTGAGGATTCTCTATTCTCTCACCCATTTTTTAAAAGATAACATTTCTCAAACCTTTCTCTGAGCAAATTTCCTTCTTTTGAGAGACAGATGTATAAGTCATTATTTGACATTTTGAGGTATGGCATTCAGAAATGAAAAGAATGGTGTGAATGTGATCATTTATATGAAAACCAATGTTCCATATATTAACTACAGCACAGATATAGCCATTTTTGAACAATTTTCCTACTCCATGATTCTTTCATAGAATATCGCTTTAGTTATTGTCAAAGATTTGGCCTGGAAAATCTTTATCTGTCATTTTCATGGACTGCCAGTCTCATGAGCCTTCCAATTCCAATGATCATTTTTGCTGACAATGTGTGAGTTATGCTCATTATACTCATATCCTGCCTCAAGGAGTGCCGCCTGGGATAATAACTATATTTGCTGTCTCCAGGAAAATCTTTAGAAATGCATCTCAGTGTTGAGGATGGCGCCATCATCTTCCGCTTACTTCTGCAAGAGCCAGTGAGTGTTGGACTGTTTTGCTGGTAGAATAAAGTGGCTCAGCCTGAGTCTCCTTTCCTTCCCAAGGAAATTAATATTTGCACACATTAGAATTCTCCATTCAGGTGTTCAAAATGATTGACCATGGCTTTTTCAGACCCAAACTGCAGACATCTATGTAGTTGGGCTTGCATTAGAGAGATTCTCTTTGCTTATCAATATAACCCTGCAAGAGGGAAGCAGGGGGAAGAATATTAAAGAGGAAGTGAGGTCCAGTTTCTTTCTACTGCCAGCTCATATACTTTCTAATTGAGTCATACTGGCATTTTGGATTTAGTTAATATCTTTGTAAAATATGGCTGGACTAGAGGATTTCTAAGGGGCCTCGAAGTACTAAAATTCTTTTTATACTAATTAACAGAGAAATATTTATTGAGGAGTGGTTTTGTGCAGAGCAGAGTGATTGCGAGAAGGAGGAGATTTGTCCTCCACCATGGAACTCAAGACCATTTTCACATTAACGTGCAGTCAAGTGGGTCTGACCAACCTTGGGGCCTCTTCAGTGACGGAGGCAGGGCCCTCAGGATGAGTTTCTATCTGGGTTTTTATTTTTCCTGTAAGATCAGTGATGAATCAAGAAGAACCTAGTAAATTGGGGGAAAAAAGAGATTTTACCACTGAATGTAAAGATCATCACAGCCAGTGAGGTCAAGGTGGCTCCATGGCTGAGCCACAGGTAAGCAGGATGTTCTTCTGGAGATTATTTCTTATATGTGTATCTATAACCTATCATATATCTCCTATAGGAAAGAAAGAAAGAAAGAAAGAAAGAAAGAAAGAAAGAAAGAA
>NW_024345186.1:0-516 GCF_902729225.1 Pteropus medius
GTTTGGAGCTAATACAAATAAAGCTGCTATGAACGTTTATGTACAAGTCTTTGTGTGAATATATGCCGGCATTTTCTCCTGGAAAAATTCCTAGGAATGGAACGGCTGGATCATATCAATCAGTGTATTTTTATCTTTTAAAAAACTGTCAAACAGGTTTACAAAATAGTTGTAATATTTTATACTCCCACCGGCAGGATATGAGAGTTCCAGTTGCTTCACATCCTTGCCAACACTTAAGATAGCCAGTCTTTATAATGTTTACCATTTTAGTGGGTATATAGAGATGTTCATTATGCTTGCAAGTTACTCTTCCATAATGACTAATGACATTCAAAATAAGATTTGTAGCAAGACATCACCTAAGCTAGCCTGGCTATTGTTTGAGATGAGGATTTTCTAAATTCCTTTATGTAAGAAGCAAAATAACATAGTGGTTAAAACATGAGCATGGCATGTGCATAATGACACATACAAGAACATTCCTTGCAGCGTCGTTTATAATAATAGCAGAAA
>NW_024345187.1:0-315 GCF_902729225.1 Pteropus medius
AAGTGACCATGGCCTACTAGGGTTATTGACATGCCAGGTGCAGGGACACAAGAAACCATCGTCCTGGAACCCAGGAAAAGAGCAAAGAACTCTGGCTGGAATTAGGGGGCCCAGCCAAAGCCTGGGAATCTGCTCCAATGGGCTCCGCCCCTTCTTGCGCCACTCATAAACCAGATGCCTGGGTCGCCCCATGTCTGGGGCTTTAGTCTGGGCGCAGACATGGGCCCCTGAGTCTGGGGCGCTGGGCAGGCTAGATGGGATGCCTACCCCATCACTATACAGCTCTGGGCTCTCAGGTTTAATCTGAGTTTTTTA
>NW_024345188.1:0-301 GCF_902729225.1 Pteropus medius
TGTCTTCTGTGGTAGACCAGGGGTCCACGCAGGTTTCCTTCGAAATCCACCATATACATATATATGCATATAGATGACCATATATATGCATATATATGTATAGGGTAGCTTTGGCAAAAAGCTCTCTGGTGACGTCCATTTTGAGCCAGAATCGCCTACTTCCGAGAAAAGGCTCACTTGCGGCAAATGCACAGCCCTCCCGGGGCTTTGGGGCTCTATGGGCGATGCTCGGTCATCTGCGGGGACTGGGGTACCGAAGTTGGAGGAGCACTCACTGACACTTTGAGCTCCTAGAGGTACA
>NW_024345189.1:0-373 GCF_902729225.1 Pteropus medius
CAAAATGGAAACAGCTAATTTTTCTCATTATAAAAATAATCAACATTAGTTTTACAAATCTGAAAAAAGACAAGTTTAAGAAAGAAAATAAAAATTAGTAGAGATAACCAGCCATTGCTTACAAGTTGAATACTGGTGTATATTTTTCCAGGCTTTTTCCTACACACACACACACACACAAGCACGCACACACACTGTAACAAACTGAAATTACTCCCTACTTCTTGTTTCATAATGACTTTTTTTCTTTAAACATGTTGTAAAGCTTTATTGTCAGTTTTAATGGCTGTACCATGGTTTGGTCGAATTACGATTAACCCTCAGTTTATTGCCAAGGTCCATTATGCCCAGTTTTAATGTTTGAGTTCCTTTG
>NW_024345190.1:0-1595 GCF_902729225.1 Pteropus medius
TCCTTCCATCCTTTCTTCCTTCTTGTACATCATTATATCTTCTTTCTCTTTTCTCTTGTACATCATTATATCTTCTTTCTCTTTTCTCTTTTCTGCATTTTTTTTAAATTGGGAGTTATTTTAGGTTTATAACTAAGATCTTACACTTATAACAGATAGTTTAAATAAATACTAACTCAGCTTTCATAGATACAAAAACTCGACTCTATAAATCTCTGTGCTTTTCCCTTTAGGTTGTTACTATCACAAAATATATCTTTATACTTAGTATGCCTTTTAATATAGATCTATAATGATTGTTTTTGCATTACCTATTAAAATATAAAGAAATAAGGAAAGAATTATAAACCAAAATATATAGTTTTGAATTAGTTTACTGTCCTCACATTTTAACCTGAAGGACTTCCTCTAGCATTTCTTCTAGGACAGATCTCCTAGCAATGAACTCCCTCTTGTTTGTTTCTTTAGATATGTATTATTTTCTCCTTCATTTGGAAGAATAGTTTTGCCATATCTAGAATAGTTGTTTCACAGTATTTTTCCCTTTCAGCAGTTTAAACATGTACTGTCTCCTAGCCTCCATGAGTTCTGATGAGAAATCAGCTGTTGACCTTATTTAGGATCTCTTTGCTGTAATAGATCACTTTACTACTTTACTACTGCTGCATTCGAGATTCTTTCTTTGTCTTTGATAGTTTGATTATGATATACATTAGTATGGATCTCTTTAATTTTATCTAATCTGGAATTTGATGAGTTACTTGGATGTGTAGTTTTATACTTACATTAAGTTTAGAAAGGTTTTGACCATTATTTCTTCAGATATTATTTCTGCTTCTTTTCCCTTCTACTCTTCTTTGATACTCTCATTATTTATATGTTGGTATAGTCAATGATGTCCCACAAGGCTTAGGTTCCGTTCATTTCTTAATTTTTATTTCTCTCTGTTCTCAGGTTGGATAATTTCACTGGACTTATCTTCACATTCACTGATTCTTTTACCTGTTCAAGTATAGTTGAATCCCTCTAGTGCAAGTTTTATTTTATTTATTGTACTGTCAGCTCCAATATTTTTATGTTTTTATGTCTTTATTTCTATCTCTATATGTCTGTTTATTCATATATTATTCATCTGGTTTTCTTTAGTTCTTCGTCTATGGTTTTCTTGAACTCTGAGACAGTTTATCTGAAATCTTTGTGTAATAATTAAAATGCCTGTGCTTTCTCAGGAACAATTTTTCTTGTTTTTCATTTATTTTTTCTCTTAGTGGGTCATACTTTCTGGTTTCTTTGCATGCTTCTTTTTTTTTGTTCAGAATTAGATATTATGAATGCTATAATGTAGTAACTCTGAAAATAAAATTGTTCCCACTTTCAAGGATTTGTTGTTCTTTGGCATGAAATGTCACTGCTCCCTCGTTCAGTGACTTTTCTAAGCTATTTATATAAAAGCTGTTTTCTTTGTCATATGTGGCCTCTGAAGTCTCTGTGTCTTTAGCCTTGTGCTATATCATTCAGAATCTAATTGACATAAAATTTATTAAATACCTAGAAGAAAGAAAGAAAGAAAGAAAGAAAGAAAGAAAGAAAGAAAG
>NW_024345191.1:0-638 GCF_902729225.1 Pteropus medius
ACCATTAAAAAGAGCTGGAAACCACCAACTCTTTACTCGGGCTTAAAATAGAGGCTTTTAGAAAAGGACATCGCGAAGAGAAATCTAAACATTCAGAACAAGTTGTGCCGATGGCTAGTGTTACAAAAAACAACCACATTTTAGAAAATGAATCGAAACACGTCCCGTACCAAGTACCTGCAACCAGAGCAGCCCTCCAAATACATCAGAAGAAGAACAGTCTGAGATGGGACTGAAAGATGCCTTGGACCACGACAACCATCTCCAGGGATGAGTGGAGCCGCTTTCACGAGAAGCCGAAGAAGAGAAAGGGAGGAAGAGTGACCGTAACAAACAA
Organism: Pteropus medius; assembly: GCF_902729225.1. NCBI lineage: Eukaryota > Metazoa > Chordata > Mammalia > Chiroptera > Pteropodidae > Pteropus > Pteropus medius. The sequence goes on from NW_024345191.1 coordinate 338, forward strand.
AATGAAATGTTAGGAAACTCAGTCAGATCAAGCCTCTAGGTGGCCACTTGCTAAGGAGGAATTGTCGGCTGGCTCTCCTGGGAGCTTGGGAGCTTGGAATCGAATGTAACGAAGGCACCAGAAAATGAAGAATTCCCAGAGAACGAATCAGAAGGACTTTTGAAGAAATCGATCGACATCGCCGAATTAAAGGGTTGTTTTAAAACACTTTAAAAGAAATCGAATGTACACGAAATTAGCTGAAGAAGATGAAGTAATCAATACCCTCATATTTCAAGTCTTCACACTGAGAAATCTTCGC
>NW_024345192.1:0-626 GCF_902729225.1 Pteropus medius
GGCTCAGACAGAGGAATTCTTAAAATCCCAAAGTAAGTAGTGGACGCAGGATTCAAGCCACAGAGGACAGGTTCAAATTCTGGGCTTTTCCCAGTGCACTCTGCAGGAAATGCCCCTACTGTCTCTCTGGCTTCAGAGGAGATTTATGACATGGTAGTTATTGATCATACCTGCTCCCTCCCTGCCTAACAGACAGGAAGAGGGAAATTGCAGATCTTGTGCCTTGTCAGTGAGATGCTATTAGCTACCAGTGTATATGTAAACATCTGTAAAGGTCAGGCAGACTATGTAAGTGAATAAATTAAGCAAGATTTTAAAAAATTAGGTCCACTTAGCATATTAAACATATAAAATCATTTTTATTCCACAAGAAAATATGTTCTAGTTATTTTTTTAAAGTATGTGGCATTCTCTGTCTAGCTTTTGTTTTTATCATCTTTAAGGAGACATGAGAATATGAGTAAAGAAAAATATTTTACTATCATAAAAAATAGTGTTTACAATTGTTTAACAATGTAAGGATAGTAATAAAAGGCAACCTATATTCAACCCCAGTGCCGAAGAGGCAATAAACAGTGGGAGGGATTTCATCAAACTAAAGAGTCCATGTCTTGTCTAAAGGAACA
>NW_024345193.1:0-2993 GCF_902729225.1 Pteropus medius
ACACACACATGCACACCTGACCTTCTGCCTCTGTCCCTCCACCAGAAACACCCGGCCCCACCGACCGCATCTTCCAGGAAAACGTCACCGTCAACCTCGTTCCTCTGAACTCCCAGGGCCAGCAACCCCTGAGCAGTGGCTGTGGGCGACGGCTGAGGGCAGAGCCAAGGCCGGGCACGTGGGGAGTGGGGACAGGCCGTCCTGGCACCAGGAGCATGAACAGACGTGCCCATGGCAGAGGGGACACAGTGGGAAGGCCACACTGCTGAGCAGAGGGCTTGAGTCTCATCCTGGGCCACTGAGGAGGCGCTGAAGGTTCAGAGCAAGAGGCGAGCCGGGCCACAGTGCCAGGGTTATGGGGGGCCGTCGCAGGGACTGGGGGTGTCTGGGAAGAAGGTGGGTTCAGAAGAAGCCGCTCCGAGCTGTGGCACCTTAGACAAGTCCCCAAGGCCCTCTGAGCCTCGCTTCCCTCCTCCGTAAAGTGCGGTAATGACAAGTGGCCAGCCCGCCTCCAAGGACAGCTGGGAGCGAAGGAGCCCGGAGGTGTGGCGTGTCGTTTAAACCAGGAACACGGTGCATGCCCGGCTCGCTGAGCGAGCATGTGGCAGGGACCGATGGGCATGGCACCCCCTTCTCAGGCCTGTGTTCCAGAGAGTGTCCCCTGCACACAGCCCCCCGCTGCCAGACCGCCCCTTCGATGCTTCTAAGCCCACGAGTAAGGCCTGCGGTCAGACCCGCCAGGCGCCTGCACACGCCCTGCCCCTGCCCTCCGCCGGTGGCCGGGGACTGTCCCTCCATCCTCCTGCACCTCGGGGGGCTGTGGGGGGGGTGGTGGTTACTGAGCACGTGTGCTGTTCTGATGTGCTTTTGCCACTTAACAGCAGGACTTGGGGTGCAGGGGGCTGGCTCGTTCCGGCCACGGGAACGTCCTCCGTGGGCACCGCCGGATGTCACAGAGCCACCCGCTGCGGAGCGGCGTGCGGGTTACCGCAGATCTCACTCCAGACGACAGTGACACGTTTCTGAGCGTTGATTTGATAAACGGCCCACAGTCGGCAGAGATGGCAGTGCAAGCGCCCCAACTCTGCAGCCGAGGAAACCCAGAAGCGGGGGCCGCCGCTCAGCGGACAGTCCGACCCCAAGCCCGGCTCCCCGCCCTCAGAAGAAGCATCCCTCGGGGATCCGGTCCCAGCAACAAGGGTCATCCTACCCGCCTGGGCCACGCGGGTGACCAGACTCTGCCCTCTGATCCCAAGGACCAACAGAGGGGCCCAGAAGGCTGGGGCGGAGACCCATGGGAAGGAAAGCAGGGGTGCCGGAGCGAGGCCCCCCAGCAACCGCTCACGAACGCCACGCGCGTCCACGGACATCCCGGCCTGAGTCTGACGCTCTTCCTTCTTCATGAACTGAGCTCTTCCGAGAGGACCCGGTTCCCTCAGCCCTGAATGAACGAGGGGCTCTCCCGGGAGGAGCCCCGCGCCCATCCATCCAGCAACACAGAGCAGGGCGCCGGAGCCCCCGATCGATCCCGCGTTCCCAGGTTTAGGGTCGGCTGCTTGTTCGCTGGCGCAGCCCACCAGAGCGGGGCTGCCCCGGGCAGCAGCCGCGGCTCATCCATTGTGGCTACTGAAAGAGAAACTTAAATTAATTAAAACTAAGTAAAGGTTAAGTCAGTCCCTGTTACACGGCCCACATTTCAAACATTCAGCAGCCACACAGAGCTCGTGGCCATCACACTGGGCAGCAGAGACAGGGAACAGCCCACCACAGGAGGACATTCCACTGGCAGCCTTTCCCGGAAGGATGAGGGACCCAGGTCCACAGGCTCCGCTGCACCCAGTGGTCCAGCTTCTTCCCTCCCCTCCATCCCTATGTCTGGTGACCAGCGCCACACCCTGTCCCCAACGCACCAGCCGACGGGATACAGACGGCCTGATGCGGGGTCCGAAGGCCAGGCAAGTCATTTGTCCCCCAGTGTGGGAGAAGAGGCCAGCATGGACAAGGAGGAAGCCTGGCAACGTAGGGTGCGGAGGACGGGGGTGCTGTCGGGTTCTGTGGTAGCTGACTGGGCACCTGGAGGCAAATCCCTGCTCTACATTCAACTTCCTCATCCACCCACCCACGTACCCATCCATCCATCCACCCACCCACTAACCCACCCCTTACGTCATCCATCCATCCATCCATCCATCCACTCTTACCCACCCACCCCCTCCACGCCCATCACCATCCTGCCATCACCCATCACCCCATCCACCCATCCATCCATCCATCCACTCCCCACACCCATCCACCCATCACCCATCACCATCCACCCATCCATCCAATCCATCCATCCACCCATCCACCCATCCTCCCATCATCCACCCACTCACCTTACCACCCGCGCCGTGATCGTCCGTCCATCCGCACCCCGCCCGTCGTCCATCACTTACTTCATCCCGTCCATCCGTCACTTACCCACTTACCGCCCGCCCGCCCGTCCGTCCATCCACCCGCCCGTCGCGCGTCACTTATCCACCCCTGCCCATCTGCCATCCTTCTTCAATCCCGTCAATCGCCTGCCCACCTGCCGCCACCCGTCAATCGTCCATCCCCACCCCGCCCATCGCCGCCACTCACTTGTCTACCGTCCGCCATCACCCGCCTCACGTCTGCCCACCCGTCGTCATCCATCTGCCATCCGTAAATCGTCATCCATCCATCCATCCATCCGTCCGTCACACATTCCTTTCATAACGTCCCTGACGGCGGGCACAATAAAAAGGAAAATGATCTACTGATCTGCTTTTCGGTGAAACCAGCCCCAGCATAATAATATTAATAGCATCTTCAATACGGCAGGTACTGATTGAGACCGACTCAGACAGTGTGGATTTGAGGCATTCTCACTTGAGGATAGATCAACATTAAAAGGTAGGTTGGACTTTTGAGAGACAGATCTCCTCCCCCATCTTCAGGGGTCAAGCTTTTAGTGGGCTGACCCTGTCACC
>NW_024345194.1:0-717 GCF_902729225.1 Pteropus medius
GTAACATGGCTGCGTTTTTACTGGGGAGGCAAGAGCTGCACCACGATTCAGTTTTACTGGTTTTCCAGGGCTGCTGGAACGAATTACCTAAAACGACGGAAACGGATTCTCTCACGGGCCCAGCGGGGCTGTGCTCCCTCCTCTAGCGTCTGGCGGCTGCCAGCATCCCTCGGTGTCCCGCGGCTTTTGCCATAAAAATGGCAAAAGCGCCTACTTCCCCTCTGCCTTTCTCTTATACGGACACTCGTGGAGGCGTTCAAGGCCCCCTTGAACAATCCAGAAGAGTCCGGCCATCTTAATCACACCCGCGAAGACTTTCTTCCGGATGAGATCGCATTTGTCATTTCTTCGACGAGTTCTTCCCTTTGGTTTGTGGTGCGTGGGACTGTTTTCTTTTCCTGGGACTTCTGTTTTTCAGACCTTGAACCACTTGGATCGAATCGCTCATCATGTTTTTCTTCCTATTATAATTCTTCTTCTTTTTTTCTTTTGGGAACTTTCTTTGATGTTATCTTCTAACCCTTCTTTCGAGCATTTAAATTTCAGTTATCATATTTTTAAACAGCTTTATTGTGGCGTAATTGACATGTGATAAACCATAATATTTAAAGCGCGCGGTTTGATGAGTGGTTGCACACATAGACATTTTTGAAACTGTTACCACACTCAAAATAACCAACACATCCATCACCGTGGGGCCCCTAGGCATCCCTCCCT
>NW_024345195.1:0-741 GCF_902729225.1 Pteropus medius
AAAAAAATATATTATTAAATTAACTTCACTTGTTTCTTCTTTTCCTAATATGGATATTAGAAAATTTTAAATTATGCGCGTGGCTTGCATTATATTTCGATTGGACGGTGCTGGTCTGAGGTCTCACAGGGAAATCGTAGCAGAGGGATGGGAGTGTGTACGTATGTGTGCGTGTGTGTATTTGTGTGTCGTGTGTGTGTGACCGTGTGTGTACATGAAGGGGCGTGGAAGGGCGGGGGCGCAAAGTTCGGCTTGTGCAGTCACAGTCTGTAGCCCAGATCAAAGCCACATGTCAGGTCATCACACACACGATCTCGTTAAACCCACGGGAAAATGCAGTGACCCGGGAAGCGCCATCCTGCCCCGCACAGGGTCAGAAGGGCTAAGCAACGTACCAAGGCCACGACCAAGAAGTGATGGGAGGGAACAGGAAGTGATGGCACTCCAAGCCACTGTCCCCTTTGCTGCAGGACCAGGCGCTGCATCAGAGGCCTTCCAGGTCCCTGTCTCACTCCGGCCGTCACGCAGAGGCTGGGGGAGGGCCAGGGAGGGGCTGGAAGGGGCGATTTCAAAGTGAGCTTCCGGGCGTGGGACCTCAGGACAGGGGCACAATCAGCCACCATCCACTCACGTTCTGTCCTCACAATCACACTCCTTCAGTGGTCAGACCTTACACTCGGCCTCAAGATAAAGAAAACTGCGAGGTTATTCTTGTCTGTTCCTTCAACATGTTGTAGAAAC
>NW_024345196.1:0-891 GCF_902729225.1 Pteropus medius
TGAACACTTTGGTCCAGGCACCAAGGGGAACACAGAGGTCCGGGAAGTAGGGCTGGCTCCTCTGCCATCCCCACGACCTTAGCTGTTGTTAAATTCAAGGTCCTTGTTCCCACAGAGGGATTCTTCCACCAGGGAACAAACTAAAGATTACACTGCATCTCGAGATCTCAGCTGGCTATTGGTTGTTTTGACCTCCTAATGCTAGGGAACCAACAGGCAAAAACTTAGTCAGCATACTGATAGGTCATTTGACCCTCAACTTCAAGAGTAGCTAAACTTAGGGGAAAGGCAAGAGACTGTCTCGGAACCAGAGAATTCACTAGACGCCTCCTGTTGCTTCCAAGATGGTGACTAGGTGAGAGCCACGACCACAGCCTAGCAAGGGCGATGCCACGCAGGGGCCCTCGGCAGCTAAGGTCTAGGGCCCTTCACCAGCCCGGCAACCTAGACTCGGGGAGATGCTTATCTGGAATGCTTATCTAGCTGCAGTGATGTGGACTGCCACTTGCCGCACTAATGAACTTGTTTTAAAAACGTACAGAGCCTGCTGCAGGCCAGCACCTCGAAGGGAACTCTGTGGCAGTTTAGACTTCAGCAGAGGCAGAAGCGGATTTGAGTGATGCGAGGGGTGGGCTGTATTGGACACCTCTTGGGCACCATTTCAGAGTCCTCTCAAACCCACCTCTCACCCCAGCCACTGCCACTGTGGCCGATTTCCCAATGGCTCATCCAGCTTTAGACAGGTCCACCCAGCCAGCATCTTACTGCGGGCCCTGCTGGATATCCCTTGCTTCCTGTCCTGGGGCTTCTCTGAGAATGTGGCTTAGGACACCTGGGGGGACGCACTCTACACTCACATCCACATGGCCTGAGAGTTCCAGGAAGCCGACA
>NW_024345197.1:0-376 GCF_902729225.1 Pteropus medius
CTGCTAGCACCTCCACCTCCCCGCAGTGTGGACACCGGGCGTTCCAGAGCCACAATTCAGCATGATCTCTTTTTATTCCGGAGGCCCCGGGGCTCCTTCCTCCGGCCTCGGCTCCTTCCCGCTTTCCGCAGTGGAAATCAGACTTCAGGACGGAAGCAGACACCTCCCTCTCCCTGACCTTTCTGCCTGGGATGGACGTAATGGTCCCCGTGGACGCATTCAAAATGAAGAAATGAAAGTTTCAAAGAGCTGATCGCAAAGCTCCTAAGGCACGGAGGCCGAATGCAGACCCACAGCTGTCTGCAGTGTCTCCCAACTGAACTCTTTCCAGCGGGTGACGGCCGCCATGGACGGAGGGGCCAAAGCATCCCCGGGT
>NW_024345198.1:0-1170 GCF_902729225.1 Pteropus medius
TGTCACAGCAAGATACGGACACCTCCCTGGGGGTAGTTGTGTGGTTAAAGCAAGAGGACCCACAGAAATGGACGTGGGCGACTCCAGAATCCCGAGTGGCATATTCATTTGGGAGATGAAATACTCAGCAGAGAAAATGGGATCCTCCTCATGGGTTTGCATACGGAATAGACACACTTGAAAGAGGAAGGCAAGGCTGGAGTTTAATTATCCGTTTAGTCAACAGATACCTGAAGAAGCACGTCCCACACTGTCCACGACGTACAAGGATGGACGCCAGATACGGTTCCTGCTCTCACTGAGCTTAGAGATATGCTCTCTACACGGTAGCCACTAGCCTCATGAGGCTACTTAAATTCAAATTAACTAAAAGTAAGTAAAACCGAAAGTTCAGTACCGCAGTCATACTAGTCACATGTGAAGTACTCAGTAGCCACATGCGGCTAGCGGCTCAGATATGGAACATTCCATTGTTGTAGAAAGTTCTCGTGGGGACTGTGCTAGGATACAGTCTAGCTGGGTAGACAGACATGAAACAGACAGCCAGACAAAACCTAAGTACACACCATGTCATTTGTCAGTGAGAAGCCACGGGCAGCGCCTCGTTAGTTTCCATGAGGAATAGAGCCAGAAAAGCATGTTTTTCATGAGCCTGAAGTGGATGGAGCATTCGAGAGCCTGACATTGGTCCCTGGCCTTCTAGAGCTGTTCCGTCCAGGGCTGGAGACTAGGGGAGGGCTCCAGGGACATGAATCTCATCTGTGACGATCAATGTCTGACCTCGCAGCAAATGATACCAGTTTAGCTGCTGATTGAGAGAAACCTGAGTTGGATCCTAGCTCTGCCAACTGTACAATTGTGGCCCAGCAGTTAACCTCTCTGGCCCTCGGTGTCTCCATCTGCAACATGCGGTGACCAAATAGCATCTGCCCACAGCATTCCTGGGAGGACTGAATCCTTTAAAAGAAGAGAAAGCACTTCAAGCAGCACCTGGCACACGGTAAGTTCTATATAAGGTATCATGGCGATGATGACTATCCGTGGGTCCTTGAACTTTGTGTGGGGGGGCATGCCCCTGCCACTCAGTAGCCTCCTTCATGTTCACTCTTTGCTCCCCAAAGTATCATCCCCAAAGCTAAACCGATCATCACAGTCAGGGTCCCTCTGAAC
>NW_024345199.1:0-398 GCF_902729225.1 Pteropus medius
TGTTTGAGTTCCTTGCTTGCAGAAGATTTCTAAACCAGCATGAATTGGCAACAGCCTTACTTAAGTAATTGAGGGAATTAACATCAGGGCTAGGGATTAAGCTGGTTTTAGATACGTCACTGGTTTCTGGCAGGACCATAGGCGGAAACCGAGCTCAAAGACATGGAGGGGAGGCGACTGGCCTTGGGCCCAGCCTGGGGATGGGAGCTCATCGACCTTGACCAGTTCATGTCCCCTCTTGAGCCTTCTGCTTTCATCTGCTAGACACGCACCTTGAATCCATAATGACAGATACAGGATCCCAAATGAATTTGCTGCTCGGACTGGAGAAATTCATGAGTACAAATGGAGCTCTCTGTGAGGCGGACTTGAAGAGAGGTAGTCAGTGAGTAAAAAAA
>NW_024345200.1:0-672 GCF_902729225.1 Pteropus medius
GGAAGGAGCCCAGGGGCCTCTGGGATGAAAAGAGATCATGCTGAATTGTGGCTCTGGAACGCCCGGTGTCCACACTGCGGGGAGGTGGAGGTGCGAGGAGCGGCCTGTCTTCTGTGGGAGAGCAGGGGTCCAGGCAGGATTCCTTCGAAAATCCACCATATACATATATATGCATATAGATGAACATATATATGCATATATATGTATATGGTAGCTTTGGCAAAAAGCTCTCTGGTGACGTCCATTTTGAGCAAGAATCGCAGACTTCCGAGAAAAGGCTCACTTGCGGCAAATGCACAGCCCTCCGGGGCCTTGGGGCTCTGTGGGCGATGCTCGGTCTTCTGCGGAGACTGGGGTACCGAAGTTGGAGGAGCACTCACTGACACTTTGAGCTCCTAGAAGTACAAACTACGTCTCATTCGTCTCTGTATGCTCTTGCAGGGTTCAGGGCCACCCACAGACAGCGTACCCAGGGATGCTTTGGCCCCTCGTCCATGGCGGCCGTCACCCGCTGGAAAGAGTTCAGTTGGGAGACACTGCAGACAGCTGTGGGTCTGAATTCGGCCTCCGTGCCTTAGGAGCTTTGCGACCAGCTCTTTGAGCCTTTCATTTCTTCATTTTGAATACGTCCACGAGGAACCATTACGACCATCCCAGGCAGAAAGGTGAGGG